>NC_133128.1:16441230-16761021 GCF_048418815.1 Hemitrygon akajei | reverse complement strand
ACACCAACCAAGAATGGTGTAGAAATATAGCAATATAAAACCATAAATAATTAAATAATAATAGGTAAATTATGCCAAGTGGAAATAAGTCCAGGACCAGCCTATTGGTTCAGGTATCTGACACTCGGAGGGAGGAGTTGTAAAGTTTGATGGCCACAGGCAGGAATGACTTCCTATGATGCTCAGTGTTGCATCTTGGTGGAATGAGTCTCTGGCTGAATGTACTCCTGTGCCTAACCAGTACATTATGGAGTGGATGGGAGACATTGTCCAAGATGGCATGCAACTTGGACAGCATCCTCTTTTCAGACACCACCGTCAGAGAGTCCAGTTCCAGCCCCACAACATCACTGGCCTTATGAAAGAGTTTGTTGATTCTGTTGATGTCTGCTACCCTCAGCCTGCTGCCCCAGCACACAACAGCAAACATGATAGCACTGGCCACCACAGACTCGTAGAACATCCTTAGCATCGTCCGGCAGATGTTAAAGGACCTCAGTCTCCTCAGGAAGTAGAGATGGCTCTGACCCTTCTTGTAGACAGCCTCAGTGTTCTTTGACCAGTCCAGTTTATTGTCAATTCGTATAAGTGACAATAATAAACCAGTACCAAGACTCTCCTAATAGCATGATACCAGCATGTAGACGTGCAGGAAACTGACTGGAAACTCTGTGAAAGGACAATGTTGTGAAACTGCTTCTGTAAGTTGTTCATGTAGAAAAATGAGGTGAAGAGAACTGGGTTGACATTGAAGCCATTGTAAACATCTTCTATTGTGTCAGTTACCACAGAAATATTTCTGTTATTCAGCTCCACCCATCGCTATGGGAGCAAACTGTGGTGTTTACTTTCAACCTTTATTCTACCTGATTCTCAATGTCCTTCATATTTGCCTGGACTCTCACTTTATATCTGAAAAATATGCTTTTCACACAAAATGACCATGAATTTAGATTTCAGCACTAAAGATATGGAGTGAAATACATAGTTATAAGACATTGGTGCAGAATTAGACCATTCGGGCCATTGAGTCTGCTCCACTATTCTATCCTGGTTGATTTATAATCTGCTTCAACCCCATTCTCCTGCCTTCTCCCTGTATCTTTGACACCCTTACTAATCAAGAACCTATCAAATTCCGCTTTAAATAAACTCAATGACTTGTCATCCACAGCCATTTGTGGCAATGAATTCCACAGATTCAGCAAACTTTGGCTAAATAAATTCCTCCTCATCTCTGTTTCAAATGGACATCCTTGTATTCCATATCCACTCTATCTAGGACTTTCAATATTCAGTAGGAAATCCAAGCAACACACACAAAATGCTGGAGGAACTCAGCAGGCCAAGCAGTGTCTATGGAAAAGAGTACAGTCGATGTTTCAGGCCGAGACCCTTCAACAGGACTGGAGAAAAAAAGATGAGGGGTGGAGTTAAAAGGTGGGGGGAGGGGAGGGAGAAACACAAGGAGATAGGTGGAACCAGGAGGGGGATGATGAAGTAAAGAGCTGGGATGTTGAATGGTGAAAGAGAAATGGTGAAAGAGGGCTGGCAGGAGAGGACAGAAGGTCATAGAAGAAAGAAAAGTGGGGGAGGAACAGCAGCAGAGGGAAGTGATGGGTAGGTAAGGAGATAAGTTGAGAGAGGGAAAAGGGAATGGGAAATAGTGAAGGAGAGGGAGGGGGTGTACTACCAGAAGTTTGAGAAATTGATGTTTGTGCCATCAGGCTAGAGGCTACCCAGACGAAATATAAGGCGTTGTTCTTCCAACCTGAGTGTGGCCTCATCACAACAGTGAAGGAGGCCATTGATAGATGCATCAGAGTGGGAATGGGAAGTGAATTAAAATGAATGGACACTGGGAGATCCCACTTTTTCCAGCAAATGGAGCGTAGATGCTTGGTGAAGTGGTCTCCCAATCTGCATCAGGTCTCACCAATATAAACTAGGCTGCACTGGGAGCACTGGACGCAGTATATGACCTCAACAGACTCACAGGTGAAGTTTCGCCTCACCTGGAAGGATTGTTTGGGGCCCTGATGTGTTTGGTAGTGGGATCCCATTGGAGGTGGCGGAAGTTTCGGAGAATTTTGTGCTGGGCACAGAGGCTTGTGGGGTGGTAGGTGAGGACAAGAGGAACCCTACTCTGGTAGGGTGATGAGAGGATGGGGTGAGGGCAGACATGTGTGAAATGGAAGAGATGCAGTTGAGAGCAGCGTTAATGGTGGAGGAAAGAAAACCCCTTTCTTTAAAGAAGGAGGACACTTCCTTCATTCTGGAATGAAAAGCCTTATCCTGAGAGCAGATGCAGTGGAGACAGAGGAATTGAGAGAAGGGGATGGCATTTTGACAAGTAACAGGGTGGGAGGAGGGTGTAGTCCATGTAGCTGTGAAAATCCATGGGTTTGTAATGGACATCGGTAGGTAAGCTGTCTCCAGGGAAGGAGACAGAGATTGAGAAAGGGAAGGGAGGTGTCATAAATGTGAGGGTGGGGTGGAAGTTGGAGGCAAAGTGGATGAAGTCGACGAGTTCCACGTGGGTGCAAGAAGAAGCACCAATGCAGTCGTCGATGTAGCGTAGGAAAAGTGGGGACGGGCACCAGAGTAGGCTTGCAACATAGACTGTTCCACATGGCTGACAAGCAGGCAGGCATAGCTGGGACCCATACGGGTGCCCAGGGCTACACCTTTTGTTAGAAGGAAGTGGAAGGAGCCAAAGGAGAAATTATTAAGAATGAGGACAAGTTCTGCTAGGCGGAGGAGAGTGGTGGTGGACGGGAACTGATTGGCACTGGTGTCCAGAAAGAAACAGAGAGCTTTGAGGCCTTCCTGGTGGGGGATGAATGCGTATAGGGACTGGACACCAATAGTGAAAATAAGATGTTAGGGTCCAGGGAACTAGAAATTATTGAAAAGATCCAGAGTGTGTGAAATGTCACGGATGTAGGTCGGAAGGGACTGAACCAGGGGAGATAAGACAGAGTCGAGGTTTGCCGATGTGAGTTCAGTGGGGCAGCAACAAACTGAAATAATGGGTCTACCTGGACAAGTGGGTTGTGGATCTCAGGTAGGAGTTAGAAATGGAGATGCAGGCTGTGAGAACTATGAGGTTAGTGGCAGTGGATAGAAGATCCTCAGAGTTAATAAGGTTGGTGATGGTGTGGGAGACAATGGCCTGGTGCTCCTTAGTGGGGTCCTGTTTGACGGGTAAGTAAGGGAAAGTGTCTGAGAGTTGCTGCTAGGCCACAGCAAGGTAGAGGTCAGTACGCCAGACTACTACAGCACCCCTCTTCACTGCGACTTCGATGGTGAGGCTAGGATTGGTGCAGAGGGATTAGAGAGTAGAGTGTTTGGAAGGAGTGAGGTGGAATTGGAGGGAGGAGTGGTGAACTCGAGATGGTATTACAACAGTATGATAAATGAATGAATGAAACTGAGCAGATAGAAATGGTTCACATAGTTAGAGGGACCAAAAACTAGGGGACATCAAATCAAGGTTTAAGGCTTCTGTAACTGCATGATTTTAAATACAATGTAGTAAATGTCTTGTAATAACTTGTGCCAAGATGGGTAAATGCAGACTTTGCAATAACATGGCAGTATTGAGTCTCAACTCAAGGCACAGAAACATTTCATGTAACTCTGAAAAGACACCAGCATTGTTGTGATTGAATTCAGCCTAACTGGTCAATGCCAGCATTGATGTTCTGCATGACTTGCCCTCCAAACTTTCTTCAAGATTCAAGATGTTTAATGTCATTTCCAGTATACATGAGTAAAGGAGAACAAAATAATTATAATTCCGGATCCAATGCAGCATAGAAAGAAACATACTATGATAAGGAACACAATAAACATAAATATATAAGATAGCTTATATACATAGACTGATCATACGTACATAAAGTGATGCTAGGTACAGGAGAGTTTGTACCTAAGGTGACTCTGACAGGACCAGACCTGAAAGGTTGGGTATAGGCTGAATCGAGGCAACCCGGCCTGGGCCGAGGAGCGTAGTGAAGTGGCAGGGCTCAGGTCCGATAGCAAGGAATGGCCTGAGGTTTGGACGATTTAGGCGCTGGGCCAGATTGAAAAGGTCAGGGTGTTGAGGCCAGAGCTGAGGGATGGGCCAGTTCATCTCACTGCTCCACGTGGTTTACTCGTCTCTGTGCTGAACGGAGGTTGTGGCCTGCAACTGATGGGCTCCTGGATCATCTGCAATGATGACTGGTCTTATGACTCTGGACTCACTTTTGTGTTTTTTGGTTGTTTGCACGATTCGGTTTTTTATCTTGCACAATGGTCTTTCTTTAATGGGTTTATTTGTTTGTGGCTGCCTATAATGAGATGAATCTCAAGGCTGTGTAATGTATCCATAGTTTGATAGTAAATGTTCTTTGACCGTGACTTTGAAATGATAAGGTAGTGGTGGTGAGGGGTATTGTGAGATGGATTAGTGAGTGGAGGTGTTGATCAGCATTACTGTTTGGAGAAAGTAACTGTTTTTGCATCTGGTGGTCCTGTTGTGGCTGCTACGTAGCTTCCTCCCTGATGGGAGTGGGACACGTCCATGAGCAGGGTGGGTGGGATCCTTCATGATGTTACTGGACTTTCACCCAGGTGTACTGGCATATGCTCCTCTCAATTAACTAACCTACTTAGGGTTGTTTTAGCCGGGGGTGGTAATGGGGACAAGCTCCCGTCACCTATTAAATGCTCCCAATGGCGTGTGCTCAAATAGCCTCTGACAGCTAGGTCCAGCTCCCGGCCTTCACGTGTGGCTTAGCTACCGAGCCTTGCAGAACTGTTTCTACTGACAGGAGAAGGGGCAGAGGGGCGTTACTGGCACCTTAAAACCAGTCACTTCGGGCAGATGGGGCTCATCCGCTGTGGCTGGCAGCTTATCTAGTAGGAGGAAAATTCTGATCTCAATCCTCCACTGCCTTGCAGCTATACCAACTCATGCGGAAGGTGTCAGGAGTAAACCCCGAGGGAAAAATCCAGAGCTGGAGTCCCTATATTGAGTTCAGTGCTGACTGGCAACTCCTGCAACGCTGCTGGCTTCAAACTGTGTCGGTCTATGCAGTTCCTTTGGGTTCATCAGATCTGTGGAGAGGGAGAACTTGCTATACGGACAACAGCTTGCTGTCCATATTGTACTGCCCAGGCTTGTGTATCTAGTCAGCTAGGATGAATTACCCATGTCTGACTCTGACCGACGGAGGCCCGCGTCTCACTCACGCTCTGAATTGGTTTATTATTGCCACATGTACTGAGTAGAACACAAATCTTGTCTTTCAGACTGTCGAACACAAAGAAGGCTCAGCAGATGTTTGTGTAGATCCGACATGTTAACTGAAACGTTGACAAACTTCTGTAGATGCATGGTTGAGAATATCCTAAGCAGCTGCATCACGGCCTGGCATGGAAACGCCGATGTTCAGGAACAGGAAAGTCTGCAGAGGATGGTAGATACATCCGAATGCATTGCAGACAATGCCCTCCCCTCCACTGGGCGCATTTGCAAGGAGAACTGCCACAAGAAAGCAGCATTCATCATCAAGAGCCCCCCACCATCTAGGACATGCTCTCTTCCCACTACTGCCATCAAGCAGGAGGGACAGGTACACACATCACCAGGCTCAGGAACAGTTGTTATTCTATCTCAGGCTCCTGACGCAGAATCAGAACGAGGTTTAATATCACCGGCATATTTTGTGAAATTTGTTCTTTTGTAACAGCAGTACAATGCAATACCTGATAATACAGAAAAAAAGGTAAGTCAATTACAGTGATTATATATTTGTATTTTAAATAGTTAAAATAAATATTGTGCAAAAACAGCAACAATATAAAAACCAAAAAAAAGAGAGGTGGTGTTCATGGGCTCAATGTCCATTTAGCAAATCGGATGGCAGAGGGGAAGTAGCTGTTCCTGAATCACTGAGTGTGTGTCTTCAGGCTTCTGTGCCTCCTCCCTGATGATAGCAATGAGAAGATGGCATGTCCTGGGTGATTCAAGTCCTTAATAATGGATGCTGCCTTTCTGAGGCACCGCACCTTGAAGATGTCTTGGATACCACGGAAGCTGGTACACGTGATGTAGCGACTGATTTTACAAATTTCTGCAGCTTCTTCACCAGTGTGGATAATGTCACTCACCTCAAAACTGAACTTATTTCACGACCGATGAAATCCTCCACCTCCTACAGGATCCCACCACTAGCCACATCTTCCCCTCCCCCCCACTCTCAGCTTTCCGCAGGGATCGCTCCCTACATGACTCCCTTGTCCATTTATCCCCCCCATCCCTCCCCACCGACCTCCCTCCAGGCATTTATCCCTGAAAACGGAAGAAGTGCTACACCTGCCCCCACACTTCTTCCCTCACCACCATCCTAGGCCCCAGACAGTCCTTTCAGGTGAGGCACCACTTCACCTGCAAGTCAACTGGGGTGATATACTGTATCCGGTGCTCCTGATGTGGCCATTTATACATTGGGGAGACCCGCCGCAGACTGGGAGACCGTTTCGCCGAACACCGGCGCTC
Organism: Hemitrygon akajei; assembly: GCF_048418815.1. Taxonomy (NCBI): domain Eukaryota; kingdom Metazoa; phylum Chordata; class Chondrichthyes; order Myliobatiformes; family Dasyatidae; genus Hemitrygon; species Hemitrygon akajei. The sequence continues at coordinate 16,754,471 of NC_133128.1, read as the reverse complement.
GGTCCTCCAGCAGTGGCGGGATCTCCCTGTGGCCACACACTTCAATTCCACAGACCACTCCCACTCCGACATGTCTGTCCATGGCCTCCTCTACCGTCAAGATGAGGCCACATGCAGGTCGATGGAGCAATACCTTATCTCCCGCCTAGGTAGCCTCCTACCTGCCGGCATGAATATTCAACTCACAGACCTCCGTTGATACCCCTGCCCCCCCTTACCCCATCCCTATCTATTATTTTAGTCTGGTTCTCTTTCTCTCTCTTTTTCCCCCTCACTATAATCTCCCCCCAGCCCTACCTTTCTTTCTCTTTTATTTCCCATAATTCTCCACCTTCCCCCTAGCCCATTTCCCTTCAGCCTATCACTTCCCAGCTCTCTACTTCATCCCTCCCCCCACTTCTTATCCACCCTCGACCATCCCATGTTACTTCACTCCAGATGAAAGGTTTCGGCCCGAAACGTCGTCACTACCTCCTCCCATAGATGCTGTCTGGCCTGCCGAGTTCTGCCAGCATTTTGTGTTTTTATTTATTTCCAGCATCTGCAGATTCACTCGTGTTGTCTCATGACCGATGGACTCACTTTCAAGGCTCTATAACTGATATAACCCTATAACAATTACAGCATGGAAACAGACCATCTCAGCCCTTCTAGTCCATGCCAAACACTTACTCTCATCTAGTCCCACTGACCCGCACTCAGCCCATAACCCTCCATTCCTTTCCTGTCTATATACCTATTCAATTTTTTTTTAAATGACAAAATAAGTTACAGGGAAAGGTTGAACAAGTTAGGTCTTTATTCTTTGGAGCGTAGATGGTTGAGGGGGGACTTGATGAAGGTATTTAAAATAATGAGGGGGATAGATCGAGTTGATGTGGATAAACTTTTTCTATTGAGAATAGGGGAGATTCAAACAAGAGGACATGATTTGAGAGTTAGGGGGCAAAAGTTTAAGGGTAACACGAGAGGGAATTTCTTTACTCAGAGAGTGGTAGCTGTGTGGAGTGAGCTTCCAGTGGAAGTGGTGGAAGCAGGTTCGGTATTGTTCTTTCTTTCTTTTTCAATCTTTTTATTATTATTATTAATATCAACATAATAAGATTGATACATAGATAATGGGATTACAAACATACACATTTCAACTGAACATGAGAGAATACATAAACAATAGTTACAGTATAAATGAGTCTTCCCAAATCATGGACGATACAAGTAACCAATAAACAAGGCAAACCTAGGTATATCGTAATATGTATTAAAAAAAACAGAAAACAGAAAAAGAAAAAAAAATTTATGCAAAAAAACTAATCTAACAATCTAATAACTAAAAAGAAAAAAAGAACGAAAAAAGAAAAAAGGGAAAAAGAAAAAATGAAAAAAAGGCTGTTTATAGTATCTAACAAAGATACAAAATCATCAGTGTCGTCAACTCCGATCCTCTCAACATATAACCATATAACCATATAACAATCACAGCACGGAAACAGGCCATTCCGGCCCTCCTAGTCCGTGCCGAACTCTTAATCTCACCTAGTCCCACCTACCCGCACTCAGCCCATAACCCTCCACTCCTTTCCTGTCCATATACCTATCCAATTTTACCTTAAATGACACAACTGAACTGGCCTCTACTACTTCTACAGGAAGCTCATTCCACACAGCTATCACTCTCTGAGTAAAGAAATACCCCCTCGTGTTTCCCTTAAACTTTTGCCCCCTAACTCTCAAATCATGTCCTCTCATTTGAATCTCCCCTACTCTCAATGGAAACAGCCTATTCACGTCAACTCTATCTATCCCTCTCAAAATTTTAAATACCTCGATCAAATCCCCCCTCAACCTTCTACGCTCCAATGAATAGAGACCTAACTTGTTCAACCTTTCTCTGTAACTTAAGTGCTGAAACCCAGGTAACATCCTAGTAAATCGTCTCTGCACTCTCTCTAATTTATTGATATCTTTCCTATAATTCGGTGACCAGAACTGTACACAATATTCCAAATTTGGCCTTACCAATGCCTTGTACAATTTTAACATTACATCCCAACTTCTGTACTCAATGCTCTGATTTATAAAGGCCAGCATTCCAAAAGCCTTCTTTACCACCCTATCTACATGAGACTCCACCTTCAGGGAACTATGCACTGTTATTCCTAGATCTCTCTGTTCCACTGCATTCCTCAATGCCCTACCATTTACCCTGTATGTTCTATTTGGATTATTCCTGCCAAAATGTAGAACCTCACACTTCTCAGCATTAAACTCCATCTGCCAACGTTCAGCCCATTCTTCTAACCGGCATAAATCTCCCTGCAAGCTTTGAAAACCCACCTCATTATCCACAACACCTCCTACCTTAGTATCATCAGCATACTTACTAATCCAATTTACCACCCCATCATCCAGATCATTTATGTATATTACAAACAACATTGGGCCCAAAACAGATCCCTGAGGCACCCCGCTAGTCACCGGCCTCCATCCCGATAAACAATTATCCACCACTACTCTCTGGCATCTCCCATCTAGCCACTGTTGAATCCATTTTATTACTCCAGCATTAATACCTAACGACTGAACCTTCTTAACTAACCTTCCATGTGGAACTTTGTCAAAGGCCTTGCTGAAGTCCATATAGACCTCATCCACTGCCTTACCCTCGTCAACATTCCTCGTAACTACTTCAAAAAATTCAATAAGGTTTCCGTGACGTGCTGAGCTGTGTCCATAACTCTCTCTCTCCGGATAGGATACACTCTTACCTGAATGTTCGGCCGGGAATATTAGTGTGGAATGTCTATCCTCTTGAAACATCTGTGGGAAAACAATCACAAGAAGTTCTGAACTGAAGCAGTCGTCAGGTCTGATGAATATCTGCAGAATAATCAGTAATGGTCCTGTCATTGGGATGACTGGTGGCAGTCTGAGTCAAACACTATCTTGACATGCACTAACCCAGTCCACTTCACTGCCATCAGTGTCGACCTTGTCCTTGTCATTCTGAGATCCTGATTCCGATGGTTAGCAAGCATGTAGATTTCAATGTTTTCCTGTTACTTTTTCACACTGACAATTCAAATTCATTCCAGGAGAAGGTTAAGGTCACCTGTGGGTTACATTGCAGAATGTGGATTTAGAGCATAGGCTACTCAAAATTATGAGCCTTTCTCATCATTTCTCAAGATCAAAATCAAGTTTATTATCACTGATATACACCCAGCATCCACGTCATTGAGTACAGGAGGTACCTAATAAAGCGACCACTGAGTATATGTTCATGGTCTTCTGCTGCTGTACCCATCCAGTTCAAGATTCGACATGTTGTGCATTCAGAGATGCTGCTTTGCACACCATTGTTGTAATGTGTGGTTGCTTGAGTTACCGTCGCCTTCCTGTCAGCTGGAACCAGTCTGGCCACTCTCTTCTGACTTCTCTCATTAACAAGGCTTTATTTTCCAACAGAGCTGCTGCTCACTGCATGTCTTTTTGTTTTTCACACCATCCTCTGTAAACTCTAGAGACATTTGTGCACGAAAATCAAAGGAGATCAGCAGTTTCTGAGATACTCAAACCACGCTCTCTGGTACCAACAATTGTTCCACGGTCAAAGTCACCTAGATTGCATTTCTTTCCCATGCTGTTATTTGGTCTGAACAGCAACTCATCCTCTTGACCATGTCTGCATGCTCTTATGCATTGAGTTTCTGACACATGCTTGGCTGATTAGATATTTGCATTAAAGAGTAGATGTACAAGTGTACCTAATAGAGTGGCCAGATTGTATATTGTGATGTTTGTTGCTCAGTGCAATACGGTGGTAGGTTAATTGGTCATTGTAAATTGTTCCGTGATTAGGTAAATCGAGGGATTTCTGTGCGGCGTGGCTCAAAGGGCCTATTCCATGCTGCATGCCAATCAATCAATCAATAAATAACACAGTCCTCTGACTAATGAAGGTAAACTTCTTAACCACCCTGGCAATTTGAGTGGCAACTTTGACAGATCTATGGACATTCACCCCAAGATCCTCCTGTTCCCCTACACGGCTGGACAGCCAAAGGCTTCTCACAGTGGCTGCATCCAGCTCTCCGAACGAGGAGAGGGCATCCAGTCAGTGACAAGAATGAAGGAAGTAGGTCAACAAGAGGCGTACGGTCTGGGAGCAAGTTCCAAGGGTAGGGCATGCGACATCTTATCTCAGGAACGAGACAAGGAAAACTGTATGCAATAGGCACGTGGATCAAGGACAGTGTGCTTGTGGATGCTACATGGCAAAGTACATGATAAAACGTTATTTTGATGCTTGTTTATCTCTGGATTTATTGGCATTGTCTCGTACATCGATCGAATGTGACTTGAGTTTTTTATTACACCTGATAACAAGATCACTCAGTGCTAATCAAAGAAATCTGTCCACTGTCCTCTTTTTCACATTGGTAAATAAATAAGAGCACAGTATCGTCAGAATCTCAGCTTGTGGTGATATGAGTCTGAAAGGCGATGTGAATGAGAGGCATTGTGTTGAAGCAAATCACAAAGTTCAGTTTGGCTCAGTGTATGACTCATAATCAAAGTCATCTAAACGGATCAGGGCATGGCTTTCAACAGCTTTTTATTTTATCTCTGTTCACGCTCTTTTTATTAATCACCAGCACTTCATCAACGGTGGCATGAATTTAATTATGTAAGAACTCTTCATCGTCGGTGCAAGTGTGTCAGGCACCAGAACACTCCACCCCTTTCAAGACAATATTGTCAGCACTGTTTCTGAATGTACAAACAGTTCAGTATGTTAAAAAGAAATCTTTGTAACGTATGTTTTTAATTTTGCCCTTTACAAGGTTTGCACACAGACTACCTACAACAATGGAACTTGGAATGGTTGTGTTACAATAGAATCTCTTTGTTGTAATTAAACCCATACCAAGCTATTTTATCTAGGTCTTGCAAAAAAAAAGTTGTTTGTTCTGGGAAGTGACATTTGGGGCAAATCCCATTTGTACAACATATCATTACCCCAGGAGTGCTGCACAAAAACCCCCCCGCAGATTTGGATATGATTCTGAAAATCATCATTCTGTAACTGTAACACTATCTTCTACACTTTGCTATTGCCTTTCCTGTTGCAATACTTGTGGTTTGAAATGATCTGTATGAATGGCATGCAAAGTTTTTCAGTACATGAGAATAATAAACCAATCACATTCCTCAATGATAGCAGGGACTTTTTGCTTTGTCACATGTACAGTAAAAAGCTTGTCTTGCATATTGTTCATACAAGTCATTACATAGTATTTTGAGCTTGAACAAGATAAAACAATAACAATGCAGAATAGAATCTAAGAACTGCAGAGGAAGTGTCTTTCAAGAGAACTGCAACCTTGTTGTTGGTTTTGAAGGCTTTTGTGCCTCAATGACCTGGAGAGCCATGTTGGTTGGAGTCAGGGCTTTGTGCTTTGACTCTTGGTAGAGTCACCCATGCCAAGCGGTCAAAGGGTAGAGACCAGACTAAGAGTGGTGTTCAGCTCAGGGCTAACAACAGGCAGTGAAGGAAGCTAATGGCATGTTGGCCTTCATAACAAGGGGAATTGAGTATAGGAGCAAAGAGGTTCTTCTGCAGTTGTACAGGGCCCTGGTGAGACCACACCTGGAGTATTATGTTCAGTTTTGGTCTCCAAATCTGAGGAAGGACATTCTTCTATTGAGGGAGTGCAACGCAGGTTCACGAGGTTAATACCCGGGATGGTGGGACTGTCATATGTTGAAAGATTGGAGCAACTGGGCTTGTATACACTGGAATTTAGAAGGATGAGAGGGGATCTGATTGAAACATATAAGATTATTAAGGGATTGGACATGCTAGAGGCAGAAAACATGTTCCCGATGTTGGGGGAGTCCGGAACCAGAGGCCACAGTTTAAGAATAAGGGGTAGGCCATTTAGAACGGAGTTCAGGAAAAACTTTTTCACCCAGAGAGCTTAGGATCTGTGGAATGCTCTGCCTCAGAAGGCAGTGGAGGCCAATTCTCTGGATGCTTTCAAGAAAAGAGATAGATAGAGCTCTTAAAGATAGCGGAGTCAAGGGATATGGGGAGAAGGCAGGAACGGGGTACTGATTGTGGATAATCAGCCACGATCACTGTGAATGGCGGTGCTGGCTCAGAGGGCCGAATGGCCTACTCCTGCACCTATTGTCCATTGACTGGTCAAAAAAATTGTTATGGAAACAGCAGTGAAGAATCTGTCTACATCTATGAGAAAAAAACACCGAGGAAGTGTAGTGCAGGTAAGTAATAAAGTGCAAGATCATAATGAGGTAGACTGGGAACTCAGGTGTCCACCTAATAGTATTAGGGAACCATTTAGTACATAAATTACAATGGTGTAGACGCTGTCCTTGAGCCCGATGGTATGTGCTTTCGGACTTTTGTATCTTCTGCCTAATGGAAGGGGGAGAAGGAGGAATACCTGGGGTGGGTGGGGTCTTTAATTATGCTGCCCGCACTACTAAGGCAGTGAGAAGTGTCAGCAGAGCTCTTTAATCTTTAATCCGCTGAAATATGTCCACAATTTGCTGCAGTTTCTTGCAGTCACATACAGAGCAGTTGCTGTACTAATCTGCGATGCTCTCTGTGGTGCATAATCCCCAGGGGCATGCTAAAAATCTTTGGCATCTTGAGAAAGTCGAGGGCTTTGGTGAGTTTTCTTGGCCATGCATCTATGTGCTTGGACCGGGACAGGCTAATTGGCAAGGTTTCCTCCTAGGAACTTGGAGCTTTCAGCCTCAACACTGTTGACGTGGACATGTTGAGCATGTGCCCTGTCCACCTATCTTTCACATCCTGCAGAAAAACTCCAGATTCAGTTGCTGCTTTGTACGGATCTGCTCTCACGTGACAGTCAACAGTTAGTAGTCTACTAAATAAATAAAAAGTCTGCTTATCTGCTTCTGGTTCCTGTCCAGTGCCTACATTTCAGAAGAGTACCCCAGAATTTTAGCTGGCTGGTGGCGTAGAGGCATCAGTGCTGGACTTTGGGGCGGAAGGTCCCGAGTTCGAATCCAGCCAGTTCCCGGGCACGCTTTCCATCCGTTCTGGGTTGAGCACCGAGCTAGCAACTCCACCGTGTAAAAAAGAAATTGCCTGCTACAGAAACATGAACAGCAAAAAGTTGATGGCCTATGCTCTCTCATGAGTTGAAAGACAATTTCATTCACTTCACCCCGGAATTTAAGGACTCAGTTTTTCTTGAACGGTATGCTGACAGACTTGGGGTGAAATCTAGAATACAAAAGATGCTGATTTGGTGAGTTCATACCGGCACCTTTTACCCACCCAAAGCTTGCATCTCAAGGAGAGATTAGCACATTCAGTATAATCGGCAGGGAACAGAAGATCACAATAAAAAAAATACTGCAGATGTTGGAAATCTGAAACAAAAATGGTAAATGTAAACACTCAGCAGGTCAGGCAGTATCTGTGCAGAGGCAGAAACAAAAACTTCGTCAGAACAGGGCATTCAAGGACAATGAGACAAGAAAAACTTGTCTCAGTTTTACTCACGCATTTGCTTTGTATTAGGAGGGTTAATTTCTGTTTTGTAATGCTAACATTGTAGGAGATTCATGACTGGTTTTGAAACCTTTCTAAAGGTCATGTTACAATTGCGGAGAAATCACAGAGCGTTGTTTTCTTGTAAGACCTTGCTGATTCAAATGATGTGAAACAGTAAAGGGATTCTCAACAATTTATTGCTAGATGTGCTACAAAATTCATGGCAGTATCTCACCTCAGAAGGGGCTCTTACCAACAGTACTTTGCTGAAGTCACTTTCATATGGTATGCTTGACTTCACTCATACCAGCATAAGAAATTTGAGTTTATTTATTTGTTTATTGAGATACAGCACAGAATAAGCCCTTCTGGCCACTTGAGCCAAGCTGCCCAATAAAATCCCGACTTAACCCTAGTCCAATCACAGGACAATTTACAATGATCAATTAACCTATCAACTGGTATGTCTTTAGTATGTGGGAGGAAATTGGAGCACCCAGAGGAAACCCATGCAGTCACGGGAAGAACGTACAAAGCCCTTACAGACAGTGGCGGGAATTGAACCCAGGCCAGCTGTACTGTAAAGCGTTGTGCTATCCATTACCCTCCCGTGACACCGAGGCTGAGAAAAAGTAATGTTAGAATTTCCAAAATCAGGTCTATTCTCACTGATTATAGGTAGCAAAATTTCTTGTTTTGCAACAGCAGTACCGTGCAATACATGACTAAATTACAGTAAGACAATGTATTTAAATAAATGAAGGAATGAATGAATAGCGCATATAGAGAAGGAAATAGTGAGGTAACCTTCATGAACCATTCAGAAACCTGATAGAGTATTTACCAAAATTAATACATATGGATCAAACAGGCTTTATTAAAAATAGACAATCGGCAGATAATGTAACTCGGTTACTTAGCATAATTCATCTGGCACAAAAGGAGGACGAAACGAGTGTGGCAGTTGCTTTGGATGCAGAAAAAGCATTTGATAGATTGGAATGGGACTTTTTATTTAAGGTATTGGAAAAATATGGGTTAGGAAAATCTTTTATAAAATGGATTAAAACCTTAAATACTAGTCCCAAAGCTAAAGTAGTGACAAATGGTCAAATTTCAACATCATTCCAGTTAACAAGGTCAACTAGACAAGGCTGTCCATTATCACCTGCCCTATTTGTATTGGCGATAGAACCATTAGCTGAATTAATTAGAACTGATCCAGATATTGTGGGCTTCAGAGTTAACCAGGAGGAATATAAGATTAATTTATTTGCTGATGATGCTCTGATTTATTTAACAAACCCATTGCATAAATTATCTTTTAGATTGGAAGAATATGGGAAAATATCAGGGTATAAAGTAAACTGGGATAAAAGTGAAATTTTATCCCTTACTAAAGGAGATTATAGTCAATGTCGATTAGTAACTCAATTTAGATGGCCAACAAATGGTATAAAATATTTAGGTATAAGAGTCGATAATGATATAAAGAATTTATATAAATTAAATTATTTGCCATTATTGAAAAAAATACAAGAAGATCTTGATAAATGGATGATGTTACCAATAACATTAGTAGGTAGTTAATGCTGTAAAAATGAATATATTTCCTAGATTACAATATTTATTCCAAACATTACCAATACAACTGCCCTAGAAATTTTTTCAAGAGTTGAATAAATGTGTGAGGAAGTTTCTTTGGAAAGGTAAGATGTCAAGAATATCGTTGTAAAAATTGACATGTAAATTTGACCTAGGAGGGTTACAACTCCCAAATTTTAATTATTATAAAGCAAATCAACTTAGATTTATTGCATCTTTTTTTGATGAAGAAAAACCGGCATGGATTAGAATAGAGTTAGATAAGATAGGAGAAAATTATACCAGAAGGTTTTATATATAAATGGGGATACGGGAAAAGAAAGAATCTCTTATATTAAAACATTTGATCGATTTATGGAATAAGGTAAATGTGGATGATGAGATAAAGAAATCTTTATTAGCAAAGAGAACCCTAATTCAAAATAGACTTATTCCTTTTACAATGGATAATCAACTTTTATATAACTGGTTTCAAAAAGGGATCAGACATATAGGTGACTGTTTTGAAGGAGGTATATTGAAGTTGTTTGATCAATTAAAGAATAAATATAAAATATCAAATAACACTCTTTTCTGTTATTTTCAATTAAAGGCCTATTTAAGAGATAAATTGGGTCAAACAATGTTAATGCCAAAACCTAATGAAATAGAAAATTTAATTCGAAAAGGAAAAATTAAAAAATTTACATCTTGTATGTATAATTTGATTCAAAAACAGACAATTAAACCAAGAATTCATAAGTCAAGACAAAAATGGGAAACTGATTTGAATATTAAAATTGATGAAAAAAATTGGTCAAGACTATGTCTTGATAGTATGACAAATACAATAAATGTCCAACTTAGATTAGTACAATACAATTTTTTACATCAATTATATATTACACCACAAAAAATAGATTAAACCCAAATTTACCTGACCAATGTTTCTGATGTAATCAAGAAATTGGTACTTTTTTACACTCTTGTGTTAAGTCTTGTTTTAAAGTTCAACCTTTTTGGATAAATCTAAGACTTTTACTGGAACAAATTATTGGAATACAACCACATAGCCCAATATTATTATTATTAGGCGATATTGAAGGGATAATAGCGAAACCTAAACTGAATAAATATCAGAAACAAATAATAAAAATTGCATTGGCAGTAGCCAAAAAAGCTATTGCAGTTACTTGGAAATCAGATTCATACTTAACTATGGACCGTTGGAATAATGAAATATATAGCTGCATTCCACTTGAAAAAATTACTTGTAATTTAAGAAATGAATATGATATATTTTAAAAAATTTGGCACCCCTATCTACAAAAGATAGGATTAAATATATAGGTCCTTTGAAGATAATTAGTTATTTGGGGGGAAAAAAGATATATACTAAAGTTATTTTGAACTCCATGGAGCATGTGGGGATCCTCCGATATCCAGGCAATCCTTCTTTTTCTTTTTTTTTTACAGGGATGTTAAGGGGGAAGGGTTAAGGGGAGGAGGAGGGCTAATAATAATTTTCATTACTCTATTATTCAATTCATTTTATGTAATTCTCTTAAAAATTTAATAAAAAATATATTTTAATAAAAACCTGATGGGGGGGGGGGGGGAAGCTGTTTCTGAAACATTGAGCGTATATCTTCTGGCTCGTCTACCTCCTCCCTGATGGCGAGACATGAAAAGAGAGCATGTCCTGGGTGGCAAGGGTCTTTAATAATGGGTGCAGCCTTTTTGAGGCTTTGCCTTTTGATAGATAGATAGATAGATACTTTATTCATCCCCATGGGGAAATTCAACATTTTTTCCAATGTCCCATACACTTGTTGTAGATGTCCTTACAACCCTCTGCAGTGACCCTTCCGGATCAGTGATAAACCCAGTTAGAAAGCTCTTCATGGTCCATCTATATAACTGCTGGCATCTTCAGTGACGTACAAGATGTCCTGAAACTCAAATGTAATGAAATATAGCCATTGTGTGCCTTCTTTGTAATTGCATCAATATGTTGGGCCCAAGATAGATCTTTACAGATGATGGCACCCAGGAACTTGAAGTCATACTTTCTCATTGCAAACCCCAGGATCAGAATTTCTCCTTCATGACATCCACAATCAATTTCTCAGTCTACACTCATCTCACTTTATTCCCTGATCATTCCCATCAACTCCTCAGTATTCTGCCACTCACTCACACATGGACAATTTACAGGTGGTCAAATATCTGACCAACCCTTTTGTCTTTTGGGATTTAGGAAGACTGTGCAGGCACAGTGAGAAGGTGCAAACTCCATACAAGGAACACTGGAGGTCAGGATTGAAGCAAAGTTGCCGGAGATGAGAGGCAGCAGCTCTACTATTGGTTCTGTTGTGGCACCCACAGCTTCGCGGTAAAACTCCACGTTCTATGTACGAGCTGCTTTAGGGAAGCAGAGACTCATTCCCTTGGGCAAACCCAGTTACACGTGCAAATAAATTTAATTCTGTCCATGGCCGAAATGTTTGACTTCTTCAGATTTCCCAGCCCACTCAATTATCTGAAACCTGTGAACTAGGTTAGTGTCTGGCAGGGTAATTCACAAAATGTCCTTCGACTGTGTTCCCACCCAGACTTACTACCATCACCTTTTAGGTTTTCTTCTTCACCCTCCACCCCACTTCTTATTCTGGCTTGTTACGAAAACCCCGTAACCAGGTAACTTACCAGCAAAGATAGATGGATCAGCTGAGTCGGATGCTACTATTTTCAAACGTTTTATTCAATAAGGGCACAAACGTATGGTTAATACAAAACATTCAAATCGTCAAAACTCAATCTAAAACACCGGTGTAACCATAATCAATCAGAAATAAGCTCTTTCGTTGTCTAGGGTATATAATACTGAGTCCAATTGGAAATATAAAGAGTCACTCTGAAGTCTGCAGGCTTTTCCCTTTTTGGTTTCACGTGTTGGAGAGAGAGAGAGATTGTTAGGAAAAGATAACACTTGCCGTTGTCTTTATGAATCAAATCCTCAGCCTCAGGGGATTTGGCTTCCCTGGTGTTAAATAAAGCGATCTTCCGTTGGTTCCAGCCACAAACCCCGCATTCGGAATTTAACGCACGTGGCTTATTTCAAAATGGCTTCCCGTTCCCACGGGAAGCGTTATCGTGCTTCTTGGTGTCTCCTTGGTGCGTCTGAGGGTCGTCCTCTTTCAGACCCTTCTTTATACTGCCTCACGGGATCTCAGGTGTCAATCAGGTTGCAGGTGGTGCAATCTCTCTCTCAACCAGCCCACTTTGCCCGAGGGCTTTACAATGTCCCTGCGAGTTGGCACGTCTGCAGTCCCCAGGTGTCTCCTGAGAACAATGCCACAGTCACCAGCTTTTGTCCCAGTGGAATGTCTTTCCATTTCCTGTGTCCATTCAGCCTGTCTCTCTCTCTCTCTCTTGGGTCGTTGACCCCCCTTTTACTAGGGCTCTTGCAATTCTCACAAAGGAGGGGGCTGGTATCATAACAGGCTTCTTCCACCCCCCCTTCTTTTCCAGTCCTGATGAAGAGCATTGGCCCGAAATGTCGACTCTTTATTCTATTGCACTGACATATTTAAAGGGGCCAGTGAAGTGCTTCAAAGTTCAAAGTACAAAGTATGTATACATTATACAAACTGGAGTAGTCTCCTTACAGGCAGCCACTAAACAAAGAAACCCAAAAGACCAATTAAAAAAAAACCTTCAAACACCCAACATGCAGAAAGGAAAAAAAATAGTGCAAACAATAAAAGTAAGCAAATAGCATTCTGAACAAAACAGAAACAAAAGCTTGCAGAGGGATCTGGACCAGCTGGAAAAATAGCAGATGGGAGTTTAATACAGACAAGTGTGATGTATTGCACTTTGGAAGGAAAAACCAAGATAGAACATACAAGGTAAATGGTAGGGCACTGAGGAGTGCAGTAGAACAGAGGAATCTGGGAATACAGATACACAATTCCCTAAAAGTGGCGTCACAGGTGGATGGGGTCGTAAAGTGAGCTTTTGGTACATTGGCCTTTATAAATCAAAATATTGAGTATAAGAGTTGTAATGTTATGGTGAGGTTGTATAAGACATTGGTGAGGCCGAATTTGGAGTATTGTGTGCAGTTTTGGTCACCGAATTACAGGAAGGATATTAATAAGGTTGAAAGAGTGTAGAGGAGGTTTACAAGGATGTTGCTGGGACTTGAGAAACTGAGTTACAGAGAACAGTTGAATAGGTTAGGACTTTATTCCCTGGAGTGTAGAAGAATGAAGGGAGACTTGATAGAGGTATATAAAATTATGATGGGTATAGATAGAATGAATGCAAGCAGGCTTTTCCCACTGAAGCCAGGGGGAAAAAAAAAACCAGAGGACATGGGTTAAGGGGAAAAGTTTAAAGGGGACATTGGGGGGCTTCTTCACACAGAGAGTGGTGGGAGTGTGGAATGAGCTGCTCGATGAAGTGGTGAATGCGGGCTCACTTTTACATTTAAGTAAAACTTGTACAGGTAACATGGATGAGAGGTGTATGGAGAGATATGGTCCAGGTGCAGGTCAGTGGGACTAGGCAGAAAAATGGTTTGGCACAGCCAAGAAGGGCCAAAAGGCCTGTTTCTGTGCTATAATGTTCTATGGTTCTATGGAGTCCACAGAAACGTAGCCATAGCCTCAGCCGTAGTTCAATGCAGGGCCAAGTAAACTTCATGGAGCAGTGAGCAGAACTGGCCTGACCCTTGCCTCTGGTCCTGGTGCTTAAATTAATCAAACCTTGGTTGAGGTGGACTGTCCTCTATTCTGCCTCCCACCCATTCACTTTGACCCTTGACTCAACCTCACCTCTCCATTGTCTGCAGTGATCGTTTGCCATAAATGGTACCAGTAAAAAAAGTGTTTATTGATAAAGTATTTAGCTAAATTGTTTGCTGCTGATAAGTAGTTGCTGAGCTTCACCACACCATCTTAAACCGGATGCTACAATAACTATGCAGAGCACCTTCCTATTTCTCTCTGCAACTAAACACTTTCAGATTGATGAGCTTCCTGTAGGCAAAACAAAAACTCAATTGGTTATCAAATACAACTTTGGTTTAAAAGCCTACAAAAATACAGCACAAAAGGTAAAACACAGAAAATCTACAGCACAGTACAGGCCATTCAGCCCACAAAGCTGTGCCGAACATGTCCTTACCTTAGAAATTACCTAGGGTTACCCATAGCCCTCTATTTTTCTAAGCTCCGTGTACTTATCCAGGAGTTAGGGAAAGTAATACAATTCAGTTGTGACTATGTAGAGATTTCAACACACTTATGCAACCATTGTGGGCACCTTCTTTCTGTCTGCTGACTGATAACAGGGCAAGGAAAGATTAACAAGACTTGAGATTCTGCAGATGTTGCAAATCCAGAGCAACACACACGAAATGCTGGAAGAACTCAGCAGGTCAGGCAGCATCTATGGAGAGGAATAAAGAATAGTTTCATGCTGTGACCCTTTATTGGGACTTGAAGGGCCCAGGTCTAAAATGTCACCACTTTGTTTTAAAAAAATAATAAGGTGGGATACTTTCTTAACTAGCATGCTGATGAGGACTCACAATGGGTTTGACACAGTTCAATCTATTTTATAAAAACAAAACACTTTGTACTTAAAGCAAATGTATTTATTTGTAAACATCCCATCTGCCCAATTATTCCAATCTGTACAAATATGAACAATATGTACAGCAGACAGATAATAATTTAATTTTACTGATATTACACTTCTAGAGAAACAGCTCAAAATGTTCTAACATTACATAGGATGAATACACTCTGACGAGACATCATAAATCAGAAATTTGGTACTTTCACATCAACATAAATAATCTACGTTTAGCTCAAGTAACCAGTATTTCAGGCCAGGAAGCAAAGTTATATGGAATCAGACTGACTGTAACTTACATTTTACTCCTGCAATCAACAAAATGACTGGTCTTATACTTCTGAATACACAATTATTGATTTGACAATATAGCCACGTGTCTTTTATTCACAAACAAATGTCCACTCCAAAAGTCAAATTGATAGGCAGGAGTATTTGGGCACAAACAATACTATATTCAGACTTGATTTTTATACCATTCTATCTAATAATTGTCTCTGAGAGTTGATCTTCATTCTGTATTATGAAGTGCAATAACTATTCTCATAATCAACAGCTCTTCATGAGGTGATGGCACTTTGCAGTGCTCTCCCTTTCTGCACAAGTAAACCAGCCAGAAAGAGAAACATACCACTGGTATCCAAATCTAACTCAGACATTAGAAGGATAAACTAAAGTGGAATTGGTCATGCCTGATTAATAATGAAATAAACGATGAGTCAGTTAACTTAGAAACCATAAATGCACTTCTAAGAATTGCCATACAATATTATGTGTTTTACGACATATGATTAGTGCATGGGTATAGGTAGCTACGTTGCGGAAGATATGCAGAAAGATAAAGTGCAAGCAAGACTGTTGCCAATTATCTTTATAACCATTGTGACGCAGTTTGTTAAGAGAATGCTTACAGTATGTCACGAAGCAGATAAAAGTTTCAAAGTTAAAAAAAAACTGATCCTGGTAAGTGGTTGAATTAACTTGTGAAACAGCTACTGTTTGCAATTCAGTTTCCCTGCTTAAGTCTTGAATATGTCACAATTCACACGCTGGGCTCTGCTAGAAGGGACTATTTTAAATATTGTAGCAGGCCACTCTAATAACACCACAAATAACTACAATTTTGCAACAATATGCAAATAAAGTATAACAGCAAGAACATGGTAGACACCAAGATGACAAGATAGACAACGGAAAAAAAAAATCAGTGCCAACTGCTGGCGCTACATTGTCGTGTGTGCCATTACCACTGCTGCTTACTCAGCTGATCTACCTGTCCTCATTCAATACCTTTGCAGTTTAGACGGTTACAGCAGAAAATAATGCAAAAGCATTGATACAGTACAAATTTCCCATAGTCTTTCTGCCTATCAACACACATAGTTATGCATTTGGGAATTTTATCTTTTCCACAAGTTATACTGCAGTCCAGTATCCCCATTATAACTCAGTAGTGTGGTCATTCTCTGTATGAGGAATCCAAATGCAAAGAAATGGATAAAGTTCAAAATTTCACTTCGAATGGCTGGCAGTATAGTCTGGCCGTCTAGTTTGAATGATTTTTGGTTTGGGTCGATTCTTCCCATCGTCCTCCTCCTGTTCTTGCTCCAGCTCAGGGTCACTTTCACAGACATGAACAACAACACTTGGCGTGGTATCAGTGCCAGCATGCAATTCATATTTCTCCCCTGTAAGGAATACATAAAGAGCGGATCTTAAAAGACAAAGTGCCTTATTTCTTTTCAACTTGAATTTAGATTATATCCATAGTATATCCCAATGTGTTTTAACAGGTCTAACTTGAATTAAATTCTGCTTGAATTAAAAAAACTTGGAACTTTGTTCTCCTGCCCTTTGCAAGACATAGGTTCCAAAATTGAAAATATTTGGTGGTCACCAACTATTTTTAAATTTAAATTGATCTTGCCTCCTCTTCTTTTCAATCTTCACACATTTTGCATTATAGTACTAAGTAATTTCAGCTTTATCCAGCAGTTTTGAGTATTCTTTATACATCTGTATTCTAATCTACACCTGGGAAATTGAGACCAGAAGAGAAGGGAGCAAAATTAGGCTGTTCAGCCCTTCAAGTCTGCCCTGCCATTTGATCATGCCCGATTTATTCTCTCTCACACAACCTCATTCACATACCTTTGACACCCTTATGAAACAAGAATCTTTCAACTTCTGTTTTATTAATACCTAATGGCTCACAATACTCCAAGTGCAGTCTGACCAATGCCTTATACCTTTGTTTTTACATTCCAGTCCTGCAGAAATGAAATCTTCACATTGCACTTGCCTTCCTTGCCACTGGCTCAACCAACAAGTTACCGTAATCCTTAGGGAACCCTGCGCAAGGACTCTCAATTCCCTTTGCACCCCATTTCTGTATTTACCCTGTTTGGAAAATAGTCTTACACCTTTATTCCTTCTACCAAAGTGCATGACCGTACACTTCCCTACACTGTGTTCCATCTGCCGCTACTGGACATGTTTCTTCATCATGCTTCTTGTGAATAAATAGGGAAAGAGACTTGGGACTGGTTAGTAATTGATGAGGGCTCACCAGAGCTTGCTGTCTGGGAGGGGAAATCAGATAATCCAAGCAGCAGTATGAATTTTTATTCCATCAATCTCAACTCATCTTCTTTCTACTTTTAAGGTTCTCATAAATCTCTCTCCATTTCCCCTTAACTGTTTCCAGACCAGAACCAACTGTATCCTGTCTGGATCAATTAGAACCTCAAATATTACTAACGATCTAGCCCAGCCATCTCACCTTGTAAGAATGATCCTCTGTGACAAAGCATTCCCCTTTGCACAAGCACAGAAAACTGGCTCTACTGAAAAAGCCCTATATATTTGCATTTTACACAAAGGAAACACTTACAAAAAAATTCAGACTATAAATAGAAATATTTGATATATACTGTACACCAGCTTATTACAAGTCAATTTAAAACACCATCATGATTGTAGAAAATCTTTAAATTGGAACATCACAATAGAAAATACTTAATGAGAGAAGGAAGCTTCATTTTTGACAATCACTACAATGTTTCATTGAAATTACCTGGTCCCAGTTTGGAAATTGCATACAACAAGTCATAGTTTATAACTGGAGTGGCATCTTCTGCTTGCTTCCATCCAACGGGTGGAGATGCTGGTGGGGAAATGAGGAACTGCTTTTCTGGATGAGGTGGAGCTAGGTGTGGGCTACCTTTACTGAAAGCTTTGTTCTGGATCTGAAAAACAAACTACCTGTTTAAAAATGCAGCCTTTATACATAAAAATAAATTATACTGTATTTATCTTAAAAGTGTAGAGCTCCAACTTAATATATTGAAAAATGTACCCAAGGGCTCAAAGTGCCTGAAGTAAACTGTGAAGTAAAGTGGGTGTTTATTAATTACAGAGGTTTAGGCTAAAATTTCTATTCCATCGCCATGCTGGTTGTCAGACAGTCTGGTCTGCATAATAAGATGCAAACAGCAGTAACATTGATGTGATGTATAAAAGACCCTGTTAACCATAATGCTGGCATTTTCTCAGATGGAAATGTATCGCTAAGTCATGATAGAAAAACAGTGGATTCCGGTTAATTGGGACACATTGGGACCAACGCATTTAGGTCCAATTAAGCAGCTGCCCTATTAGCTGATGTTTCATGAAAATAGCTAAAAAGGTATATTAAAAAAAGACGCTATCAATTATCTGAGTAACAAATTATGTATTTAAATGAAATACATAACAAATTATAGAGCACAACAAATACTACTGCAGTACTATAAAAATGTATTAGTTCCTAATAGTTATCGATGGAGGAATTCATCCAGTGTATGCTGCTGTGTTCTTTTGATTGACTATAAATGAATAAAGTTAGCACAGGTAATGGATAATGGACCACAATGCTTTTGATGATTGCAACCCCCAAAACTTCACTTTCATTGCAGCATTCAAAATGATTGTCGATACCATCAAATTATTTGCAGTCCCTAACTTAAAGTGGTTTCATTTTCACTCCTGGCCATTTCTCTGAGCCTGAATGCTTAAAACCACAGTGAGCAAAACAGTTCTGAATTGTCTTACTGCTTATTTCTCCCTAACTATCAGTGACAAAATCACTGCTTTTTGAACACAAACACACAAATGACACTATTTGAAAACTGCCCATTCTAAACACAGTGTAGTGTCTAACAGCCACACAAGTGCCCATGACTGACGCCAACTGGAAACTGCTTGGCAACAGTCTCCTGTCCTAATTAAGCAACATAGCGTCCCAAATAAACAAAGGCAATCCTAGCTATTTTTGTGATTAGTTTTTGTTAAAGAGCTATCCTAAATAAGCAGCTGCGCCGATTAACCGATGGCCCAAATAACCAGGGTCCACGGTACATTGTCAATCCTTCACCAATCACTGGGTCCACCTCCCTGATAGCAATGTGGGTCTACCCACATCTCTGAGACAGCAGTGGTTCAAGAAGGCAGCTGACCAACTACTTTCTCTAGGGCAATTTGCAATGGGCAGTTAAATGCTGGTTCAGCCTGCAAAGGCCAGATCCCTTGAATGAAAAAAGAAAGCCGAGTGGCACGTTCGTTGATACTGAATTTGAAGCATTGCTGCTTCAAATATCATTGCGTTCAATCACTAGGCAGGAAATCTATCCATTTACTTGCAGGCTCCATGCCTTTCATGTCTATTTACCACTCACTTCACTCTGACCGATCTTCCTCACTGCTCTTTCGCTGCAGTCCTACTTGAAGTGCCTCATAATCTGTCCAAAGAAGTTCATTGTATTTCTCTTTAATTCCACAACTTCCTTAGTTCTGCACCCAAAGACTGTTTTCCTTCCCCAGGGCTAAAGATACACATGTACCAAAGAGTAATTATGCAGAAAATTGTGCGCAATAAGCATGCTTTAGTGCTGACTTGACAGTAATTAACAGTTAGCCACTCTAGCTAGTCTATAAAATTCATTATAAGAGTCTCAGAAATCCTTCTAAACTCTACCAACTCTAGGAAGACTCATTATCATCATTAGATGCTGTGTTATATGACACGGCAATCATTATTTTTGACCATGATTGTTCTTGGCAAGTTTTCTACAGAAGTGATTTGCCATTACCTTCTTCTGGGGCAGTGTCTTTACAAGATGGGTGACCCCAGCCATTATCAATACTCTTCAGAGACTGTCTGCCTGGCGTCAGTTGCATAACCAGCACGTGATAGGCATCAGCTACTTATACAACCATCTACCTGCTCCCATGACTTCATGTGACCCTGATCGGGGTGCTACACCTAGCCCAAGGGTGACCTGCAGGCTAGCGGAGGGTAAGCGTGCCTTATACCCCTGTTTGGTAGAGACACATCTCTACCTCACCACCCAAACAGGAAAACAATTGTATCCAAAAACTGCACCTCCACTTCAGTTAACCTCCAAATGCAATTTAATCGCAACCTAAATATAGTTTAATTTAGAACAGTGCCCTCAATAAAGTACAAGGAAATGGAGGTTCGTCCGATGCATTTTATCAATTACTTTGTTTAAAAAAATCATAACTGCAGAAAGGAGTACCTGTGCAAAGTACAGTTTCATTTTCTTCCCGTTAAATTCAGTTTCGTGAAGTTGAATTCTGGCCTCTGTTGCAGCAATGGGATTGCTGAAGTTGATTCGAACTCGCCTGAAGCTCTTAAAAAACTGGAAAGTCACATTCTTGTCATAGACCCTGAATAACGTCTCAAAGTCATCCTGCAGAAAGATATAGTCAAAGATCTATCAGTTTGCAAGAACTTGATGGAAAACTGTGCAACTTGAAATTTACTTTTAAAACTACTAGGTCCATTTTGGTACTAAGTTCCCCTCACAGAAATCTGAAGGTGAAGTAGGTTTTTAAACAAAAGTGTTGCACAATTGCAAGACTGACTCAATCATTCCACAGATGCTGGAAATCCAGAGCAAAACACACACACACAGACACAAAGTGTTAGAGGACTTAGCAGGTCAGGCAGCATCCATGAAGAATAAACACATTGACATTTTGTGCCAAGACTCTTCATTAGGACTCAATTTTGTGCATGTTACTCTGATTTATTCAAATAGAGATTGAATCTTCTTACTGCCCTGCTTGCTCCCGCCTATGTTTGGTGCAGTTTTTGCTGGCTGTTTCCAAAAAGACCATATAAATCTTATAGGGAAGGGGGGAGAACAAGCTCGCATTGATAGATCCATTTAATGTCATTCTGTACCATTGTTCTAAATGTGTCCAATATAGAAGTACACAGAAATCAGAGATACTTCAAGATTTGGCTAGGACAGAACTCCATTTGAGCAGATATAGCTGGCATTCCCCTCTGTGGAGGTGGAGAGACTGGGCCATGGCCACGGACTCTAATGACACCCAATGTATAGGAACAACTCCCAAGCTCAACTGGTGGCTTTGGCTATTGATGAAAGTGGCACCATGACAAGGGTGAAAATTGAGGAAGTGAGGCCAGGAGCCAAAACACTGATTGTCAAGAGACTGTGACATCAAAGAAGTTCATTAAAAAGGCAATGACTCAAGTATTTTCAGGGTAAAATATTTAGCATCTTGTATCAATTGTTAGTATCAAGTCTTAGTACCTTGAAGGCAAAAATAGAACAATGTGATGCATACACAAGTGCTGTTCCCTTCCTGGATTATGATGTATTACATCTCCAGGAGGGGAAAAAATTAAACTCATCTAATTTAAACACTATTAAGGATAATATTCAAAAAGTGCCATTAAAGTTTATTAAAACAAGTAATTCTACTTTATCAGGCAAAAGTTGATACCAATTGTATTGGGATTCATGACTAAGATCTTGATCAAAGCAGTAGGTCTCAAAGAATGTTTTTACAAACCTTTAGAGGGAATATTAAACCCTAGAAGTCAAGAGACTTGAGGTATTGTTGCTATGGTAAACCTAATGGGGATGTCTCAAGAAGTTTATGGAATTAAAAGGGAGTAGATGTGAAGGGATTCAAACACAAGGTCGATAATTTTATTGAAAAGGGAAATGTTGTGAAAGGAGACAATGCATTTTGGTAAATATCTGGATTAATATAAGCTGTGGTCTGGGCAAGAGCTCTGGGTGGACTGTGGAAGGACACCAAGGAAGGTAGTGGATTAACTGGGGAAGGGGGTGCACAAATACAATACAAAAGTAGCCAGAGTAGGAGTGGCCCAATATTCTGATGCTCACTATTTTTTTAAAAAAAAGTTGCTGGCCAGAACATCTTCAGTAAATATCAGAGATTCATGTCAATTCTGGAACATCGCTTTTTGCAAGGGATATTAACCAATTGTGAATGCCATAATTGGGGCCAACTCAACCCAAATTAAACCTTTGTTTGCTGCCATTAAACCTGTTAGTGCAGGGGTTAGCACATTACAGTGCCAGTGACTGACCATAAGGAGTTTGTATGTTCTCCCTATGACCAAGTAGATTTTCTCCCACATCCCAAAGACCTTCCCGTTAGGTAGGTTAGTTGGTCATTGTAAATTGTCCTGTGTTAAATAGGTAGGTTGCTGGGCACTGCAGCTCATTGGACTGGAAGGGTAGCATCTCTGATAAATAAAAATTAATCTGCTGTGTCTTGAAAGTGAAGTACTGATTTAGCAAGTTTTTTTTAAAATTAGAGATAAAATGTAACAGAAATACAAGCTACTAAGTCGCAATTCAGTCTATTCTGCCCATTCATTTTATAAGCAATCACGGAGGTCTCAAAACTCAGCATCCAAGACTCATAGAGTTAAATACTTCCTCACTAAACCAACCCTAAGCTTCACTGGCAACAACAATTAAGCCACACTTCTGACCCTGTATCCTGCATTACATCAACACAGTGACCAGACGCCTCCCTACTACGACAAACACAAGACCATAAGATATAGGAGCAGAAATCGGCCATTTGGCCCATTGAGTCTGCTCCACCATTTCATCATTGCTGATCCGCTTTCCCTCTCCGCTCCCATCTCCTGCCCTCCCTCACATATCCCTTCATGCCCTGACTAATCAGGAATCTATCGACCTCTGCCTTAAATATATGTAAATACTTGGCCTCCACAGCCACCTATGACAATGAATTCTGGATAAGGAAATTCCTCATCACTATTCTAAAAGGGCACTGCTTTGTTCTGAGGCTGTGCCCTCTGGTTAAAGACTCCCTCCACTATACAAAATGTCCTATAGGGAAAAAATAACATCTGTTTTTTTTAAATTTAGAGATATAGCATGGGACAGGCCCTTCCAGTCCAACATGCCACGATGCTCAGAGACCCACCTATTTAACACTAGCCTAACCACAGGAGAGTTTACAATGACCTACTAACAGGTATATCTTTGGAATGTGTGAGGAATCCCACATACTTACAGACAGCACTGGAGTTGAACACCCAGAGTTGTAATAGGATTGTGCTAACTACTGTGGTGCCCTCTTCTTCTTACATTACCAAATGGGATCTGCAGGAATATATAGTTGGGTCAATGGTTTGAAGAGAAGACAAAACAAAAAATCATTTGTGCATCCAAACTGCAAATCCACTCCCAGGCAAAACTGTGAATGGAACTTTCCTCTTTGGCTCAGAATCCAAATTGAGATGAATTCCTTTAAGTACTGTTTCTCCCCCCCAAAAATCTGTAGTTTGTTAAAAGCTTGGCTGTAAACGAGCAGCAGCAGCATTGTGCCAAAAAAAAATTCAAACCACATACTTCCCTGTAACTGGTATGACATTAGCAAAATTGTGCATGTACTGCAGCTCAGTTTATACAGTACAATAGTTGACAGCGTTAGCTGTTAATGTCGCCAGTTCCTATTTGGGAACCTTATCTAAAAGACGTGGTGGCACTGGGAGGGGGCCCAGAGAAGGTTTACTAGAATGATTTTGGAAATTAAAGGGTTAATGTATGAGGAGCATTTTATGGGCTTGTTCTGGTTGGAGTTTAGAAGAATAAGGTGAGATCTCAATGAGACCTGTCAAATATTGGAAGGCCTAGATACAGTGGATGTGCAGAGGATGTTTTCTATAGTGGGAGGGTCTCATATTAGAGAGCAAAGCCTCAGAACAAAGGGACGTTTATTTAAAACGGAAATGAGGAGGAATTTCATTAGCCAGAGGGTTGGGAATCTGTGGAATTCACTGCTGCAGAAGGCTGCGGAGGCAAAGTCATTGGGCGCATTTAAAGCAGTGGTTGATAAATTTTGGATTAATCAGGGCATCAAAATTTACAGGATAGCAGGAGAATGGGGTTGAGAGGGATGATAAATCAGCTATGATAGAATGGCAGAGCAGACTCAATGGCTGAATGGCCTAATTCTTTTCCCACCTGTATGTATTATGGACTTAATGCTCCTGTTCCAATTTATCCCATGTCCACTGTGGCACAGATTCAAAGGCAAATAGCAAAACAACTTCAGGAAATGTGCACACACACAAGTTTTTGCCATGACTTCACAGATCTCTCATCTCATTAGAGATCAGAACACTGGAAGATAGTCTTCAAATAGCATTGATTAGTCTTGCTGCCAGCACTGGTTTGCACCACAAACTGGAATGGATTCCACTAAACTAATACAATCAGTTGTCACTTTAATAGATACAAGAATGGAACCTGGTGTGATTTTTTGCTGGGGCAGCCCACCCACTTCAAGGTTTAACATATTGCCTGGTCAGAGATGGTCTTCTCCACACCAACGTTATAACATGTGACTATCCGAGTTACTGTCACCTTGTCAGCTTAAACCAGTGTGGCCATTCTCCTTAACATTTCATTAACCCCTTTCATTAACAAAGCATTTTCACCCACAGAACTGCCACTTTCTGGCCGTTTTTTTGTTTACCGCCCATTCTCTGTAAACTCTTTCTTTTTACAATATTTTTATTCAGAAGAAAAAAAAAGATTTATAGAGTGCAACACATATACATCTCAACATAAATTGTGTACATTCATATATTGTAATAAAATTGATCAAAATGTTATAGCATATCACATAAAGGTATACCACTCTGTAATCAAAAATTTAAAGATAGGTCATACATCATAAAAGAAATTTTTTATATAAAAAAAGTCAACCCCCTACCAACTACCAAAGAAAAAAGCTGATGGATGATAATGGATAATTAGAAAAAAAAACATTCTCTTAAGAGAAGATAAAAATATACATAAAAGTCTGTGCACTGTTAAACTTTATAAATTGGGAAAGTAATTTAGGAAAAGTCCCCAGATATCATAAAAAGATTGTTTCGAATTTAAGACTGAGCAGCTGATCTTTTCTAAATTTAAATGGAAGGAGTCTACCCCTCCTACACATCTTCAATGGCTACGTGATATTCTCTGTAAACTCTAGTGACTGCTGTGTGTGAAAATCCTAGGAGATCAGCAGTTTCTGAGATACTCAAACCACTCCACTTGCCACCAAACATCATTCCACAGTCAAAGTCACTTAGCTTACATTTGTTCCTCATTCTGATATTTGGTGTGGACAACTAAATTCTTGACCATGCTTGAGTTGCTGCCACACGATTGGCTGATTAGATATTTGCATTAACAAGCAGGTATATAGGTGTATCCAATAAAGCATCTAGGAGCAATACGGGGGGGGGGGGGGAGAAGAAGAGAGAACACACCTGTGTTCTATCTTCATCTAGAGTACCACGAGACTGGAGTGTAGCAGTCAGCACAACGCTTTACAGCATTCACTGGAAGACTAGGGTTTGATTACTGTCACCATCTGCACGGAATTTGCACGAGTGGATTTTCTCCAGGAGTTCTGGTTTCCTCTCACATTCTAAAGGCACGTGGGTTAAGGCTAGTGAGTTATGGGTGTGTCATGAAGATGGAAGCCCAGCAACTTAGTTTTGCTGTTTAAAATATACTCTATTTGACTAGGCTTTAGCTCAGCTATCATGATATCGGATGAAAGGTCTTGGCCCAAAATATCGATCCTTTACCACAAAATGCTGGAGGAACTCAGCAGGTCAGGCAGCATGTAGAGAAAGGGATACAGAATCGACAGAATCTCGTGTGTTTCTGATATCAACTCCTTTAGTTTGGTATTGAAATTTGACTTCCATTGTCCTTGTGAAGGACAATCCCACACTTTCTCCCGGTTTCAACATGGAATCGGTTTAAAATTCAGTTTTGGTGTAGTGATTGGTATTTGTGATTAGCAGAAACCTAGTGAATGATATTCCTGTAATGGTAAGTGACCCTAAAAGCTTGTAAAGGGGGCAATATAATTAGTGGAATGGTCTGAATGGCCTAATTCTGCTCCTACGTTTTACGGACTTAGAATGTAGTACAAAAATACCACAGCATTTTGGGAACTCAAAGCGTCCTCAAGTAGTTTGTAGCCAAAGTACTGTTCTGAAGTTGAATTGCTGCTGGACTGTCAGAAATACAAAAGATATTTTCATTACAATGAGGCTACACAAAAAGAATAAGATCATAAGATATAGGAGCAGAAGTAGGCTATTCAGCCCATCAAGTGTGCTCCACCATTCAATCATGGGCTGATCCAATTCTTCCAGTCATCCTCCACTCCCCTGCCTTCTCCCCAAACCCTTTCATGCCCTGGCTAATTAAGAGCCCATCTATCTCTGCCTTAAATGCACCCAATGACTTGGACTCCATGGCTGCTTTGGAACAAATTTAGATTGGTAAATCCAGGTTTACCACCCACTGACTAAAATAATTTCTCCACACCTCTGTCCTAAATGGACGTCCTTCAATCCTGAAGTCATGCCCTCTTGTCTTAAAATCCCCTACCATGGGAAATAACTTTGCCATATCTAATCTGTTCAGGCCTTTTAACATTTGGAATGTTTCTAAGAGATCCCCCTCATTCTCCTGAACTCCAAGGAATACAGCCCAAGAGCTGCCAGACGGTCCTCAACCTGATGATACTAAGTTAATCTGGCATAGCATGAGAGGTAAATATCAGCCACATTCCTCAAGGTTGTTATAGGAGGAGGGGAGGTAGTGGGGATAAGCACTGACTACCTAATGGTGTGCATCTCAAATTTCCTCTCAGCTCCAGGCCTTCCCATGTGACTTACCTACTGAGCCATTTCCACTCACAGGAGGAGCAAAGGTGGGCTACTGGTGCCTTAAAACTCGCAGCTTTGGGCTGATGGGGCTCCTCAGCTGTGGTTGGCAGCTCACCTTGAAGAAAGAAAACGCTGATCTCAAACCTCTGCTTCCTTGCGGTTATACCCACGCATGGGGAAGGCTTCAGGAGTAAACCACAAGGAAACATTCTGGAGCTTTAGTCCCTAAGACAGTCCTACATTGAATTCACGGCTCACTGGAAACTCCTGTCAGTGCCAAACTGTATAGGTCTCTGCCATTCCTTTGTATTCATCATCTGCATAGGCAACAGCATCCTCTCCATATCATAGTGCCTTGGCTTGGGCATCAGGTAAACAGCCAGGGTACAACACCCATGGTCGACTCTGACTAACGGAAGGCCCTAGAAATATTAGCCAACACACAGGGAAGTTGGTCTGACCTTTCTCCGGTCCTGTACTTTGCAGCAAGTCAAACAGAAAATGGCACAAGGTTTCCGTTTGTGTCTGCACTAACTTTTGAACAAAGTCTGTCGGAAAAATGTCATGTGAAGGTAAACAGCTTGTGCAAATAAAAACAGCTGACTCAGGAGGTCATTACAAGTCCAATCTGTCAGAACACCAGCACACCTCAGGGATAATTTCAACAAAGATATGTCGCAACCTCTTTCCCCCACTGCTGACACTGCACTCTGGGTATTAGGATGGCAATAAGACCTAAACACACAAGTGATTACATCTGTCATTCATCCAGGCTAATAGAGGTTTAAACATCTCGTCAATACAAATGCATATAAAGCTTCTCAATGTTACTCTACACACTTGAGGCAATGCCCACTGTTATTTTTAATATATCAAATGGATGTCAAACCAAGTGTGAAACAATGTAATGGCAAATAGTATAAAGAGATTAGCTTTATTTCTTACATGTTCATTGAAACTAAGTGAAATGCTTCATCTTTTTTGAATTAAACCAGCGAGGACAGCCCACAAGTATCACCATGTTTTTCAACGCTAGCATGCCCAAAACTCACAAGGAGGAGCAGGCACTCAGCTGATGTGAGGAAGACCCTAACCAGGATCAACCCGCGTAAAGCTGCGGTGTCTGGAAACATACCTGGTCGGGTGCTGAGGGATCTGACAGAGATCTTCAGCATCTCTGGAACAGTCCCTATCCCGTAGGCCTCAAGGCAGCCACCATCATCTTGGTACCCAAGAGGGTAACGGTAATCTGCCTTTAATGACAACTGTTCTGTGACACTGACCTCAACAATAATGAAGTGCTTTGAGCAGCCAGCAATGGATCACATTAAACTCTCATGCTGCTGCTACCTTGGACCCTTTCCAGTTCACTTATCGCTCAAATTGGTCCATTGCCAATGTTATAACCTCTGGCCTCCACTCCATCCTGTCCCACCCTGGCAAATGGTACCTCATACACCAGGATGCTCTTCATAGACTTCAGCTCAGTGTTTAGTGCAATCATCCCTCTGAAGCTGGCGAGCAAACTGTCCTGATTGGGTCTCAGTACCTCTCTCTGTAACTGGATCCTGGATTTCTTGACAGAGAAACCGTCGTCAGTCTGTCGTGGCAGAAACACGTCTAGCCCCATCACACTGAGCACCCCAGGGTTATGTGCTAAGCTCACTGCCAGTCATGCTGCTGATGGAAGACTGCACTGCTAGCTCCAAATCAAACTGAATCAAGTTTGCTGATGGCAACACAGTGGTTGGCCTCATCAACAACAGTGTATAGAGAGACGGAGCAGCTGCCTGTAGAATGGTGCAACCACAACTTGAGGCTCGATGTGGACAAAACCAAAGACACGACTGTGGACTTTAAGGTGGTGCAGGTTGACCACTGCGCATACACAGCTAGTAGCACCAAGTTTCTGGGAGTGCACAATAACAGATGATCTCACCTGGTCCCTCAACACCACCTTTTTAGTCAAGAAAGCAGAGACAAGTCTCCACTGCAAGGAGATCGAAATGAACGAGCTTCTTTGCCCCCATTATAACCACTTTTTAAAGGAGTACCATTGAGAGCGTTCTGACCGGCTGCAACAATCCGCAAAACGCTGAAAAGGATTGTGAGAACTGCTGAGAGGATTATCAGGTATTCTCTTCCACCCATTTGAGATATTTATCAGGAGCGCTGCATATGCAGGGCCCGTAGCATTGTCAAGGATCCCTCTGACCCATTCCACAATCTCTTTGACCGCAACCACCAGGCAGGAGGTACCGTAGCACTAGCACAAGAACTGTTAGGATGGGAAATACTTCTTCCCTCAGGGTGAGGGACTACTGAACTCCCTGCTGCCATCGAGGTCTCATTTATGGAGCACAAGTGGTGTTACACTGCTTACTTTTAAAGTTTGTCATAAATGCACCTTAAGTTAAATGTTAATCTTCCAGAATGTATATTATTATTTGTTAATTTATTTGTGGTAATATTACTTGGTGTTGTGTGTGAATTATACACCTTGTGTTGTGCATCACAGTTTAGAACTCCATTGTTTCATCTGGTGGTATCATGCACAGTTGGAAGACAATAAACTGGAACTACCTGTAACCTCTACGTCTTTGGAATGTGGGAGGAAACCGACGCAGGAAGAACGTATAAATCCTTACAGTCAGCAGTGGAAATTGGCGACAGTAGTGCTGTAAAGTGATACGCTAACCACTCTGCTATTGTGCTGCTCATACGGAAACAAAATGATAAAAAAATATTCTCACAATAACCAGGTCAGAGAATATTTAGTGAATATAATCTCTCCCTACCACTAAGACTATGTTAAATATCTAGACCATTATTTTTATAGAAATATGTAGGCTGATCTGATTGACAATTTAATATGGAATCATGGAAGGTTTTTACTTCAATGAACAAAAGAAGTTATACTCCTTGTGTTGTGCACCGATCAACACTGGTGCACCTCAGGGGTGTGTGCTTAGCCCACTGCTCTACTCACTCTACACACGACTGTGTAGCTAGGCATAGCTCAAATACCATCTAGAAATTTGCTGACGATACAACCATTGTTGGTAGAATCTCAGATGGTGACGAGAGGGCGTACAGGAGTGAGATATGCCAACTAGTGGAGTGGTGTTGCAGCAACAACCTGGCACTCAACGTCAGTAAGATAGAAAGAGCTGATTGTGGACTTCAGGAAGGGTAAGACGAAGGAACACATCATACCCATCCTCAGAGGAATCAAAAGTGGAGACAGTGCGCAGTTTCAAGATCAGAGGATCTAACCTGGTCCCAACATGCAGATATAAAAAAGGCAAGACAGTGGCTATCCTTCATTAGGAGCTTGATGAGATTTGGTATGTCAACAAATACACTCAAAAACTTCTATAGATGTACCGCGGACAGCATTCTGACAGGCTGCATCACTATCTGGTATGGGGGTGGGGGCTACTGCACAGAACTGAAAGAAGCTGTAGAAGGTTGTAAATCTAGTCAGCTCCATCTTGGGCACTAGCCTACAAAGTACCCAGGACATCTTTAGGGAGCGGTGTCTCAGAAAGGCAGCGTCCATTAGTAAGGACCTCCAGCACCCAGGACATGCCCTTTTCTCACTGTTACCATCAGGTAGGAGGTACAGAAGCCTGAAGGCACACACTCAGTGATTCAGGAACAGCTTCTTCCCCTCTGTCATCCAAATGGACACTGAACCCTTGAACACTACCTCACTTTTTAAAAATATATAGTATTTCTATTTTTTTGCATGATTAATTTTTATTCGATATGTATACGGCAATTGATTTATTATTATTTTAGTTAGTTTTGTTTTCTGCTAGATTATGTATTGCATTGAACTCCTGCTAAGTTAACAAATTTCACATCACACGCTACTGATAATAAACCTGATTCTGAAACTAGTTTTAAAAATTTTGAGTAATAAATTGGTGCTGTTCGCAATGAACTAATTATCTTCCTATGCAAATCAACAAAAGCTAACTTACATGTATGACACAAAATTATTGAAACATAGAAAACCTACAGCATAATACAGGTCCTTCGGCCCACAAAGTTGTGCCAAACATGTCCCTACCTTAGAAATTACTATGCTTACCCAAAGCCCTCTATTTTTCTAAGTCCAGACATCTTACCAAAGCTGTATGCAGCAAAGGTGAGACTCTAAGATAGAGTGAACAGGTCTGGTCTCATAAGAATCAGCAGGATAAAGCCATTCATTCAGTTTTTCACTCCTTCTCTGCCATTCAATATCACGGCCAAATCCTGATACTCATTGAATCTCAATGATACTTTGCTGCATTAGCACGAGATCCTTCCATTCCCTTAAATATCTCTACCCCTCTTTGCATCTTTCTCTCCCCTCCCCCCTTGTATCTTTCTGTCCTTGCCTCCCCCCCCCATAACATTCGCCCTGTATCCCTC
Source organism: Hemitrygon akajei (assembly GCF_048418815.1). Classification (NCBI taxonomy): domain Eukaryota; kingdom Metazoa; phylum Chordata; class Chondrichthyes; order Myliobatiformes; family Dasyatidae; genus Hemitrygon; species Hemitrygon akajei. The sequence continues at coordinate 16,723,182 of NC_133128.1, read as the reverse complement.
CTCCCCTCTCTCGCTAGCTTACTCAGTAACTGAGTTTCAACTGTCCACCGACTTAAAAGATTTCAAAGATTTCCCATTCTTTTGGGCAAAAACATTTCTGCTCATTTCAGATGGCCCCTTATTTTGATCCTACAGAACTTGCTTCCAGATATCCCTTCAGAGAAATATCACCTACATCTAACCCTGTCTAGAACCACAAGAATTTAGTATGTTTCAAAGAGGTCACCTTCTATTCCTCCAAACTAGAATCAATAAGCCCATGTTGGTAAATATTCCCTCAAAGGTCAAAAAGTGTTGTCATAAATGGTGTTTTCTGTTTTTTTTTTACATATTACTCATTGTTAGCTTAATATTACATCTTTTGAGGTTGCTGCTCAGTCTACTTAGGCAACTCTTCATCTCATACCTTCACAATTTGCTTAGTTTCAAAGATTAGCTTTATTTGTTAAAACATAACAGTTGAATGCATTGTTTGCATCAAATCAGCGAGGACATGCTGGGTGTCCCACAGGTGTTGCCACACTTCCAGCGCCAACATAGCCTGCCCACAACTTCACTAATCCCAACGTGTACGTCTTTGGAATGTGGGAGGAATTCTGAGCACTCAGAGGAAACACGTGCAGTCGCGGGGAGAACGTAGAAACTCCTTACAGTCTGCAGTGGGAACTGAACACCAATCAGCGATTGTGGCAACTACTATGCCACCCAAATAGTAAGAAACTAGTATCTGGTTGGATTAACTTAACTCACCAACTCACGTGCTTGGAATATGGATGAAAATTGAGAGGAAACCGACTCAGTCACAGAGAGAATGTGCCAATTTCACATAAGTATCGCTGGAGATCAGGACTGAACCCGGGTCAATGGAGTCACGAAATAGATATTCAATGATCCGCACCATTGTGCCTTACATGATGGCACATTTGAGGCAGGACTAAACTTTTCTTCGGAGTGGTGGAGGTCCAGTGCAAATCTGAGAGAGGTTTATGAGATGATGAGAGGCATAGATAGAGTAGACAGGGAGCATCTTTATCCCGAGGGTACATATGTCTAATACAGGAGGGCATGAATTGAAGGCGAGAGGGGATGTGAGGGGCAAGTTGTTTCTCCTCCCCCCACAGAGTGGTGGATGTCTGGAATGCACTACCTGGCATGGTGGTAGAGGCTTTTAAGAGACGTTTAGATCGGCACATAAATATGAGGAAGATGGAGGGATATGGACATCATACACGTAGGAGGGATTAGTTTTTTTGGGATTTTTAATTTAAGTTTTAGCTGGTTCAGCATAACATTATGGGCCGAAATCCTGTTCCTGTGCTGTACTGTTCAATGTTCTAAATTATGACATCCTGACACTTTCTGAAATGATTAACAGACATCTATTGGCACAAATATACGTACATTTAAAAATGGTATTTTATTATTTTTTCTCTGCTCCCTCCAACAGGAGTTACACTATTGTTTGTTTCTGATAAACTGATTATTGTCAATGTCCCTACACTGCACTATAATTTCCCGTTAACATTCTAAAATTCCCCTGAAGAGAACACCCCCCCCCCACTCCTTTTCCACCACTACACCTACCCAGATTCCAGTGAAACCTCTGCAACACAAAAGCCACCTCTTTCCCCCAGCATTGGTCCCAAAAAACGAAAACCATTTTCCCGTCAATCTTTGACTTCAGCATTAAAACTCTGACGCTATGCTACTTTGCAAGTGGCTTAAGCAGTGATCCCATGATAATTACCTTTGTGATTTCTCTTTTTAAAAAAATTGAGAAGTTGCTCATTTTCCTTCAGCAGGACTTTACCCCATGCCTGTGGTTTCCCCACAGCACACAGAAATATATACATCTTCACAAAGTACACTGCAGATGCTGTGGTCAAATCAAGACGTACAAAAAAGCTAGATGAACTCAGCAGGTCGGGCAGCATCCGTTGAAAGAAGCAGTCAACGTTTCAGGTCGAGACCCTTCGTCAGGACTGAGTCTCGACCCGAAATGTTGACTGCTTCTTTCAACGGATGCTGCCCAACCTGCTGAATTCATCCAGCTTTTTTGTACGTCTTGATATATACATCTTCTACTGCTGCGGTGTTGGCCAGCCCAGAGATGCCCTAGCACTGGGCAAACACAGTCTTCAGGCTATATAGTTCCCCATCATTACGAGATTCCTTGTCATTCCCAAGTCAAATCGTCTACCACATCATGGTGAGGTCGTCATTCACTCACCCCCCCTTGCAATCTCTGTCCACTTATGTTATAAGAACCCTGTATGCACTGGACAAGTGCAACAGGGTTCTCATCTTTTGTATCCCCATATCATTCACTTAGTCATATCTCTTCTATCATTCCTGACCACCCAGTTCTACTGCACTTTATCCAAGGGGTTGATCAGTCTCTTGAAACAAAGTGCACTGACTGCTTCCTCCCTCCCTTGTGCATTATGGCATCCAGATTTCTAACTGAGCCGAGTTACTCTAGTTGTAGGTATTCCTTGCAGTTGTAAGCACATGAATTATAAAAATTTCCATCAGCTCTCAGTTACTGCAGCTAAAACATCTCGCCTGCTCCCAACACCTTAAGCTCTTTAAATATCTAGTCAGCTTGTTGCCCCCGTCTCACGGAATGTCTTTACTCAAAGTTCACAGTAAATTTAGTATCAAAGAACATGCATCACCACATATGTCACCATGAGATATTTTGCATTCACATGAATCAAAATACAAAATTTATTAAAAACTATACATAAAGACCGACTAACAATGTGCAAAAGACAAATTGCGCAAAAAAAATACTGAGGATGAGTTATCGGGCCTTGAAAGTGAGTCTGTAGATTGTTGAATCAATTCAGAGTGGAGGAGAATGAAGTTATCCAGGCTGGTACGGGTGCTTGATGGTTGTAGAGTAATAATTGTTCCTGAACCTGGTGGTGTGGGTCTCAAGACTCCTGTAAGTCCTTCCCAGTGGAAGCAGTGAGAAGAGAGCATGGCCTGGATGCTCAACAAATACACGCTGTGTAAATACTGCTCTCTCCCTCTCTAAAGGATATTTGTGATCAAGGGCATACGACAAAAGCTCCATCAGATTGATTCAGTTCTTGGTTGCAATCGGGGGGACGGGGAGGGAGGTTCATCCCATGAGGAACGATGGGTGCACACTCACAAGTTCAGCAGAATTACAGGTCATTGCACAGAAACACTCCGAATATTTTTTTTTTGAGAACTTGAAAGAGTAGATGAAATGATGGTTTTTTCCTCCAGCTGGTGGTTTTGAACCAGGAGTTGCAGTCTCAGAATACTGGATCAGTTTTTAGAAACAGAAAACCTACAGCACAATATAGGCCCTTCAGCCCACAATACTGTGCTGAACATGTATTTATTTTAGAAATTACCTAGGGTTACCCATAGCCCTTTATTTTTCTAAACTTTTCTCTTGATGAAGTTGGGGGGGAAAATTGGCTGTACCCAAAAGGATAATGAGCTACCCATGAGTGCTGTGGAGGTTTAGTCACTGTGTATATATGTCCTTTCTTATAAAAACAGTATAATTTATGCTCAGTTTACATTGCCTTTTGAATACTGTTGAGTACATGATGTGGCTGCAAATAAGCTTTCCATTGTACCTATACATACATGTTGTGGACATGACACTAAACTCAAACGTGACTAGACAGTTATCGGGAGGGGGGGGAAGGGGGGTTGTTACTGGATATTATGAAAATTCAGGGGAATTGGTTAGTGTAACAAAGCACATTGAAATAAAAGATTAGCCACGGTCTTACTGACGTAGGCACAGGGCCTGTATGGCCTGATCTTCTTTTAATGTTCTAGAGTTATTTCGCCCATCACTATTAAATGAATATTACTTAGATTGGTGGTGTTGTGGATGGCATAGACGGACTAAGAATACATCAGGATACAGATCCATTGCAGATATGATTCAAAGATTTAAAGTACATTTATTATCAAAGTATTTATGCAGAATACAACCCTGTGATATGTCTTCCCACAGACAGGCAAAATACAGAGAAAATCCTGGAATGCATTTAAAGAAAAACATCAAACCATTCCCCCGATCTGCAAAAAAAGTCAAGAAACACAGAATATAAAACAAATCGAAAGAATCCAGGCATATTCAGTTCAATTTAAATTATGGGCTGAGTGCGGGCCAGTGGGACTAGGTGAGAGTAAGCGTTGGCATGGACTAGAAGGGCCGAGATGGCCTGTTTCCGTGCTGTAATTGTTATATGGTTAATTCAATCTACCTCTGTCATTTGTTATCTGCAGACCGCCCTGGACGGCAGATGGAGTTTAACCTGGCCAAATGAGAAGGGTTGCACCTTGCTAGGTCAAATGCAAAGAGACTGTACACTATTACGGGCAAGATCATTATCAGTGTTGATCAACAGACTGAACTTGGGGTCCAAGGTCATAGCTCCCTGAAAGTGGCTCCACGGGTATTTGATAGGGTGGTTAAGAAAGCACAGAGCATGCTTGCCTTTATTAGTTGAGCATCTGAGATCAAAAGTTAGGATGATAAATTCCAGCTTATAAAACTCTAGTTAGGCCGTATCTGGAGTACTGCATACAGTTTTGGTCATCCCATTACAGGAAGGATGTCAAAGTTTGGAGAGGGTGCAGAAAAGGCTTACCAGGATGTTGCCTGGATTGGAAGGCATGTCTAGTAACAGCTTGGACGAACTTGGGTTGCTTTCTCTGGAGGTGTGGAGGCTGAGGGGAGACCTGATAGCAGTTTATAGGATTATGAGAAGCATAGATAGAGTAGACAGAGATTACCTTTTTAGTTCCCTCCCCCCCCACCCCCAGGGGATGAAATGCCAAATACCAGACTATATTTATTTAAGGTGAGAGGGAGTAATTTCAAAGGAGATGTGAGGAACAGGCTTTTACAGAGTGGTGGGGGTAGTAGCAGAGGCAGAAATGGACTTTAAAGAGTTAATTAGATGGGCACATGAATGAGAGAAATGGAAGAATATGGATGTGTAGGCAGAAGGGATTCATTGTCTTTCGATTACTAATTAATTGGTTTGGCATAACAGTAGGCTGAAGGGCCTGTTCTTGTGCTGTACTCCATGCTTTAGGAATGATTTACCCAGCGTGTACACAAGTAAATAAAGTTGGTTATTTCCTAATGGACATTTTGGCTTCATGTACACCAGTGTTAAGTTCCAATTGTCAGATTTAGTCATGATAACTTTTAACTTCACTTTCAAATGGAAAATATTCCTTTCACAAGTACAAAATAATAAAATCTGTTCACATTTCTGATGTATCATAATCAACATCAATACACACTACAAAATAGATGCAACACATGAAATTAAAAGTCAAACTGTAACAAGGTTAAACCAGCATTAAGTTTATACCCCTCAGGACATTTTTAAATGTAAAATAATTTTTAAGCCAATGTACATAAATCTTCAAGCTAATTTTAGATTTACTGAGGGGAACCTATTCATAATTTTTTTTAACTGGCAAATATCTTCAGCTACATTAACAATTCCAGTACTGATGGTTTTAGTTTGAATGGCTAATTTAATGAAGCAAGCTTCTTCCCGGGGAGTCTCAAGGTGCAGCTACATCAGTCTGTGAACAATTTTAAACAGGATATTCCTATTTTCTTGTCATCTCCTCGCAAACAGTTAATATTCCAACAATCACTATTCTGCACTTGTAGTATAGCCTCATTTCCACGGTCAGTACATGACCTAAACCCAACGGACAGTTTACAATCCATTGTAACCTTCTGCCTGAATTTCACAAAAAGATACTACTTTGTTTGCACATAATAAACACCACCAACAGCATCAAGACAAAATCTGCCATCTTCGTGCACAATCCCATCTTTTCCCTAAAATGGACTAAACTCACAGGAACACAAGAATTTTGCAACAGAGGATCAAATTGTCCTTCATTCCACATCAGTGATGTGCGGAGTATTAAGAAGTCAATGCAAGATATTCCTAACATCAGTTTCCAACGGGAGTACACACTGAATTAGCGCGTGGCGTACAGGTTAAATTCCAAACATTCTCACTGCCACTTGCATCTATCAGGTCCAGTTCCGGATCAGCATGATAAGTTGAAACTAGACTGTCAACGCCGAGTTGTTCTCTTGAAATATAGTTAAGCCCGCTCCTTACCCGTAAATCACCATCTGTGAAAACTTCATTGTCAGGCAAACAAGCAATCAGAATCCTGTTGCATTTAAGGCTCTGCAGATGCATGGTTTCGCTGGTCACAGCTTGAACAACTGCAAAGGAGTTTCAAGGCTGCTGATCCAATGTGATCGTTATGACTTACAAGCTGCCGTGCACTGCTCTGGCTTATATAGAATTGAGTGATTACTCTCCGGAGATTTCCACTGTGAGACAGCAAATTCTTGAACAAAACCAGCAAGTTCCAACTGGGACAAAATGAACTTCGAATGGAAAGTAGTGACATCAGCACACGGTCAGATATCTATGCTAATCAGCTTGGCTTTGCACGGGAAGATGGAAAAAACAGCTGATGCTGCCCGGCAGCTGTGTTATCATTGGTTCTGCACATAGTTTCCATCAGCAGTAATTCCATTTAACACCCACTTGATTTCAATGGCTTGCCTGAGATGGAAAATTTTACACTGTGAAAGGAACTGTTAAATAGTAACAGAACTGACTCATTAAACTGTGTGAAGATATTAGGGAATGATAGAGGAGGTAAAAAGGAACCCTTTGATCTCCTCTGCTCTCCCTTGCCATTCACACCACCACTTGAATTTAGCCACCTCTACCAAAACCGAAAATAAGCCGTTACCAACATTGCCTGTTCCATTTATAAATTTCACAGAATTGATTGGCCAAAACAGAATCACGCAAAGGCACTATTATGTTACTGTTAGTGCATACCTACCGGCGATCTGCTGCATGTGAAGGTGTCAGCAGATCCCAGCTATTCTGCCAGCTCCAAATCACGTTTCAGCCAAGGAATATTAAACTCTTTTTTGGTGCCTTTGGGTGGAGGCCAGCAACATCATGAAGAAACCCACCCACCCTGCTCACCATCTGCTTGTCCTACTTGCAGCGGGGACGAGAACCCAGGTAGCATCCATACCAGGACCACTAGACTCAACCAGAAATGTTAACTGCTCCTTTCTCTCCACTGATGCTTCTTGACTGCCTGAGCTCCTCCAACACTGGGGGAGGCGAGAAGTGGCACGGTAGCGTTGTGGTTAGCACGACATTTTACAGGGGCCAGGGTTCAATTCCTGCCGTTGCCTCTAAGGAGTTTGTACCTTTTCCCCATGACTGTGTGGGTTTCCTCCCACAGTCCAAAGACATACCGATTGGTAGATTAATTTGTTATTGCAAACTGCCCCAGAACTTGGCTAAGATGAACTTGGGGGATTTGCTGGGAGGACAGTTTGAAGGGCTGAAGGGCCTATTTCATGCTATAGCAATGAAATAAAAATATTGCTTTCCCCAAGCAGTATGGCTGATCAGCACCTTCACTTACTAACTCACCCCTCCATATACCCCACCACCACTACTTCATAATTTCCTGTCAGTCACCTATATACAGACACTCCTGTGCCTAGCATCACTTTATGGATATACAATCAACGCATACAAGCTATCTTATGTATTTATTATTTATTGTTTTTTATTATTGTGTTCTTTATCTGTTTTTTTTGGTGGTGAACTGCATCTAGAGTAATAACTACCGTATTTTGTTCTCCTTTACACTTGCATACTGGAAACGACATAAAATAATCCTGAACCTCATTTCAAAGTCTCCAAGCACAAAACAAGCAAAGGGCACGTGGGAAGGGGGAGGTGATGAGGGAGAATTACAACTGGAACTAAGCAAGCTTACTGACACACACAGAAGTGACTCCAAATGATGAAATCGGGAGCAAAGTTGCAAACTGTTGGAGCTCTGTGGGTCAAGAAGTGTCCGTGGAGACAAAGAAATGGTTGACATTCCAGGTTGAGGACAGAGAGTGGAGGGAAGATGGCCAGTACAAGGTGATGAGAGGGAGTGGGGGGTGGGTGGTGTGGCAGAGACTGGTGTTGGTGACAGGTGGAATCAGGAATGGAGGGGGTGAATGATGAGCACATTTATTGATCGAGGTTGGTGGGTGAGAGGTGTAAACAAATAAGGGAAAATATGGGGCAGATGTTGCCAGGTGGGAAGAAGTGAAGAGGTGGGGGTGTGAGATTGTAAAGTGGCAAGTGGAGACAGATAGAAAAGAGATGATCTGCAGTTGGGAGACTGGAAAGGAAGGGGAGGACAAGGAAGAAGCAACCCAGGTGGATGAGTAGGTGGGAACCAGATGGGGGAGGGTGACAAATCTAGTCAGTGTTAGCAAAATGGAATTGACAGTGTATTATTATCACATGTACAATGAAAAGTTTATACTGCATACTGTTCATATAGATCAGATCATCACACAGTAAATCAAAGTAAAACAATAACAATGCAGAATAAAATTTAACAGCTACAGAGATAGTGCAGTGCAAGTAAACAATCAGGTACAACATCCCAGTGAGACAGATAGTGATGCCAAGTTTCCACCTGATCATACTAGTGAACCATTTAATAGCTCTACTGGGGTGGGGTAGAAGTTATCCTTATGCATGATGGTACTGGTTTTCAGGCTTTTGCATTTTCTGCCCAATGGAAGGTGGTAAAGGATGAGGAGTCTGGAAAGAAATGACGAATGAAAAATGGAATTTCTAGTGGAGGAGAGGGAAAAAAGTACTAGGTGGGATGGCCAACTTCAACAACTTTGCACAAATCGACATTGTCTGTAAAGCTACAATGTGCCTACTAGGTGCTGTCCCTTACAGTTACTATGGAGTTTAGTTGGATCAGTATGGTTTAGTTGGAGGCCCAAAATCAGCCCAAAGACAAGTCAGAGCGGGAGTGAGCGAGCGATAGAAAACAAACTTTAGGGAGTTGGAAGGGTCAACTCTCGCGAGCTGGGCAGAAGTGTTCAGCGAAATGACAATCCAATCTTCAATTGCAGTAGATAACCAGGCAAGGGCCCTATGGAATTGAGAATACCAGATACTCACCACATTCTGTGAGTAGTGCCTATAACCACACTAATGGAATCATCACGATATTGTCACCCAAGAAGTTGACAAATATTCGCCACCAAATCAACAGATGCCGCGTGACCTGCCAAATTCCTCCAGCAGGGTTGTTACCCGAGTTCAGTATCTGCAGTCTTCTCGTCTCCACTGACGCCACCATGCCCCTAAAAAGGACTTTATATGCATTAATAAGATTGCTCCTCATTCCTATAAACACTAAAGTGCTTATAGTTCATTTAACTGCTTGTGACAAGACAGACCTCTCAGCCTGGAATTAGCCCACCAGAGCCATTTTGGATTACTTCCAATATGCCAGGTATCTTCCAACAAATTGCTGCACTTGTCTGCCAGCTAATATTTTGCAATTCACGTACAAGAACACCTATGTGTCTCTGTACTGTGTGCGCGCCCTTAAATCTCGGTGAAGTTGTCGGGTGTCGTCATGACAAGCTTTTTGCACCGATCTTTTTGGTGATTGCTCATCATACGGCGTGTCTTGGGCATCAGAAACCTGATCATCCCATCCCTCTCCAGGTTTTTCTTTTTGAGGTCGAGTTGACACTCAACCCAGGCATGGATGGAGAGCGTGCAAGGGAGCTGGCTGGATTCGAACTCGGGACCTCTCGCCCCAAACCTCCAGCACTGATACCACTATGCCACCAGTCTACAATTGCTCTCCATTTACATAACAGATAGCTGTTTGATTCCTTTCAAAAATGAACCATTGTGGTTGTTGAAAATCAGAAAGGAAACCCAAGAAAATCGTGATCAGGAAGAATAAAGGTCCCTCTTTGACTTAACATCTTCCAAGATGACCACAACCTTGTCGTGGTTTGGAGTTTGTGTGCCTTAATGACCCAAAGAGTTATGCTGACTGGAGTAAGGGCTTTTTGCTTTAGCTCTTGGTAGGCTCACTAAGTCAAACAGGTCAAGGGTTGAGGGACAGACAAAGAGTGATCCACCAGTCCTACAGGTTCGAGTGTTCAACTTAGGGCTAAAAACCCTGATTGGTAAAACAAAATTATTATGGAAACAACAATAAAGAATCCTTCTACATCTGAGTGCGACGGTATTCCTGAGTCTTCACCAGGGCTTGCATGGCTGACAGTTGTGAAAACTGAGAGGAAGTTACTGGTACAATGAAGGAAGTCCTAAACACGACTAAGACCATTTGAGGAACCTCATTTCTGCCCTAAACCTCATTAGCACAACAGGGAAGTAAGTTTAACTTAAGACAAGTGCCAAATTAGATCTGTCAGGCTAAATAAACAAAGTTCAGAGACATGCCATGCAATTTATTGTTTTGAGGCAGCAGTACAGTGCAATACACAAACTATAAATTACAATATATTAAAAATAAAATTAAGTATTGCAAAACAAGAGCAAAAACATTGAGGTAGAGTTCATGGTTCACTGTCTTCTTCCCCTTTCCCACCTTCTTATTTTGGTTTTCCCCTGTCCCTTCCTATCCAGTGCTGAGAAAGGGTCTTGGCCCCAAGTTCAAACACTTATTCATTTCCATTAATGCCTCCTGACTTGTTGAGATCCTCCTACATTCTGAGTACATTGCTCTGGATTTCTAGTAACTGCAAAATCTCGTGTTTTTTGCCCATTCAGAAATCTGATGGTGAAGGAGAAGGTGTTCCTAAAACTTGTGTCTTTAAGGACTTGTACCTCCTCCCTGATTGCATGGGATAATGGCCACAACCCCGGTACACCACTTCGAAAGACAGGCTAAACCAGGTGAGGGCTGCTGGTGGCCTCATACCCTGGTACGAGAGACACTTCTTCCCTTCCACCATCAGATTTCTGAACAGACAGGTGGCATTAATGGAAACAAATAAACATTGGCATTTGGGCTGAGACCCTTTATCATGACTGGAAAGGAAGAGTGAAAAAACAAAATAAGGTTCGCTGGGAAGTGGGGGAGGCAGAAAGAAAGGGGAAAATGACCATGAACCCTAGCATGTGAAGCCAGCTCTAGCAGACTGGGCAAATGGAATCCAGTGAGATCCCCAGTTTGTGATGCTTGTTCATACCACTGGACCTGGATTTTTGAAGTCAAGAGAGTGGAACTGCCCCAGTTGAAAGGCTTTTCCACTTTAAAAACTCACCCACACAGGTTTCCTGTCATTGTGAGACACAATGGACAACCAGCACCTCCTCCCTGACAGTAGCAATGAGAAGATGGCTTGTCTTGGGTGGTGGGGGGGGGGGGGGGTCCTTAATGGTGGATGCCACATTTCTGAGGCAATCACCTTTTAAAGACTTCCTCTATGCTGTGGAGGCTGGCATCCATGACAGAACTGGCTGAGCTTGCAACCTTCTGCAGCTTTTTCCAATCCTTCGCAGTGGTGTCTCCATACCAAACAGTTTTGCAAATCAGTCGGAATGCTCTCCATGGAATAGGATGGCCTGCCACTTTAATAAAGGCAGCATCGTCAATATAAACACTGGCTAGATTTGAAGGAATTAAATACAGCAATCACATTGGTATGCAGGGCATATGTATATGCATACTTGTGGGGTGAGATAAAAAAATCATGAAATTGATCTTGTCACGTTTCACAAATTAAGAAGGAAATGTAAATGCACAGAGGAACAAGCTCAAAAATATGCTCGACCTTGCCAGTAGACAAGCTTCTATTTGACTCACTTCAATAAAAATATGGAGCTGTATGTTAGTCATGCTTCCTGGTGGTGATAATTTCCCAAATATGACACTTCAAGTAACAAACGCTGTTCTAAAGATATCACTGACTTTTGTGGCAGACCCTGCTTTGAAAGTTATTGGAAAAGAGTATCCAGTAATGCTTTCCCATGAAATCCTCTGATCACTGACACATCAACGCCAAGTTGGTGTGGTCTTTCACTGATTCTATTGTGGTTATTATTCTATTATGGAATTAATGGGCATCCTCGCAAGAAAACGAACCTCAGGGTTGTGTACGGTGACATGTACTTTGATAATAAATTTGCTTTGAACGCCACTTTTTGTAGAGAAACCAGCGGCTTTGTTTCCAGAATCTCTACAAGACGTTTGTATGTTCTCCCCATGGGTTTCCTCTGGACGCTCGTTTCCTCACACAGACCGAAGACGTACCAGTTGGTGGGTTAACTGGTCATTGTAAATTGTCCTGTGATTAGGCTGGGATTGAACTGGGGGTTTGCTGGGCTGTGCAGCTCGAAGGGCCAGACGGGCCTATTCCATGCCCTTCAGAGGAACTCTGCTCCCACATGCCTCAGTGCTGTTGTTTGTTCCTCAGAACGACGAATATTGTACATCAAGAGTAACATACACAAAATGCTGGAGGAACCCAGGTTAGGCAACATGCTAGGAGGGTTCTGATGAAGGGTCTCAGGCTGAAACATCGACCCTTCATTCCTCTCCATAGATCAGGGGCCCCCAACCTGGGGTCCATGGTCCCCTAGAATTTGAGAACCCTGTCACAGATGCTGCTTAACATGTTGAGTTCCTCCAGCATTCTGTCTCGGTTACTCTGGATTGTCAGCATCTGCAGAATCTTGTGTTGATCGAAACATGATTTTATAGAACAAAAATGGATTTTGCTTAGATGGACCCATTCTGCCTGGAGCTCTTTCCGTTCTTCAGCACATAGCTGGTCTGGTAACTACACAGCACGACAACTTAGTAAATAATATGGCTTCAAGACTAATTGGCTTGATGACTTCTTTCAACATTTACCAATTCAGTGCTGTGCTGTTGCCTGCTCTGTGGTAAACTCCTGATTATCACCGCCACATTTTTAGAGAAACATTCAATGCCCGTTTGTAATTTAATTCCTTATTTGATAAGATGCAAGACTACCTGCAGGTTTCATTCAGCTTCAACAGGGCTGAAAATACATGATGTGAGTGAAAACAGAAGGATTTCATGACTTTGATATTTGGCAGGGGCACTGGTGAGACCACGTGAAGTGTGATATGTTCATTTCTCCCCCCACTGTTTACTGATTTTGTGAAGGATTATGGTGTTATGCTAACTGAATAGGAAAATGATGTTTGCCATCGCTGGCAACCCAGATAGAGTAATAAGATTACTATTCTGTCTAGAAATCAAACTTCAATCCACCACTTCCACTGGCAGCTTCTTCCACACTCCCACTGTCCTGTGAGGAAAGAGGTTACCCCTCGTGCTTCCCTTAAATATTTCATCTTCCACTCTTAACCCATGACCTTTAGTTCTTGTCTCACCCAACTTCAGAGGAAAAAATCCTGCCTGCATTTACCCTAGCTATCCCTCATAATTTTCAATAGCTCTATCAAATCTTCCCTCAATCTTGTACGGTCCAAGAAATAAAGTCCTAGCCTATTGAACCTTTCCCTGTAACTTAGGTCCACAAGTCCCAGCAACATCCTCTGCGGTCTTTCAATCTTATTGATATCTTTGGCCCATCTAGTCCATATGGACTGTTATTCTGCAATAGCCCTCCATAACCCTCCCATCCATGTACTTATCCAAATTTCTCTTAAGTGTTGTAATCAAACCCACATCTACCACTTTCGCTGGCAGCCGATTCCACACATTGAGTGAAGAAGTTCCTCCCTCATGTTCCCCTTAAATGAGTGCTTTGAGTTATCATTCAGCATTGAGCTGGGCAATGGCAAGATGGCTTTAAAACAAAACACTGTAGAAATTCAGTGGGTCAGGTAACTCTGTGGAGGCAAAGGAAGTTGCTGGTTCAGGTCAAGACTCTGCATCGGATGTACATAGTGCTCCAGATTCCATCATCTGCAATCTCTTGTCACCATGGTAACACCTGTTCCACACTTATGCATGGTTAATATCCCATCTACAGCAGAGGCAAATAAATCCCAACTTGGGCTTGCTAGTTCATGGATCAGGGCAATCCTCATCTTCTGTCTTGTTGGTGACATTTAGATGGATTCCAAAATGCTTCATACTTACCTAGTTTTGACCTAGGAGGCCACATATGCTGGTTTAGACCCTGAACAGTTCAACGGGTCACACAATTGGATCAGAGCAAGCCCAGCCCACAAACTTGGCACAGAACCTCTAACATGTCAAAGTTATTCAACTGTTAGAATTGCCTGTTAAACACTATTGTGTGTTTTGAGTGAACAGTTTTCTAAATAGTGTCAGTTGAGTGTTTGTCTTCAAAAAAGAGTGCTTTTTGTTGCTGATAGTTGCCGAGAAATAAATTTCATGACATATGCTGGTGATAATAAATCCGATTCTGATTCTGAAGACAATTCCAAACTCTTTTGCTCACTGTGATTTCAAGCATTCAGGCCTGTAGATACCAGAAATAGTTGGGAATAATTTTACTACTTCAAGTTAAGCATGACAAAGAATTTGAAGATATTGACAATCATCATGAATGTTACAATTAAAAAGATATGGAGGATCCAATTGCCGATAGCATTGCATGAAGGCTGAAAATTATCTACACTAGATGTTTGCGCTGATTTTGTTCACTTTACAGTCAGAAGAATGCGACGTAGATGAATTCTTCCATTTACGAGTATTAAGAACTAAAACAGCTTTATAGTACTGTATCAGTAATGGTAGTGTTACAATTTGTTCGGCATTTCATTTAATTACATAATTTATTACCGTTTGTCTTTATGCCTCAAACATACTGGGGTAGCTGCTTAATTGGGCCAAAATGTACCAGTCCCGATCTGTCCCAATTAACTTAAGTCCAGAGTATCTGCAAATGGCATCAAAGGATCTGGATCAATGCTGGATAAATGGAATGGATATACAAATCAACCATGATGTAACTCCATAAGCTAAATGACAGAACCTGTTCAAAAAGCTCAATATCCTGGTAATGTAGAACTTCTCTGGGTACATCTACCCAGCATGTTTATCCTAATATTCAACCTGAAAAAGTGTGCAGTGATTCACTTTGGAGGATTGAATTTGAAGGTGAAATACAGGGTTAATGCCAGACTTTAAGGAAAAGAGGGATCTTGAGGTCAACAAGATGCCATGCAAGTTGACAACATTGTTAAGAAGGGCTTGAGGTGTGCTTCCTTCATTAGTCGGGGGACTGAGTTCAAGAGCTGCAAAGTAATGTTGCAATTCTATAAAACTGGTTGGACCACACCTGGAATATTCTGTTCAGTTCTGTTCACCTCATTGTAGGAAAGATATGGAAGCTTTAGAGAGGGTACAGAGGAGATTAACCAGGATGCTGCCTGGATTTAAAAACATGTCTTATTAGGATAGGTTGAATGAGGTACGCTTATCTCTTTGGAGCAGAGGATGATGAGAGGTCATTATCAAAGGTGCACAAGACGAGAGCACAGATTGAGTAGATAGTCAGACTCCCCCCCCCCCCACCCCCCCCAGAGCAGAAGTAGCTAATTCAAGAGCATAATTTTACAGTGATTGGAGGGAAGTATGGGGGAGGATGTCAGAAGCAAGTGATTTTTTAAACTGAGCGGTGGATGTCTGAAGCATTTTGCCAGAGGCAGATACATTAAGGACATACAAGAAACCTTTAGACAGGATCAAGAATGGTTGGAAAATGGAGGTCTGCAAGAAGGGGTTAGATTGATCTTAAAGTTAAGGTTGGCACAACACCATGGACCAAACGGTTTGTACTGTAATGTAATGTTTTATGTTCTAACAGTTGCTCCATAGTAGAGAGAGTGGGAAGGAAATAAGTGGATATGCTGATGGAATATTTGATCAAACAAGGTTAACCAGGCAGCATTTGGTCTGTAAACTTGGACATCCAACACACTTGACTTGTGTTTGGGACATCCAACACACTTGACTTGTGTTTGGGACATCCAACACACTTGACTTGTGTTTGGGACATCCAACACACTTGACATGTGTTTGGGACATCCAACACACTTGACATGTGTTTGGGACATCCAACACACTTGACATGTGTTTGGGACATCCAACACACTTGACATGTGTTTGGGACATCCAACACACTTGACATGTGTTTGGGACATCCAACACACTTGACATGTGTTTGGGACATCCAACACACTTGACATGTGTTTGGGACATCCAACACACTTGACATGTGTTTGGGACATCCAACACACTTGACATGTGTTTGGGACATCCAACACACTTGACATGTGTTTGGGACATCCAACACACTTGACATGTGTTTGGGACACAAGTCAAAACTGGTTGACCAACTCAGAAAGCAACTCTAGCACAGAAATGGAAAAGGTCTCCTTTCTGTAATACAACCATGTCCACACTGCAAAGGTTGTTCAGCAGTTGTGAATTCGTTTGGGAGATCCAGGGCCCTGAAAAATGCCTTACAATGTGTGTGCTCTCTTCCTTAACCATTGGATAGTTAAGGAAAAACATTACATAGACATGGACAGGAATTTTTCTGTAATCTTATAGGAGGGGGATAAAATCATGAAGGTCATGGATAAGGTGGATTTAGCACTGCCTTTTGCCCAGAATAAAAGTCTAAAACTGAGGTGCATACATTTAACGTGAGACAGGAAGGATTTAAAAAGCGGCCGGACCAGTGGTGGGGGGGGGGGGGGCAACTTTTACTACAGTGGGTGGTGGGTGCATGCAACAAAACTGGCAGAAGCTATGGAGGCAGGTAGAACTACAATGTTTTAATGGGTGCATGGATAGAAAATGGTTTAGACCAGGGGTTCCCAACCATTTTTAAAAAAATTATTAATGCCATGGATTCCTACCATTAACTGATGGGTCCATGGACCCCATGTTGGCAATGCCTGCTAGAGGAATACAGATGGAATACAAGCAAATGGGATCTGCTCAGATAGACACCTTGGATGTCATGAATGAGCCGGACTGACAAGCCTGTTTCTGTGCTGTATATCTGACCCTGGAAACGAGGTTCACAATCCATTAAAAAACACACAATTTATCTTTGGAAACTCGATTTGTTGAATGAAACGGATGTCACATTCACATTCTGATTCTGAATTTGCACACATTGTCCCACTATCAACAGAAGAAAAGTAGGGGTACAAAACTGAAACAAACAATTGCTGCCTCTTTCCATGCTAAATGCTGATGCGAGAGTGAGAGAAGCCACTATGAAAGTGAAAGACCAGCTCCTACATTTCTGCCCTTCATTTATAAGCACAATTTTCCTACAGGATTATCGCTAGAGACATTATATATTATGGAAAAATCCAATCTGTTTACAGATATCTACACAGCCAAGTTTTACATTTTCTTTGTTCAGTTGTCAACTCTTTAGAAAGGGTGTTAACTGATAAAGGTGGTTAACTTCAGATGAGATTTAAGTGGTGTGTAGGAGAGAGGGAGGGGAGTTCTGATGTGATGACACCGAACTAAACTGATCTGTGATTTGTACTTTGACACTCCTACTGATCAACGCAAATCTGTCAAGAGATGATACAAAGACCAGTCTATTAATAATTGGCTTTCAACCAGACTGATACAATACCATTTTCCACTCCTCGTGTTAGCTACTACTGTAAATGGGTTTACATTAACCCAGAGATGGCCATTAAAAAAAAAATCAACACAAAATAATAGGTCAAACATAAAATCATGTTAAACTAATGGTGGCAAGGAAACTGCATCTGGAAGGAGTCACTTCTGCTGTTAAATGATGAAAGGGTATTTCCAAATAAAAATCTAACGCACAAGTAATACTACATTTATAGTATCAAATATCCTTTCCAAAAATAATTTTTGACAAAGGAACATGTATCTGGGTGATTTATGGAAAGAGTGGAATCACAATGTTGACCTGGGTGTTATGATTATATTCACTGATAGTAATGCACAATTGAGAAAATGGAAAAAGTTTCCCAAGGCTCAGAACAAAAAGGAGTTGACTGATGAGAGCTACCAAAACATTCAAATTTTAAACTAATGAGAATTACTTTGATAATGTTGCAAGTTATCTTACAGACAACAATATATGCAGGTTACTTTCCAATTTCCCATATCCAATGGAAACAAAAGCACAAGAGAAATCCCAGCAAACCTAGTAAAGGCGCAAGTTAAACACTGATGAAAACTCACTCTTTTTTCAAAAATATTCTGATGAAGCACCGTTTCTCTCCTTGCAGAAACTGCCTGACATTAGCATTTCCAGTACAGTGGATTCCAACTGATTGGGATACATCACGACCAGTACATTTTAGCCCAATTAAGCGGCTTCCCTCGTTAGTCAAAAGTTTCATGGAAATAGTTAAGGACATAAGAGGCAAACTGAGTAACAAACACGAGGAAATCTGCAGATGCTGGAAATTCAAACAACACACACAAAATGCTGGTAGAACACAGCAGGCCAGGCAGCATCTATAAGAAGAAGCACTGTCGACGTTTTGGGCCCAGACCCTTCGTCAGGACTAACCGAAAGGAAAGATAGTAAGAGATTTGAAAGTAGTGGGGGGAGGGGGAAATGTGAAATGATAGAAGACCGGAGGGGGTGGGGTGAAGCTAAGAGCTGGAAAGGCGATTGGCGAAAGTGATACAGAGCTGGAGAAGGGAAAGGATCATGGGACGGGAGGCCTCGGGAGAAATAAAGGGGGAGGGGGGGTAAGCACCAGAGGGAGATGGAGAATAGGCAGTGTGATGGGCAGAGAGAGAGAAAAAAAACAACTAAATATGTCAGGGTTGGGGTAAGAAGAGAAGGAGGGGCATTAATGGAAGTTAGAGAAGTCAATGTTCATGCCATCAGGTTGGAGGCTACCCAGCCGGTATATAAGGTGTTGTTCCTCCAACCTGATTTTGGATTCATCTTGACAGTAGAGGAGGCCATGGATAGACATATCAGAATGGGAATGGGACATGGAATTAAAATGTGTGGCCACTGGGAGATCCTGCTTTTTCTGGCGGACCGAGCGTAGGTGTTCAGCGAAACAGTCTCCCAGTCTGCATCGTGTCTCACCAATATACAAAAGGCCACACCGGGAGCACCGGATGCAGTATACCACACCAGTCAACTCACAGGTGAAGTGTTGCCTCACCTGGAAGGACTGTCTGGGGCCCTGAATGGTGGTGAGGGAGGAAGTATAAGGGCAGGTGTAGCACTTGTTCCAGGTGAGGCGACACTTCACCTGTGAGTCGGCTGGTGTGGTATACTGCGTCCGGTGCTCCCGGTGTGGCCTTTTATATATTGGTGAGACACGATGCAGACTGGGAGACTGTTTCGCTGAACACCTACGCTCGGTCCGCCAGAAAAAGCAGGATCTCCCAGTGGCCACACATTTTAATTCCACGTCTCATTCCCATTCTGATATGTCTATCCATGGCCTCCTCTATTGTCAAAATGAATCCAAACTCAGGTTGGAGGAACAACACCTTATATACCGGCTGGGTAGCCTCCAACCTGATGGCATGAACATTGACTTCACTAACTTCCGTTAATGCCCCTCCTCCCCTTCTTACCCCATCCCTGACATATTTAGTTGTTTGTCTGTTCTCCATCTCCCTCTGGTGCATCCCCCCCACCCCCTTTCTTTCTCCTGAGGCCTCCCGTTCCATGATCCTTTCCCTTCCCCAGCTCTGTATCACTTTCGCCAATCACCTTTCCAGCTCTTAGCTTCATCCCACCCCCTCGGTCTTCTCCTATCATTTTGCATTTCCCCCTCCCCCCACTACTTTCAAATCTCTTACTATCTTTCCTTTCGGTTAGTCCTGATGAAGGGTCTCGGCCCGAAACATCAACAGTGCTTCTCCCTATAGAAACTGAGTAACAAATTGTGTTTTAAAATATAGAATAAATTACAGCACTACCAGTACTAAAGTACTATAAAACTGTTTTAGCTCCTGATAATTAGGTGAGGAATTCATCCAATGTATGCTAGCATGTTCTTATTACTGACTGTAAACAAACAAAATCGGTGCAGATATCTAGTGCAGATAATGGACTCTCTTCAAAGTGCTTTCATGCTCCAAATCCACATTTTTGTTGTAACATTTAAAATGATTTTCGATACCTTCAAATTGTTTCATTTTCACTCCCAGCTTCTTCTGGAATATCAAAGCCAGAATCTTGAAACCAGTGAGCAAAACAGTTTTGAATTGTCTTACCATTATTTCTCACCACTGACAAAAATAATTGATCGTTGAACATAAACACATACAAATGACGCCATTTAAAATCTGTTCACTCTGAGCACAGTGTAGTCTAACATCCACACAAATGCACAACAGTGGTGTTAGTTAGAAACTGTTTGGCAACAATCTCCTGTCCCAATTATGTGACATAATGTCCCAAATAAATGAAGGGAATCATGACCATTTTCGTGATTAGTTTTTGTTTGTTGAGTTGTCCCAAATAAGCAGCTGCCCAATTAATCAATGGTCCAATAAACCAGAATCCACCGTATTTGTTGGCTCATTTTGTGTTTTACTTTCAAGACCCATTTTCTAATTTTATTTCTAGACTCATTAATTTATTGAGTAACGCCATTAATAAAATATTTAAAAGGCAACGTCCCCAATTTCCCTGGAGAAAATGACAATGAATGGGAACTACTGCACAAAGTGGATCAATAAAGGAACAGTGGAAAATTCCCACAGGAGGGTGGAACAAAAGTGTGAATGTATTGGAATTGGTTTATTGGTGTCACGTGTACCAAGATACAATGAAAAGCTTGTCTTGCATATTGTTCATACAGTTCAGATCATTACACAGTGCAGTGAATTTGAATAAGGCAAAACAACAATTATGTGTAAAAGCTACCAAATAATTTCAGTGCAGATAAACTAGAAAGTGCAAGGTCATAACAAGGAAGGTTGTAAAGCTAAGCGTTCTTTGTGACATACAAGTAGTCCATTCATGACTCTGACAACAGAGGGATAGAAGTTGTCCTTGAAAATGTTGCTTTCATCTCCTGCACAATGGGAGAGAGAAGAAGAGTACTTCTGGAGTGAGTAAGGTCTTTGATTATGCTAGCTACTTTATTTAGGCAAAGTAAGGTATAGAGATGAATGACATAGATAGTCCATTGGTGGGGGGTGGGGCGGAGAGAGAAAGAGGCTGGTCTCTGTGATGTGCTAAGCCAGGGGTGTCAAACTCATTTTAGGTCACGGGCCGGATTGAGCAAAATGCAGCTTTCGTTGCCTCCGTTTTTTCAGCCTGCTCTCATGTGTCTCAGTCTCTGCTATAACTACAAAGTGTTTCACTTTACAAATTCCGTTTCTTATGAAGAAGACTGCCGAGCAAGACTGCCGAATAAACACTAAAAACCCTGAAAACCTGGTACCTGAATAAACTCAGCATTAGCCATATCATACGCCATAGGCGCTTCGATTACTCGGGCCAGCTTTAATAGTAATTAGATATTATCTCGCGGGCCAAAGATAATTCCACCGCGGGCCGGATTTGGCCCGCGGGCCTTGAGTTTGACATATATGTGGTAAGCTGCGCCCATAACCTTCTGCAGTTTCTTTCAGTCACGCACTGTTGTCATACCAAGCCATGATCCATTGAGACAGGACGTTTTCTATAGTGGATTAATAAGAACTAGTAAGGGTTGATTGCCAAATTTCCTTAGCTTTCTGATTAAGTAGAGGCTCTGGGAAGCTTTCTTGGTCTTGACATCAATATGGATGGAACAGAACAGGCTTTTAGTGATGTTCACAAATAGGAACAAAGCTCTCAGGTTGTGTTTGTTCACGTAGACCTCAGAGTGCTGTGGAACTGTACTAATATAGGAAAGCAGTATTCTTCTATACTTTGAACTTGTGCCTTGCAGCCGGTGGAAAAGCTTAAGGAAAACAAGATGGTGGATTATTGACCTGGATTACACAGGTTACCTGCTCTTGTAAATCACAGCATTTATGGTTGGTCCAAATACATTTCTGGTCAATGGTGACCCTCCATATCAATAGTGCACTTGAAGACCAAGATCAAGTTTATTTATCATCATCTGACTATGCATATATATCAAATGAAACAACGATCTGCCAGATCATAGTGCACCCACAAAATACATAGCACTTAAATAGTACCATAAATAAGTTAATAAAATATACCTCAAAAATGTATGTAGTGCGCAGCACAAATGAACAGTTCGCTGTCTCAGTGATGACAGTAATGAATAGTGGCAGGGTATTCATTAGTCTCACAGCCTGAGGGAAGAAGCTGTGACCATCTGGCAGTCGTGGTCCTGATGTTCTTGTACCCCCTTCCTGACAGTACTGGGTCAAAGAGATGGTGGGATGGGTTGTAGGGATCCTCAACAATGAAAATGCCATTGCATTTGATGTGAGAGATTGACTCATTCCTTATTGGAAATGGTCAATGTATTGTGAGAAAATTACTCACCACTGATTACTGAAGAATTGTTGCAGCAAGGTTTTAATGTAGACATAAGACTGTTTTATCTGAGCTAAGAATGCAATTGGATTTTGCACACTTGACCTCATTAGACCATAAGATACAAGAGCAGAATTAGGCCATTTGGCCCATCTAGTTTGCTCCACCATTTCGTCTTGGCTAATCAATTTTTCCTCAGCCTCAATTTCCCCTGCATCGCTTCATGCCCTGAACAATGACGAATCTATCAACCACTGAAAATACATGAAGACCTGGCCTCCACTGAATGGCCTAATTCTGCCCCATGTCTTATGGAAGGAAGTTCATTGGTAATCCAGTTGATTACCTTCAGTCCAAGTCAATTCCTGGAGCTTGGTCGGCATTTATCTTATGGGACTCACACAACCGTGTTCTGGGGTTGGGAAGATTCCTAACAAGTACAATGTTCTTGCTTGTTATACTTGAGCTCAAACGTCCTCAGGATTTCCTAACACCACAGTCAGGTAACTGGGCACCCTGGTAGAGGAGCGGTTAGTGCAATGCTATTACAGCTCGGGGGAAATCGGAGTTTGGAGTTCAATTCCGATGTTATCTGTATGAGATCTCTAAGCCCTCCCCATGGAATGCTCCACACGGCTTTCTCCATGTGCTCCTGTCTCCTTCACACAATCTAAAGATGTACCAGTTAGTAGGTTAATTAGTCATTGTAAATTGTCCTGTAATTAGGCTAGGGTTAAAAAAAAATTGGGAGTTTACTGGGTGGAGTGGCCCAAAGGACTAATTCTGTGCTGTATCTCAATAAATAAATGTTGCCTTGATGACAAGAGCAGCCATTCTCTCCTTCTGAAATTGCAGTCACAATCATATTTAGACCAAGGATAGATTGTGGCCTGGACCACCACGGCAGACCCAAAATTAAACACTGACAAATGCAGATACTGTAATGGGTAAGAAAGTGCTGCCCAATAGCAATGGGACAACCCCACCCTCCCGTGACTTTTCTGAGATAAAAGCTAATTTGATTGATTGAATGGGTTTGGTCCATTTCTTGTGAACAAATCTAATCTGGGAAATTCTCCATTCTGTTGGTATCTGATGTACTGGTGGCTTGAGGCAATGTTGGTACTAAAGCACAAGTCTGCAACACCAAAGCTAGGATTACATTATGTTGCTCAACAAAGCAAAAACCGTTTCGTGATTAAACATGTGAAAACCCAAATGACTGATGATAGGTTTCTGTAACACTGGGACTCTAGGACAAGGCCCAGATGGATCATCCACTCAGCTCTTCTAGCTAAATGTACTTGTAAGTGTTTACACACAAGAAGCCAAAGCCATCATTTATGGTAATTGCTCAACATTAATTGCCTTCAAAGTGATAGCGGCAAGACTTTTTCCCTAAACATTTGCAAATTCCTGTGGTGATATTTCCATAGTGCTGACTCATTATTTAAAGCCACTGGAAATGAAGAAAAAGCTATACCATCAAATCTAAATGTTCAGCAATTTGGGAGATGACTTTGATACCCCCATGCACTTGCTGTCCTTGTTCTTCTAGATTGCAGAGGTTACATAATTGGTAACTGGTTTATCATTGTCCTAAGTATCAAGACACAGTGAAAAGCTTTAGCTTAAATGACATCCAGGAAAACCATTCCAAACATCATGGTAGAAAACAAAACTGTATAGAATATAGTGTCATAATTACAAAGTGCAGGAGCATTAAGTTTAGTATACAAAAGGTCTATTCAAGAGTATTATAGAGAGATAGAAGCTGCCCTTGAGCCTGGGATTTTGGATGTGCTCTCAAGCCCAATGCGGGTAGTAGAATGACCAGGGTAGGAGTCCTTGATAAAGTTGGTTGCCATGCAAGGAGAACTCAGTGAGAGGCTAAAGATATTTCTGATGCCTCCTCCTTCTGTTAGATTAATTGTACACTTACATTTATGACTATAGGCCTGACCATAAACCAATGACCCAGTTACCCATGTTGCTCAATATGCTATCTTCCATTGCAAGGTAAAGAGACAAGTCAGGAGAAAATTTAATCTCAGCTTTTCCAAAAAAAAATCAATAGAGACAATATATGTTTAAAATATCAAAAAACCACCAAACATCAGAATAGACAACTGGAATCAAAGGAATGCAATTTGCAAATCATGATGATAACTTGCTGAAATCCCTATGATTTTAACAACTGCTATTTCTGCACAAAAGGAAAAGTTTGGAAAGACCAACTTCAGATGGGAGTGACAATGGAAACTAGTATTGTTCAAATATGCTTCTTGTTTAGAACCTCAGATTAACTGAAACAAGTCTGGAAATTTAATGGCCTGTGAAATAGACATGGACACTTCACAACTAAGTTCGGGATTTACTGAAGTCCCAAGCTACAGATATTGAAATTAAAGAAATGCATCGAAATATCACTTTCACTTGTCCCATCTCTGGTTTATCCTGTTCAGAAATTCTTCATGTCCATCTCAAGAGACAGGTGCGATCTTCCTATCATCATGTGCCATATTGTATGATGTAGGCGACCATGGCTTTTGACCAAGCTTGTTTTCAGCAAATTTTCCTAAGGAAGTGGTTTGTCATCGCCTCTTTCTGGCAATGTATTTACAAAACTGATAACCCCAGCTATATTCAACACTCTTCAAAGACTGCTTGGCGTCAGTGGTTGCCCTACTTCAAGGAAAACAGTGGACCATAGAAGGGTTTAAAAAAAAAAGGGGTGAGGGTTAACCAGAATGGGGAATGGAAAGGGGGTGGGAAGAAAAAGAAATGGAGAAATCAATGTTCCTCTCCTATTAGAAGTCCACTGCCCCCTCCCATTAGGTTCCTCCTTCTTCCACTCTACCTCTTCAACATCAAATCATTTCCCAACTTCTTACTTCATCCTCACCTCCTACACCCCTTTCCTCTCAGTTGGTCTCAACTATCGCTGGCCAGCTTGCACTGCTTCCCCTCCTCCCACCACCTTATTGTGACTACTACCCCCTTCATTTCCAGTCCTGATGAAGGGCCTCAGTCCAAAATGTCGACTGTCCATTCCTTTCTACAGATGCTGCCTGACCTACTGAGTTTTCCAGCATTTTGTGTTCCTCAAGTATTCCAGCATCTGCAGAATCTTTTGCGTTTACATTACAAAGCTTGTTTGTTGGCTATGAAACTTGGGACACTGTGGCAATAAAAGCACTTTCTTATTTCAACCATTCATGTTTACTTGTCTTGCCTCATATTTACAGAAAATACTGAACTGTACAACACGTTCACCAGCACGTGGCTGGAGTAATGATTAAAAAATGATGCATTAAAGCCAAACAGCAAAGTCTGGTGAAATCTAGTCATCAACTGTCCATTAGCCTCTCCATAGACAGGACATGACTGTCCATAAATAAATGTCCATAGACAGGGCACAATTTCCAACTCGCTGTGTACATAGTTTGATAAGCTATTGATGCTCGATGTCATTAAAAAGGCACAAGATCCTTTGCAGATGTTCCACGCACTTCTTATTTTGCCCGGATTCACTCCAGTTGTGGAGAGAGTTGTATTTGACAATAGCAGACGAGGAACCAGGCAGAGTGGATAACAAACCAAACAGAAATTAGTTTGGAGAGATTGTCCCCAAGGCTGGTAAATGAATAGTGCTTCATTACAGTGCCATTCACATTTGCAATACATTGATGAGTTTTATTACAGCTGTGAAATTTTGATACTAGAAACCCATAGAAAATACTGAGAAGGATTTGTTAATAAAAAAAAACTTTTTCATTAAAAAATGACTCCAGTAGAATTTCTGGGGATAAAAACAAAGGAAGCGTATCACAATGAAGCCATGCAACTAAATCAACAAGCCCATCAACTCACTTCAAGGACACCTGGCAGCCATTCAGTTCAGATAGAAAGTTTAATATAACTCATTGGTGAAGTTATATTTAGAATTGTGTGCGCAACTCTGGGCATCTAAATCTGAATACATTGGTACATAGGTAGTTCCAGAGAAGAACTTTACCCAAGACTATTAATGTTACAAGGCATCGATTACACCAGCTATATAATCTGATGAACCTACATAAGGCATAGGAGCAGAACTAGGCCATTCAGCCCAACGTGTGAAGGCTGATTTATTATTCCTCTAAGCCCCATTCTTATGCCTGCTCCCCCATAACTTTTGATGTCCTGACTAAACAAGAACATATCAACCACTGCTTTAAAGATAATCAATGACTTGGCCTCCACAGCCATCTGTGGCAGTGAACTGAACAGATTCATACCATCTAAAGAAATTCCACATCTCTATTCCAAGTGCATGCCCCTCCATATGAGGCTGTGGCCGCTGGTCCAAGACTCCCTTCACCATAGGAAACATCCTGATGGTCTGAAACCAGAGGGTAAAAATATACATAATAGGCAAGCTTCATGCTGGACAAAATTTTCTCCATTCACTCTCCTAGATCTACACCAATGGCAGAGTTGATAAGGTTCAGCAAGAATCTGCCTGAATAGCAGATATTAATTTTTTTTATTTTTTTTTTAAACAGAAGTCCAATTTCAGTCCTGTTGATAATAGAAAATCAATGCATTTATTGACAAAGATTAATAAAGTAATGACTATTCTAGGAATTTCACACTACCCAAACTTTATTTTCATCAAGCAAATCATAACGATATTTTAGTACTGTGATAATTGAGATTTCTTAAAGCCAAAGGCAGTGACGAGAACAATACCAATAAAAGCACAGCTCGCCAGCTTAGATTTCTTCCACTGAGAGAGAAAGAAGTTTACCTCCTAGTTATTGAAATCGGAACTCCATCCAGTAACATATTACTTTGCATCAATACCTTGGCATTATCAATCAGAGGATCTGTCCAGGGACCAGCACGGAAGTGCCATCAAACGGCAGCACAACAGCATCTCTACTTTCCTAGATGTTTGCACACATTTGGTACGCAATCTAAACGTTGATGAACTTCTATAGATGCATCGTGGCGAATGTACAGCCAGCTAGTGGTGTACTGGCAAGTTTAAATCCGGCCAGCTCCATGCACGCTTTCCAACAGTGCTCGGTTGAGCATCATGCTAGCAACCTGGCCTTGTTAAAAAAAAGGAAATGCTATGGAAATGGAAAAATTGCTGCCCGATGGGCAACAAGGTGTGTAAAGGAATAACAGTGTTGAGTATCCTGACTGGTTGCATCACGGCCTGGTATGGAAACACCAATGTCCAAGAACAGAAATGTCTATAAAGAGCAGGCTATCACAAGCAAAGCTCTCCCCACCACTGAGCACATCAACAAGGGGCAGCACCATAAGAAAGCAATTGCCATCATCAAGGACCCCCACAATCCATGCTATATTCTCTTCTCACTGCTACCACCAGGAATGAGATACAAGAGCTTTAGGTCCGACAACACCAGGTTCAGGAATAGTCATTACCCTACGACCATCAAGCTACTAAACCAACGTGAACATCTTCACTCACCTCAACTGTGAACTAATTCCACAACTTATGGACATACTTTCTAAGATTCAACAACTCATGTTCTCAGTATTATTTTTTGCAGTACGACTTTTGCATATTGGCTGTCAGTCTTTGTGTAGTTTTCCGTTGATTCTGTTATATTTTTCAGTTCTATTGCAAATGCCTGAAAAAATGAATCTCAAGGTAGTATATGGTGACATACATGTACTTTGCTAATAAATTTACTTTGAACTTTCAGTGCAAAAAAGTTGTAGCTCACTTACAATGATTATGTCTACTTCACACAGCACTATGTGGGATAGTTTTAAGAAATGGGATTTAAAAATACTGGTCAGATCCATAACAGAGGCACTACTGAATTCCAAAAGACAGCATGAATGAACTAAATCTTAAAAAAAAGTACACCATTAATTTTCAAAATAAAAGGAAGTCTTCAAAAGTTACGTTCCAAACAAAAAGCTCTAGAAAATAAAAAACTGTGCATAATGACATTTACTTTCAAAGTGTGAGTAAAGCTGCATTTTTTTTTGCCACAGGGCTATTTTAAAGGATAGTCAGATGAAAATCTTATGGATGAGTTAGTGTTCCTTTAAATATTAACTTCTAACAGTACTGCTTTCAGCCGCACACGGCACCTTAAAATCTCATTAAACAAATTTCATTCTCTGATTATTTTAAGCCATCGGCATTATAAGTGATCTATTATGGGGAAAAATGGTAATGTTCTCTGTAATGCAAACAGCAAATGCAGGATTTAAAGTGGTTTTATGATGTTAACAGTGTTTTCCATTCACAAAACAAGAATCTGACTAATAGTGCTGGGGCTGGAAAACTATTCAGCTCTACAAGCACTTTTTCCTGCTTCTCGGTAAGAGAGTTCACTTCCGTAGGAAAATCAAGGCATAACTATGACCAAAAATACTGCTAACAGATTAGCTCATGCTCAACAATGGAAGTGTGTGACCCAATATGCCTCAAAATACTTGCATACTGGAAAAAGAAAAACAACTTCTGTGAAGGTGTTGGATTCTGATGTTTTTAATCCAAGGTTCTTTCAGAAGTCAGGAAAGAGGCACAAAACTTGTTGCTTCATGATTGTTTTAAGTGTTAATAGAACAAAGAAAAATCAAAAATAAACAGTGATTGAGGGCTAGTAAGTGGAGGCAAAATAAAGATGGCACAGCGTTCTAAGAAAAATTCATTCAAATTTTCAGATAAGAGTCAGTCAATCAGAAAGCCCCTATTGAAATAATGCAGCAGCAGAGAAACTTCCAGAGTTTTCCAGAATCACACAAGTGTAACCACTAGGAGACACACTGAACAACTGCCTATACACACTGTGGCCACTAGGAAACATACAAAACAGGCAAGTTTCTAAGTAATTATACAAAACCTGAAACTTTATAAAGCACTAGGGCCTCACTTGGAGTATTGTGGAAGACACACAAAGTGCTGGAGGAACTCAGCAGGCCAGGCAGCATCTATGGAAAAGAGTACAGTCAATGTTTTGGGCCAAGTCCCTTCTGCAGGACCCTAATGGTCTCAGCCTGAAACATCAACTGTATTCCGAGGGGTCTCGGCCCGAAACATTGACTGCTCGTTTCCACGGATGCTGCCTGACCTGCTGAGTTCCTCCAGCGTGTTGTACGTGTTGCTTTGACCCCAGCATCTGCAGTGTACTTCGTGTTTCCTTTCCATAGATGCTGCCTGGCCTGCCGAGTTCCTCCAGCACTGTGTGTGTGTTGCTTGGATTTCCAGCATCTGTAGATTTTCTCGTTTGTAATTGGAGTATTGAGAGCCGACTTGGGCCCCTTATCTTAGAAAGGACATACTGAAACTACAGAGGGTTCAAAGGAGGTTCATGAAAATGATTCCAGGATTGAATGGTTTGTCATTTGATAGCTCTGTACCTGTATTTGCTGGAATGCAGAAAAATGAGGGGTGACCTCATTGAAACCTATCAAGTGGTGAAAGGCCTCGACAGAGTGGATGTGGAGAGGATGTTTCTATGGTGGGGGGTGGTCTAAAACCAGAGGACACAGCCTCAGAACAGAGGGGCACCCTTTTTAGAACAGAGCTGAAGAGGAGTTCTTTAGCTAAAGGATGGAGAACCTGTGGAATTCTTTACCAGAGGCAGATTTACAGGCCAAGTCTTATGCATATTTAAGGAAGAGCTTGATAGATTCTTGATTGAACATAGAATAGTACAGCACAGTACAGGCCCTTTGGCCCACAATGTTCTGCCAACCTTTAAACCCTGCCTCCCATATAACCCCCCACCTTAAATTCCTCCATATACCTGTCTAGTAGTCTCTTAAATTTCACTAGTGTATCTGCCTCCACCACTGACTCAGGCAGTGTATTCCACGTACCAACCACTCTCTGAGTAAAAAAAACCTTCCTCTAATATCCCCCTTGAACTTCCCTCCCCTTACCTTAAAGCCATGACCTCTTGTATTGAGCAGTGGTGCCCTGGGGAAGAGGTGCTGGCTGTCCACTCTATCTATTCCTCTTAATATTTTGTATACAAAATCTTTGTATCTTTGCATATTGGTCAGGACATGAAGGGATATAGGGAGAAGGCAGGCAATTGGGGCTGAGGGGAAAATTGAATCAGCCATGATGAAATGGCAGAGCAGATTCGATGGGCCAAATGGCCTAATTCTGCTCTTATATCTCATGGTCTCATAAAATACAAGCAACTAATTGTTAAACTTCAAAGAAATTACTAATTAAACTACCTAATCCAACAAAGGCATTTTATTCTTACTGGACTCATGTGGAAGTACAACATGGAAATAGGTTATTCAGCTCATTGAGTTTATGCAACTATTAACCACTCATTTTTATTAATCCTATATATTAATCTTTTTTAATTGTCTCATTATTCATTTAGAGACAAGTGTGGAACAGAACCTTCAAGTTGCACCACCCAGTGACCCCCGACAACCCCGATTTTAACCATATCTCATTGAAGCCTTTTGAATGTTGAACCCTAGACAGGGTAGATGTGAAAAGGATGCTTCCCATGGTGGGGAGGAGTCTAGAACAAGAGGGCACAGCCTCAGGATAGAGGGGCGTCCATTTAAAATAGTTGTGGAGAAATTTCTTTAGCAAGAGGGTGGTGAATTTGTTACCACAGGCAGCTGTGGAGGCCAGGTCATTGGGCGTATTTAAGGCAGAGCTTAATAGGTTCTTGACTGGACATGGCATCAAAGGTTACAGGGAGAAGGCTCGGAAATGGGGTTGAGGCAGGGAAAAGGATCAACTATGCTTGAATGGTGAAACAGACTCGAAGAGCTAAATGGCCTAATTCTCCTCCTATGTCTTATGGTCTAACCTAATCACAGGGCAACTTGCAATGACCAATTAACCTACCCCATATGTCTTTGAACTGTGGGAGGAATCCAGAACACCCAGAGAAACCCACCCATCCAAGGCGACGATGCATAGAAACTTCTTACAGAGGATGCCAAACTTGAACTCTGAAGCTCCCAGCTACAACAGCTTTGCACTGACCATTACGTTGCCACGACAGCATAGCGGTTAATAATTGATAATTATCAATGATCAACCACTACACTAACCAATTATCCCTAGGTTCATTCATTCAGTCACCCAAACACTAGCGGTAAATGATCTACACAGGAAGATCATGCAAACTCCACAATTACAACATTCGAGGTCAGGAGCAAACCCAGTTGTCCAGGGTAGTGAGACATTGGCTCCACCCAGCTGAAGTACTGTAGCTCCCTATTATAAATCCAGGATCTGATACTCAGTGTCCAATGCCAATGTGATAGCTTTGAACTTTGATAAGACAATATGGCTGAAATGCTCAATTAGCAAAGCATAAGCACGTACAATTCCATAACAATGTGTAATCGACCTTAACTGGCGTCTGATGTGGTTGAGTAAACCAAAGTCAGTTTCAGGGCAACTGCTGATGAGCAATAAATAATACTTTTGCCAACAATATCATATCCGGAGGGGAAAAAAAGAAAACTTGCCAACCACTTGATTCTATGGAGGCTGTCAATCGTAAGATCCGTTGGAAGCAGACCCATGGCAGGCCAGTTTAAAGTAACTGCGAATGTACCACGGATAAGTGTAGGAAAAAATTAGGAACCACTGTCCAATTCCAAGCACGAAATAATCTAACAATTTCTGAAAATATTTGTCGGTTTATGCACTGGAAATTTATCACTGCTGGCTTTAACCTTTCAAACAGAAACCTTAATTGCATTATTGAAAATTGTGTCAAATGTATTAGAGATTGAAGAAAACAGTTGCACCACTTGGGCTCCCTTCTCCTCACCTACCTAACAATTCCCCTGGTGCACATCCTCCTCCTCTCCTCCCATGGTCCACTCACCTATCAGATCCTTTCTTCTCTAACCCTTTAACTTTACACCCATTACCTACCAGCTTCTTACTTCATTTACCCTCCCCCAGCCATCTAGCTTCGCCTCACCTTCCAGCTTGTAATCCTTCCCCTCCACCCACCTTCTAATTCTGGATTCTTTCCCCTTTTTTCCCAGTCCTGATGAAGGGTCTCAGCCCAAAACACCAACTGTTTACTCTTTTCCATAGATGTGGCCTGACTTGCTGAGTTCCTCCAGCATTTGGGTGTGTTGGTGTGTTACTTGGAAACCCACGCAGTCATGGGTAGAACTTACAAGTTCCTTCGACAAGTATTGAATCATGAACTTCACCCCCCCCCCTTTGCAATTTCAAAATTGTTTGCTCATTCTTCTCAGTTTGGCAAATGCTGATCTAGCTGAAAATATTAACCATTTTTATTTTCATAGGTTCTGTCTGACCTGGTGAGTGTTTAAGTATTTTCTGCTTTTATTCCAGATTTTCAGAACTTCAGATTTTCCTTTTTACATTTCCAGTTCTAAATGTTGCAAATTTACAATTTTTAAGCTTGTCTGCAGTCATATTTTTCCACAAACTGGAGGAGATTGCAGTTGTCCAACAGACAGTCTCCCACAGTGCAAGGTTAGTTATAACAAGGGCAGTATCAGCAGTTAAAAGATGAGAGTAGATGTGCAAGTTTCAATTCACAACAGTGCCTGTGTGCATAATGAAACTACGGGTGAGTAATGTACTGGATTAAAGAGTACAGGAAGAACAGTAACTGCTTGTTCTAATTTCCAAACAAACTCTGATCCTCCCCATTTACATGTAGTGTAAGAAAGTATCCTGAGAAAGACAGTTACTCATTCCAATTACCGGTAAATGGAGACACAAGAGATTAACAAGATTAGCTTTATGTTTCAACGTATACGTGACAAATTTAGTGAAACGTCATTTTGCATCAGTGACCAACACAGTCCGAGGATTGTGCTGGGGACAGCCTGCGAGTCGCCATGCTCCTAGCGTCAAGATACCATGCCTGCAACTTGCTAACCCTAACTGGACGTCTTTGGAATGCGGGACGAAACTGAAGCACTTGGAAGGGAGAACGTACAAGTTCCTTACAGACAACGGTATGAAGTGAAATTTGATCGGAGATTGCTGGCACTGTAAAGTGATGCACTAACGACTTGCGCTGCTAGACTACAGATGCTGGAATCTGGAGCAACACAAAAGGCTCTGGAGGAACTCTGTGGGTCAGGTAGCATCTATGGAATGAAAAAGATAGTCTGAAATCTGGACCTGAAATTTTGACTGTCCATTTTGACTGTCAGCTGGCACTTGACACGTTGAGTTCCTCCAACATCCTTTGCATTGATTATTGCCTTTATCTATGATTGGATTCTGAGCATGCTGGCCGAGAACATGAAGGATGCACCTTTTATACAGCAGGTACTTTTATACAGCAAAGGATGCACTTACTGGAAATGCAAAACGTTGCAGTGATCATTGATAAATATGCTATCATTTAAAAACACTTATGGGATGAGGCACAACTGCTATATAAAAAAATCTTTTCAGAAAGTGAATAATTTCCTTTGGGGAGATGTATCAAAAATGAAGACTTTATGGGGAAAAGATCTTGAGCTTTTCTCCCCTCTACAGTCAGTGATGAACTGAAAGAATCACTTGTTTTCCTATGGTGAAAATGTTGATAAAAATTACCTTACAAGGGCTTGAAATATTTCTGAAAGACTGGGCCTTCAGCCCTCAGAAATTCACTGAATTTAAAAAAAGTAAATGGATGTGGTCTGCAGGTTATACAAGGTGTTGTTCCTGAGAGCTGCTCATAAACTGATCTTTCCCCAAGTCAGAAACCTCCACTTTCTAAAGCAGGGGCTCCCAACCTTTTTTTATGTCATGGACCAATGCCATTAAGCAAGGATCCCAGGTTGGGAATCCCAGTTATAATGAAGCCCATTTCATTTTGCTATGCCTACATTTGTGACAATTGTTTCAACTCATTAAACACCTGTAATTAAACTGATGAAAGACATACTCTATCTAGTTATTAATGGATACCATAAAACATTACTACTACTTGAAACAACTTATGCAAATTAATGGGAGAAGTTGCACAAAGTCCAAGTCATTTTAGAATATAAAAGCAAGGAAATAATGCTGAGGCTTTAGAAGACACGAATTAGGCCACACTTTGAGTATTGTCAACAGTTTGGGCCCAATGTCTCAGAAAGGATGCGTTGTCATTGGCGAAAGTCTTGAGGTTCACAAAGATGATTCCAGGAATGAAGGAGTTAACTAGAATTAGAGGGAACAGCCTCAAAATTGAGGGGTGACCTTTTAGAACAGAGGTAAGGAGGACTAGTTTTCTCGCCAGAGTGTAGTGAATCTGTGGAATGTTCTTCCTGTAGTGGAGGCTAAGTTCATAGGTATATTTGAAGTTGATTGTTTCCTGCTCAGTCAGGGCATCACAAGATTTGATGAGAAGGCAGGTCAATAGGGTTGAGTAGGATCCAGGATCAGCCATGATGGAATAGTGGAGCAGAGTTGAGGGGCTGAATGGTCAAATTCTGCTCCTTTGTCTGGTCTTACATGGTCTTGTGTCTGATGCTCCAACACTGAAATCCTGCGACACAAGACTATTGGCAGGATAATCAGGTCGCTTTTGGGACCAGTCCATGTAAAGACCATTATCTACTTAAGAAAGTAATAGCCAAGGATTCTGAATGACAGCTCCAAACAGCTGCTGTACAAGCTGTGGAAACTTTGACCAGTGAGTGAGGGAGAGTTTAGATAAGAGCAAC
Organism: Hemitrygon akajei; assembly: GCF_048418815.1. Taxonomy (NCBI): domain Eukaryota; kingdom Metazoa; phylum Chordata; class Chondrichthyes; order Myliobatiformes; family Dasyatidae; genus Hemitrygon; species Hemitrygon akajei. Next base: position 16,688,141 of record NC_133128.1, on the reverse strand, counting down.
TGATTGTTCAGAGTGCAGGCACAGGGCAAGTTACTCTCCAAAAAAAAAAAAGTACAGGCCAAATGAGAGCAATCTGATTACGCAGTGGAAAATATGGGTTCAGGGAAAGTGGCAAAAGGCAATAAGATTCACCTGAATACATACATGACGCTGGAAGAACTCAGCAGGTCAGGCAGCATCTGTGAGAAAAGAGTTGCCAACGTTTCAGGCCGAGACCCTTCATCAGGAATGGGGGGGGAGGAGAGGGCCGAAGCCCAGTAATAGAGATAGGGGAGGGGGTAGGGCCTAGAGGCGCCAGGTGGAGAACCAATCAGAGGAAGGATAAAGGGGGGAGGGGATAAGCATGAAAGAACTGTAGAGATAAAGGAGCAGAAAGTTGAAAGGGGAGAGGGGCAGAGAGGGACCTGGGATAGGGGAAGGGGGAGGGGGAGGGAATTACCGGAAATTGGAGAATTCAATGTTCATACCACCAGGCTGGAGGCTACCCAGACGGTAGATGAGGTGTTGCTCCTCCAACCTGAGTTTGGCCTCATTATGGCAGTGGAGGAGGCCATGTATGGACATATCTAGATGGGAATGAGAGGCAGAGTTGAAGTGGGTGGCAACCGGAAGATCCTGTCTATTGTGATGTACGGAGCGGAGGTGCTCGACGAAGCAGTCCCCCAATCTGCGTCGGGTCTCGCCGATGTAGAGGAGGCCGCACCGGGAGCACCGGATGCAATAGACAACTCCAGCAGACTCGCAGGTGAAGTGTTGCCTCACCTGGAAGGACTGTTTGGGGCCTGGAATGGTGGTAAGGGGGGAGGTGTGGGGACAGGTGTAGCATTTGCGCTTACAGGGATAGGTGCCGGGTGAGAGTTCTGTGGGGCGGGACGTGTGGACCAGGTAGTCGCGGAGGGAACGATCCCTGTGAAAAGCTGAGAGGGGTAGGGAGGGAAAGATGTGCTGGGTGGTGGGGTCCTGTTGAAGGTGGCGGAAGTTGCGGAGGATAATGTGTTGGATCCGGAGGCTGGTGGGGTGGTAGGTGAGGACAAGGGGAACCCTGTCCCTGTTGTGGTGACGGGAGGATGGGTTAAGGGCTGAAGTGCGGGAGGTGGAGGAGATGCGGGCGAGGGCATCTTGGATGATAAGATTCACCCAACAAAAGTTGGAAGTAAATTTATTATTGAAGTACTACTACCCTGAGATTCATTTTCTTGTGGGCATTTCACAATAAATACAAATAAACAATAGATTCAATGAAAAGCTACACACAAAGACAACCAACCAATGCCCAAAAGACAACAAATTGGGCAAATACAAAAAGAAAAACAAAACAATGATAGATAATTTTAAAAAAATATTGAGAATACGAGTTGTAGTCCTCAAAAGTGAGGCCACAGGTTGCAGGATTAGTTTAGTGTTGGGTGAGTGAAATAATGCACTCTTGCTCAGGAGTCCAATGGGTGAGGGGTAATAACTGTTCCTGAACCTGGTGGTGTGGTACAAGGCTCCTGTATTTCCTTCTCAATGGTACCAGTGAGAAGACAGCATGGCTTGGATGGCAACAAATAGATTTAATCTCAACTTTCTGGCATCCCCTTCCTAAATGTAACCTCAAAGTCCAGCCAGCACTTCGGGTATGGGCAGTGCCTGGAATACCACAGTTTTTCCCATTTCCTGGTTGTGCCTAGATTTCCTGAAAGATGGAAGAAACAACATTGCATGGAATATTAAACATGGTCAAATTTGAAACTGATTTCTTGCTCTGCCACACAGCTAGACAAAAGGAAAATCATTTGGTTTCTTTTTAAGAATCAGAGTACTACAGCACAGAAATAGGCCCCTCTGCACACCAAGTCTGTGTCAGTGTCACACTATCAATATGTCTAGTTCCAATATGTACATGGACTACAGCCCTCCATTCAATTCCCATATATGTACTGATCAAATTTTTTTAATATGTTCAAATTGGACCCATATCCCACACTTTCTTTGGCATTTCATTCCAGTCTCACCACTCTCACAGTGAAGTTTGCCTTCATGTTCATTTCAAACATTTCATGACCTCTAGTTCCTAGTCTCACCCAACCTCAGTGGAAGTGCTTGCATCTACCCTATCTTTACCCCTCGATTTTGTATAGCTCGATCAAATCTCCCCCTCATTTTCTATGCTCTCAGGAATAAAGTCACAACCTATTCAAACTGAATTATAGGGCAAGGTCCTCAAGTTCTGGTAACATCCTTGGAAATTTCCTTTGCATTCTTTCATCTTTCACTAACATCTTTCCCGTAGGTAGGTGACCAGAAGAGCTCACTGTTTTTTTTGGGGAAAAAAGGCGTGGCATACTCCCCAGATCCCTAACATCAACACCTCATTGACTGGGATGCTGTGTTATTTCATAATCCTCATTTCAAAGGCCATAAAACAAACTGACTGTGACCGTGCCAAAGAACTGCAACACAATCAAAATATTCCCTATGATCTCATGACTCCCCACCACCAACTACCAATTTATGGTTGTGAAACTTGGAATTTTTGCAGAGCAAATAAAAATGAAGCCCACTTCCCTTTCCAGGTTGCTTTGTGGGACTTTCCAAGTACAATTCCTGGCCAACAACATTAATAGGTGCATCAAAATGTACACCAGCGGCTTCAAGAGCCAGGATGCGCTCCAAGGAACAGGAATGCTAACTGAGTCAGCTCTATAAGGGGACATCACACAATATATCAAACACAAAATGCTGGAGGAACTCAACAGGTCAGGCAGCATCTATGGAGAAGAGTAAACATTTGATGTTTTGGGCTGAGACCATTCTTCAGGACTGAGGGGGAAGGGGGAAAGAATCCCAAATTAAAACATATGGGGAGGAAAGGAGGCCAGCTGGAAGGTGAAGCCAGGTAAGTGGGAAAGGTGGAGGGCTGGAAAAGAAAAAAAAACTGATAGGAGAGGGGAGTGGGCAACAGGAGAAACAGAAGGAGGAAACCCTAGGGGAGGTAACAGAAGTAACCCGCTGCTGCCTGTAAGGAGAGTACATTCCCCCGGTGACCTCGTGGGTTTCCTCTGGGTTATCTAGCTTCCTTCCCCAGTCCAAAGACGTAGCTGTTGGTAGGTTAAATGGTCATTGTAAACTTCCCGTGATTAGGCTTGGGGGATTGCTGGGCAATACAGCTTGAAGGGCATCTCAATGAAATTAAACAGGTCAGAGTAAGAAAGGGTAAACTTGGTTCACTGGAAGGAGAAATCTATGTCCATACCATCAGGCTACCCAGCTGAAATACAAAGCATTGCTCCTCCACCCCGAGGGTGGCCTCATCTTGGCTCAAGAGGTGGCCATAGACCGACATGTTGGAACACGAATCAGAATTAAAATGTTTGGCCACACAGATAATGTATTCTCTGAATGATGGAACAGCCCCGCTGCCCAAGAGGGAGTGAGCAATGCAGCTGCATTCAACAAACCACTAACACATTCCGTGAGCTGATACATTGACCTTTTCTCCCAGTTGCTTGTTTTTTCCCCCAGTGGAGAAAAATAGCTACTAACACATCAGGCAGGAAGTAATCAGCAGGTTGGGAAGGAACAAACAGAAATAATTTGTCCAAACCAAGAACTTGATCCCACCCAACAAGCTGCATTCAAGGAAATATCAAACACCAACCACACCCCCCCGCCCACACTTCACAATTTTGGAGATACAGCATGGTAACATGCCCTTCTGTCCTAATGAGCCCACTCAATTATACCCACTTGACCAATTCACCTACTAACCTGGAGTCACTGGGATGTGGTATGAAACCAGAGCACACGGTAACTAGGAGAACAGACAAACTTCTTACAGACAGTGGCGGAACTGAATCTGGGTTATGCTGCTGTTATAACATTACGCTAACTGCTATGGCACATTGCCACCCATTATACATAGAATCATCAAAACAAAAATTTTAAACTTACACGATCAAATAGCAATGAAATCATTGCCTATTTTGTGGGAACCAAACAAGATGTCTATTTTTTAAGTGCTTAGCATTCAGTACAAAGTAACAGAGTAGAAATGTTTAAATGCTTCTGTTCCTGAAAAAAATATTCGCGAGTCAGAAATCAACAGGGGCAGCTGTGACAGGAAAACGAGCAGATGGGCTAGCAAACGGTGGATGGGTGTGGAGGGAGAAGAAAAGGGAGTGGACAGGGCCACCAGCCAACCTTACTTACTTGGTGACTGAACACGTCCACTTAGTGCTCCCTGCTCTGCTTCATCCATGCGGCATCTGGGGGAGCATGGATAAATAGAAGGCACACAGAAATGTGCTATTCCCATCCGGAAGATGCTTGCAATCTCTAGAGCAGACTGCAAGCCCATCCACACCCATCCCTCTGGTCTCTCACAAACTCAGTCATAAGTCAGATGTTGAGGTAAGGAAGACTTGTATTCTGAACTTTTAGCACCGAACTCCCTGTGATACTGACAAAAGGGGTCAGAATCACACTTGGGTTCAACAACACTGACATGTCATGGAATTATTTGTTTTACAATAGCTGTATAGTACAATACAAAAAAAAGTTACTTAAGTTACAATAAGAAATACGAAAATAGAGCAAAAACAAAATAGTAAGGAAGTGTTCATGGGCCATTCCGAATTCTGATGGCAGAGGGGAAGAAGCTATTCCTAAAACATTGAGAGGTTCGCCTCAAGCTCCTGTACCTCGCCCCTAATGGTAGTAATAAGGGAGCATGTCCTGGGTGGTGGGAATCACTTCCCACAGTTGATATGATCTTTGTGCCCCTGATGGCTCTCCCTGAATCAAGTGAAGACAAATAAGACTTGACTCGTAAAAGAATATTCAACAGTCTGCTACAGTTCCTCAGTTAACTATCACAGGAGAATGAGAGAAAAAGTTAGAACAAGTGAACACTGCATTATGCATCCATACCCAAGCACTGAAAATCTGCAAGATCACTTCTAGTTTTCATCGAGAAGAAAAAACCCTATGGAACAAAGCCCACAAAGAAAAGCAACTTCTGTAATGCAGATCCACTCTCTGACAGTCAATGAAGTGTCAGTCACATCTGAGGAAAGCCTGCCCAAGCTAATGTAGGTTGACATCTATGACAGCAAATTTAGGAGACTTGTCACATACCAGATGTAGCAAGCAGATTTGGCACTCAATTCAAAAGACAGGTTTTGACCCAATAAACCCAAGATAGGGAGTTCAAATTCCACTAGAGGGACAGTCGAATTACACTCTTAAATAAATTGGAATTTAGAAATAAAGCAAGAACAGTTTATAGTGTCCTTCAGCTACAGGCAGTCCCCGGGTTAAGTACGAGTTCCATTCCTGAGTCCGTCTTTAAGTTGGATTTGTATGTAAATCGGAACAAGAACATCAGGTATTATTTAGCGTCAGTTAGTCAAACGTTTGTCTTAGTATATAGTATATACTTTACCTTTCTATGCATATAAAACACTTAAGAAACATACGTATTCCAATAATTAAACCACTGTGTTGCTTAGTAATAACTGTAGCTTTCATCAGGGCAGGGCCTTTTACACGCTCCATTATTCTCACTTTATCTGTTATCGTTTAAAATTGTTCCGATCGTTGATCGACCATAGCCTAACGCTTTTCCAATGACCGATGGCGTTTCACCTCTTTCCAAACACCTTATTATTTCCACTTTATTTTCAATCACGATTGCTTCCTGTCAATGGAACATAAACACTGCAGGCGGTGGGTCCCGAAGACCGCTGGGTCCTAAGAACCACCGCACTGAATTCCCCGGGTCTGAAAGTCCATCGCACTGAGACAGGTTAAATGGGACAAGTGGGGGCTGTGCTGCGCTTGGGTATTTGATCCTCCACAATATTCCGCGTGGGAATTTAAACTGGAGGTGGCAGTGTTTTTTTTTTTACAAGGTAGAGTTGCGAGCTTGACATCAACCCGGCACGGATGGTACAGGAGTCGCTGGATCAACATCAACCCGGCACGGGAGCGGTCTGTCAGTGGATCGAACTCGGAAACATCTGTTCCTGCGACACCAGCCGGCCGGAATGGGGGTGGGGGGGGGGTGGAAAAATTTAAGCCGAAATCAAAGTTAAACACTCAACACAGTATCAACGGCAACGATTTAAAATGGCGGACAGCTTCACGATCTGACTTAAAATGGCCGACGGCATTCTCCTTCCTCTGTTCACAAGTACGAGTTGTCCGTAAGTCAGACGTTCGTAACTCGGGAATTACCTGTATTCAGTTCTTGAACCAACCTACACAATTCTAAATCCCTACAGTTTAGCAACATTATGACTACTTATATCACTTTACATTAAAATTGACTGTTCTAATTGTGTCTAGTAAAATTGCATATGTTTTTCTTGCAAATGCTACTTATCTGAATCTATGAGCTTTGCGAAGCTGTTGGCAAGTTAGTTTTTCCAATGCACTTGTGCATATGACAATAGTCAATTTTGACTAATAAAACTTTCACATGCAGATTAGAAAAGGCAAGCAAAAAGATGTTATTAGGGTTCATAGATTTTCATAAACTTTTGAACCAAGGAAATTATTTAAAAAGCTGATGGAAACTTTCTTGGTTGAATTACACAACAAAAATTCAAACCACAAAAGAGTCATTAAGTAAAGAGTTTGGGAATGTATATATACAGTATTTGCACATAAGCCAGTGGAAAAAGGGTGTGCCTTTCATTACTGTAAAGGGTGTTTGAATCATGTACTAGGGGAAAAAGTTACAAATCAAATTTGTCACCAATAATTCAAATAATTGTAAACATTACTACTTCAAGCAACCTCACTGCATAAAGTTGAAATAATTTTAAGTTGAAAGGATTAGCTTTATTCGTCACGTATCTCACAAGAACGAAATGCGCCATTTGCATCAACAGTTTCAATGTGCTGGGCAGTCTTCTTGTCAACTTACCATGCACACAACTTACAAACCCTAACCTGGATGTCTTTGGTTCATGAGATGAAATCAAAATGGCTGGAGGAAACACATGCAGGTATAGGAGAATGTACAAACTCCTCACAGGAAGCATCAGTAATTGAACCCCTACCGCTGGTGCTATAATAATGTTATACTGCTGTCCCCGTGGTGCCCTGTGCATATTGTAATGTGTCACTTTTAAATTTAAACTTAATGAATCACTATTTTTGTGCTACAAATGCACAGGACATGTACTTGTTCTCACAGCAGGTTTTGCCTGCGGAACAAAAATTTGGATTAAATTGCCAGACTGATTTGTAACTCCTGGTGTCTGGGCGAGGTTGTGCATCTCAGTTACTCAGGGGCATCATGGTAGCGTAGTGATTAACATAACGCTTCACAGTACAGGTGACCCGGGTTCAATTCCCACTACTGCCTGTAAGGAGTTTGCACGTTCTCCCCGTGACCCTGTGGGTTTCCTCTGGGTGCTCCGGTTTCCTCCCACATCCAAAGGCATATTGGTTGGTAGGTTAATTGGTAATTATAAATCGGCCCATGATTGCTGGGTGGCATGGCTCAGAATGTGGAATTGGTCTTTCCAGCCCTAACTCAATAAATAGGTTACAGCAGTTGCAAAAGTGGATTCAGTGAACAAGTGAATGCAATAATCACAATTGCATTTTAAATATAAAAAACAAAACCTGTAATAGGACATCACAAGTTGTTTTGATGCTAATATACCCTCAGTGGCCTCTGTTAGGTATGCGAGTGGAACCGGTGTGGTCTTCTACTGCTGTAGCCCACCCATTTCAAGGTTCAACGTTTTGTGTGTTCACAGATAAACTTCTGCACACTACAGTTGTTACACCGCAGTTAGTTGAGTTACTGTTGCCTTCCTGGAATCTTGATCGAGTCGAGCCACTATCCTTTGATCTCTCCCATTAACAAAAACAAAATCTGCAGATGCTGGAAACTGAGCAACACACACAAAATGCTGGAGGAACTCAGCAGGCCAGGCAGTATCTAAGGAAAAGAGCACAGTCGCCATTTTGGGCTGAGACTCAAAGGTCATGTTTGGGTCATAGATGCACCCTGGCCTGCTGAATTCCTCCAGCATTGTGTGTGCCTTTCTCATTAACAAGGTTTTTGCCACCAGAACTGCTGCTCACTGGATGTTTTTTTGTAATATGGTACACTCTCTGTAAACTGTGTGGAGTCTGTTGTGTGAATATCATAGGAGATCAGCAGCTTCTGAGATACTCAAACCACCCATCTGGCACCAACAATCATTCCACAGTCAAAGGCACTGAAAAAAAATCACACTTCTTCCTCATTCTAATGTTACATCAGAACAACTGAGCCCCTTGACTATGCCTGCATGCTTTCATGCACTGAGTTGCTGCCACATGATTGGTTAATAAGATATTTGCATTACTCGTGTGTATAGATTTACCTAATGCAGTGACCAGTGTATATTTGGCAGTGTAGAGACTGCAGGAGAGGGCATATAAAGCAGGGTTGTGCACAATAACATCTCAAACAGCAGTACAATATAACCAGACATTTTATTAAAAGATACTTAAGAGATAAATGTTCAGTTGTCAGCGCCAGGATTTTCTATTCAAAGGATTGATTACAGGCAATGTCCATCACGCTGACAGAATTAGGACAATTTGGCCTAGATTTGCTCTCTTCCACAGAACCGTTCTTCTGATTTAGTTAGTTCCTTATAAGCACAGACAAGGAAGGACAAAGGATTTGCTTTAATTTTTAAAAGTAGAGAAACAGCACAGTAACAAGCCCTCCCAGCAAGTGAGGCCGCACTACCCAACCTACCAACCCAAACATCTTTGGAATGTGGGAGGGAACCAGGGCACGCAGAGGAAGCCTACGCAGTAATGGGGAGAACGTACAAACTCCTTACAGACAGCAGCAGGAATTGAACTCAGGTTGCTAGTGCTGCAAAAGTGTTATGCTAACCGCAATACGACAGTGTCATCCTCAGAGACCGTGCTGTATAACTCTGAGAAAGCCAGAGGTGGGTATCTGACTGTGAGCAACTCTTTTTTGATGCCACAGTTTCTGCCATCTAGAGCAGGGGTTCCCAATCTGGGGTCCACAGACCCTTGCTTTCTTGGTCCATGCATAAAGGTTGGGAACTCCTGATCTAGAGCATGCAAGGCAGGTGTGTTATGAAATAATTGCTGCACAAGTACAGCTTCATTGACACTCAAGAAGCTCTGCACTCTAACCTCGAGGTAGCCCATGTGGTTGGCATCCCACCCATCATCCTAAGCATGACCACCCATGTGGTCCATTCCAGGTCACACAGCACCCTGACTGGGAAATATCACTCAGTTCCTTCATCATGCAGACTAAATCTTGTAACTACTTAACCGATAGCTGCCTGATACAAACTTCACAGCAACCTACCCCACCTTAGTAGTTAGGTATTTCTTATTTATTATTCTATTTTATTATTTCTTATTTTCAGTGACATACCTGTCCTAGCATGAAAAGTCAGCTCCAGAGGATTGGGTGGATGAGATCTACAGTGAGATCCAATGGCCAGGAAAATGGTTCTGCAACACTCCGTGGAGAGCAAAGGTCATGACAAGGCACAGAGGACACCATGGTCATCTACCACAACCAAGGAAGACCCCAGTTTGTGACAACTGCTCGTACAAGTAGTCTCAGTCTTGAGGTCAAGAGAGTAGAACTGCCCCAGTGCAATGTCTTTTCCACTTTAGACACTCTCCCACACAGGTTTTCCTATCATCATTGTACATGATGGACAACCACCGTTTGCTCTTCCAACCCAACTACACCCATGTGACCAATTAGGAAACGCACACGGTGATGGGAAGAACATACCAAGGTCCCTGGTGTGGTAATGGCATTACATTACTGAGCTGCTCCTAGGACAATTAGGGATGGGAACAATCTGACCATTCAAGTTACAGATGCGTAATGGAAATCTTTTCCTGTGCCCAGGGCTATGACACACATTAATAGCAGGCTTTCTTGCAGTTATGCACATAACCAAAAAAAAATATAAAGCAATAATTGCTAATGCTGCAATAGGGAGCAACATGCAAAGTGCTGGAGGAACTCACACGGGTCAGGCAGCACATACAGAGGGAGATCAAGAGCTGACATTTCAAGTCGAAACCATTCCTCCGGGTCCACATGAATAGCCTTGACTCAAAACACTGGCTGTCCATTTCCCTCTGTAGATCCCTGACCCGCTGAGTTCCTCCAGTACTAAGAACATTACATTTGTAAGATTACTGTCTTTCTTTAAGAAAGAATTGCAAGATTAATACACCATCACAAATTAATGTTGCTGGTATTTTAAATTATCTGTTCTTTACACAAACATAATTATGTGATCACTCTGTACAGCATTCTAAATAAATGTTATAAATGTGATACAAATGTTATTAAAAGTTTGATTCCATTATAAAAAGATTTCTCCAAAATCCAACAATTTTGCTAATATGTCGATCTCAATTCCACTCCATAACTATTTATGCAGCAATTACTTATGGTCTGCTGAATTTTCAAGAATTAATGTGAATTAAAAGTAAGAACAGAAATGACCTTCATTCTATACTTGCAAGTGCAATATGCTGTTATTCTGCTAAAAACCAGAAACTGGAAGCTTTTCCTCTATTTTCTCATTCCTCCTTTTCGTTTTCCATTCTGGCTCCCCTTGTACCCCGTCACTTCCCTCTGGTGCACCTTCTTCCATGGTCAGCTCATCTCCCATCAGATCCTCCTTCAGCCCTTCACCCGCCAGCTTCTCACTTCACCCCACCCCCAACCACCTCACCTGTTTTCACCAATCACATTCTAGCCTGTACTCCTCTCCCCCCCCCCCCCCCACCTTTTTATTCTGGCTTCATCCCATTTGCTTTCCAAGGGTCTCGGCCTGAAATGTGGACTTTTTGTAGGTGCTGACTGACCTGCTGAGTTCCTTCTGCAATTTGTGTTATGCTGGGTTCAGCATCTACAGAAAGTCTCCGGTTTCAAAAATACTATTTTTGCATATTTCCAATTGATGGGGTAAAATGGGAAACAAGATTTAATGTCACTTAACCCGTATATCATTTAACTGCAATGGAAAATCACCCTTGCAGCCAGCACAGTGCTGCAACTGGTACAGCTGATGTGCTGTCTGAGCAGTTGGCACTTTCCCTCTGTGACCAAATTGAGGATTCCTCTCAAATTCCAAAGATGTGTGGGTTGGTAAGTTACTTGGGAACTGTACATTAATGCTGTGGGGGGAGAATAATGTGCAGATAGTGTAAATGTTCTTAGTTGGTATTAACTTGGGTCAAATGCCCTTTTTTGAGCTGCGCATCCACATTTCTACAGATGTACCGTGGATAGCATTCTAACTGGCTCTATCACCGCTTGGTATGGGTGTGTGTGTGTGTGTGTGTGGGGGGGGGGGGTTGTAGGAGAGAAAAAGGGCATGGCACAGGATCGAAATAAGCTGCAGAACACTGTAAAATCAGTCAGCGCCATCCTGGGCACTAGGACATTTTCAAGTAACTATGCGTCAAAAAAAGCTCCATTAATCATTAAGGAACCAACCCCCACAATCACCCAGGACATGCTACCATCAGGGAGCAGGTACAGAAGCCTGAAGGCACACACTCAGCGATTCAGGAACAGCTTCTTCCCCTCAGCCGTCAGATTTCCGAATGGACATTGAACCCATCCATAAATGCTACCTCACTAACAAGAGAAAATCTGCAAAGGCTGGAAATCCTAGCAGTATGCCGCATGCCACCCACACACATGATGCTTGAGGAACTCAGCAGGCCAGGCAGCATCCATGGGGGAAAAAAAAACAGTAGAGTCAACATTTCCGCTCGAAACATTGATTGACTATACTTGTTTTCCATTGATGCTGCCTGGCCTGCTGAGTTCCTCCAATGTTTTGTGAATGCTACCTCACTACTCTCCCCCCCCCCCCCCCCCCCGCCTTTACACTACTTATTTAAGTTTCAAAAAATATATATACTTCAGCAATTTAGTTTTTATTATGTACTGCATAATAAATTTCAAGAGATGCGCTAGTGATATTAAACCTGATTTGGACCATATGCAGAGCAGTGAATCTGGCCTCATAAAAACAACATGGTTTAAGGTTAAAAACTTCGAACGATATGTTGCCACAGCGGTTAGAGTGACGCGATTACAGATTAGGGCATTGCAGTTTAATTCAGGCACTGTCCTTAAGGAGTTTGTACGCTCTCCTTGTGACCGCGTGGGTTTCCTCCCACACAGGAGAAAGACGAATCGGTCAGTAGGTTAATTGGTGTTGCAGATTGTCCTGTGATTAGGCCATTTTGAATAGGTGGATTGCTGAGTGGTAGGTCATTGGGCTGGAAAGGCTGGCTCTTTGTTCCATCTCTAACAGAATAAACTATAGTATCCATTATATAGACCAGCTTCTTTTAAAAAGTGACCATTTCCAAACGCATGAGTTCATTACCACCTGAAGTTTACATTACTTTATGGAGATAATAATGTAACCATATGGAAGGTGGTCCATCCTGCCACATTGGACTTTAATGGAACAATTATTATTTTATTGCAGAGTAGCCTTATCCAAATGTCACTGCACATTTATTTTCCAGTGTTAAGACCTCTAGGCTAGACTGTGACTCACACTGAACTAACGTCAGTCAGGAATATAGAACAGACACTCTCATAGAGGTACCCTCACAAATGCTGTAGAATCCATACGACCGCAAGACACAGAAGCAGAAAGAGGCCATACGACCCCATCTAGTTGTCTCTAGAATTCCATCACGACTGATTTATTATCCGTCTCAACCCCACTCCCCTGCCTTCTCCCTGTAACTTTTGATGTCCTGACTAATCTAGCTTTAAAAATGCCCAATGACTTGGTCTCCACAGCTGTCGGCTGCAATGAATTCCAAAGATCCACAGCCCTCCAGCTGAAGAAATTCCCCTTCATCTCTGTTCTAAGTAGATGTCCCTCTATGCTGAGCCGTGCCCTCCGGTCCCCACTACATGAAACATCCTCTCGATATCCACTATCTAGGTCTTTCAAATACTCAACAGGTTTCAATGAGATTCCCTTCGTTCTTCTAAATTCCTGTGAAAACAGGCCCAGAACCATCAAACATCTCATTCATTAACCATTTCATTCCCATAATCATTCTCATGAAACTTCTCTGGACCTTCTCCAATGCCAGCACATCTTTTCTTTGATAAGGGGCCAAAAACTACTAGTACTCCATGAGTGGTCTGACCAGTGCCTATAAAACATCAGCATTGTATCCTTGCACTTATATTCTAGTCCTCTCAAATTGAATACTAACATTACATTTGCCTTCCTTACCACTGACTCAACTTGTAAATTAACCTTTAGGAAATCCTGCACAAAAGTTCCCAAGACCCTTTGCACCTGATTTCTAAATCTTCTGTATCTGTATCCAGTGCTCCCGATGTGGCCATTTATACATTGGGGAGACCCGCCGCAGACTGGGAGACCGTTTCGCCGAACACCGGCGCTGAGTCCTACAGCAGTGGTGGAATCTCCCTGTGGCCACACACTTCAATTCCACAGACCACTCCCACTCCGACATGTCTGTCCATGGCCTCCTCTACCGTCAAGATGAGGCCGCACGCAGGTCGATGGAACAATACCTTATCTCCCGCCTAGGTAGCCTCCTACCTGCCGGCATGAACATCCAACTCACTGACCTCCGTTGATACCCCTGCCCCCCCCCCCCCTTACCCCCATCCCTATTATTTCAGTCTGGTTCTCTTTCTCTCTCTTTTTCCCCCCCTCAATAGATCTCCCCCCAGCCCTACCTTTCTTTCTCTTTTATTTCCCATAATTCTCCACCTTCCCCCTAGCCCATTTCCCTCCAACCTATCACTTCTTAGCTCTCTACTTTATCCCTCCCCCCCACTTCTTATCGCCCCTTGACCATCCCATGTTACTTCACTCCTGATGAAGGGTTTTGGCCCGAAACGTTGTCACTACCTCCTCCCATAGATGCTGTCTGGCCTGCTGAGTTCTGCCAGCATTTTGTGTTTTTATTTATTTCTAGCATCTGCAGATTCACTTGTGTTGCTTCTAAATCTTCTCCCTGTTTAGAAAATAGTCCATGCCTTTATCCTTCTACCAAAGTGAATGACTGTACACTTCCCTACACTACATTTCTTCTGATATCCAACGCTGTTGCTGAAAATTTAGCCGCAGTATTGCAGAATTGCTGACTCACACTATTTCTAACCAAACATTGCCTTAAAAAAATGACTACAAGCTTAACGTGCTCAGTTCACTATAATTATGACATAGAATCTGATTTACTACAAGCTTAAATATGCCATATTTCTCCTTTCCCCTGTTAACTTTCTGTTTCCACTTTTGTGAAGTTGCCAACTTGTTGCAGCAACAGTTCATAACCAACCACAAAATGTGGCTCTTTGTGTGTAGCTCCAAAGGGAATCAGATACCTATTCCCATTTAGGACCACAGCTGAAATCCACAGTGCTTCTCATTTTGCACTACTTAATTTTAAAAAAATATTTCTTATTGTAATTTATAGTTTTATTTTGTACTGCTGTCGCAGTACAAGTTATTTATATGCCAGTGAGATTAAACCAGGCTCTGATTCCAAGCATAATTCATTAGGCAGCAGGTACCAGTCCTGAATAAAGGATGACATCTGGTGGCTAAATAATGATTAGCTTTATTTGTCACGTACATCGAAACATACAGTGAAATGTGTTGCTTACATTGGGGAAGTGCAGGGGTAGGTCACCCAGAGCCACCACAAATTCGAGGGCAACATAGCATGTCCACAACTTGCTAACCTTAGCTCAAGCATTTTTTGGAATGTGGAGCACAAGAGATTAAAGAGACACAAGATTATAAACGTGAGCTTTATTTGTCACATGCACATTAAGTCACTGAAAGATAGAGTAATGCATCATTTTGCACTGACTAGCAAAGACAGACTATCGTGCGGGGACAGTCCACAAGTGCCAGCATAGCACCCTCACAACTCACTAGCCCTAACCATGCATCTTTGGAATGTGGGAGGAAACCGGAGCACCTGGAGGAAATCCACGCAGTCCATGGAGTACGCACAAACTCCTTACAGACAGCAGCAGGAATCGAACCACAAGCTTGAGGCTGACACTAAAGCGCTGCACTAACCGCTGAGCCACAGCAGCACTCCAAGGAAGCACAGGGAAAAGAGCTGGCTTTATATCCCAAGAAGACATTGATAAGAATTTAAAATAAAAGACCCAATTCCAAGTAAATCACAATTTCAGTTTAATCATTGCAAGTTGAGAATAGGTTGCCATAAGTATTGCAGTTTCTAGTCAACTTTGGTCAAAAGTAGAGCACATCATATTATTGAGGCAATACTTGGCTTGAGGTTGCTGGTATTTTTATTTCATTTAGAGACAGCGCAGAGTAGGCCCTCCTAGGCTTTTAAGCTGCAATGTCTAGCAACCCACTGATTCAACACGAGCCTTATCATGGGACAATTTATAATGACCAACTAACCTACTAATCGGTACGTCTTTTGATTGTGGGAGGAAGCCAGAGCACTCGGAGGAAACCGATGTGCACACAGGTCTGAAAGTACAAAGTTGCTTAGAGGACACTGGACTTGAACTCCGACGCACTAAGCTGCAATAGCCTCACACCAACTGCTACACAACTGTGGTATGCATCTTGCCAGGATGCTGAGGATGTTCTATGAGTCTGTGGTGGCCAATGCTATCATGTTTGCTGTTGTGTGCTGGGGCAGCAGGCTGAGGGTAGCAGACACCAACAGAATCAACAAACTCATTCATAAGGCCAGTGATGTTGTGGGGGTGGAACTGGACTCTCTGACGGTGGTGTCTGAAAAGAGGATGCTGTCCAAGTTGCATGCCATCTTGGACAACAACTCCCATCCACTCCATAATGTACTGGTTAGGCACAGGAGTACATTCAGCCAGAGACTCATTCCACCGAGATGTAACACTGAGTGTCATAGGAAGCTATTCCTGCCTGTGGCCATCAAACTTTACAACTCCTCCCTCGGAATGTCAGACACCCTGAGCCAATAGGCTGGTCCTGGACTTGGAATGATTAACTTATTATTACTTAATTATTTATGGTTTTATATTGCTATATTTCTTCACTATTCTTGGTGCGGCTGTAATGAAACCCAATTTCCCTCGGGATCAATAAAGTATATCTGTCTGTCTGGAACTTACCTTGGGAGGAAAAAAGGCATAGCTGTTTTTCCAAGAGGATGATATCCAAAGATTTTTTTTATGTATAAAGTGCTTCAGTTAAGCAACTGTGCCGCTTGCCCACACTCGACTTACAAAACTGTACAAGCTGCTGGGTTTATTTGAGATTCACTGATTGGCTCATTTTTGTTTTACCATACACTACGAGGTCAATCATTTCAACCATCTCCATCAACCATGCAGCTGGGTAGAAGCTCTCTAGAATATTTAGTGGCACACATGGGCTACTGGGGAGCTCAGCAGTTTGGGCAGCATCTGTGGAGGGGATCGGAGGGCCTGCATTTTGAGCAGAGACTCTTCTTCAGGGCTGGGAGGGAGGCAGAAAGTGGCTGGAGTGCAAGGGTGGGAGTTGAAGAGAGTGAAGGGAAGGGTCGGTGGATGGGGTAGGGAATGGGTGAGGGGCTGAGAGGCGATGGTGGCAAGAGCAAAGAAGGAAACAGCCTTCTCCTTTTACTTTTACACCCAAATTATGTACACCTCCACATAACCAACAGTAACATCAAATTCAAAGGTCTGAAAAATGTGCATATGCCTGCTTCTATGAATAGAACTACACTCAGCAGTCACTTTATTAGCTGCAGGAGTGGAACCCAATGTTGTCTTCTGCTGCTCTAACCCTTCCACTTCAAGGTTCAACATGTTGTGTGTTCAGAGATGTACTTCTCTGCACACCACTGTTGCAACACACAACTATTTGAGTTCCTGTCAGCTTGAACCAGTTATGCCGTTCTCCTCTGATCTCTCATTTACAAGCATTTTCATCCCCAGAACTGCTGCTCACTGGATGTTTCTTATCGTTTTCTCACCATTCTCGGTAAGCTCTGGAGACAGCTGTGCGTGAAAATCCCAGCAGATAGGCAGTTTCTGAGATACACAAACCACCCCCTTTGGCAACAATCATTCACAGGTCAAAGTATTTAGATCATATTCCTTACCCATTCTGCTGTTTGGTCAGACAAAAAAAAAAATGAACCTCTTGACTATGTCTGCATGCTTTTATACATTGAGTTGTTGCCACCTGATTGGTGGATTAGATATTTGCATTTACAGTTGCTGTATCCCATAAAGAGCCCACTGAGTGTAGCTTCCATTCTCTTCCTCTCCAATCTCACACTCAGGCTTGTGTTTGATGCTGTTCATTACAGTACTATGGAAGAGTAGCCACTATTCTGTGATCTTTGTACATTTTCCGACTTAGAGCAGAATTAGGCTATTCGGCCTTCAAGCCTGCTCCACAAATCCATCGTGTCTAATGTGTTATCTCTAAACTCCATCCTTTTGCCTTCTCACTGCAATCGTTGACACCCTTACTGACCAAGAACCTGTCAAACTCCACTTCAAATATATACAATGAATTGGCATTCTGTGGCAATGAGCAAAGCCAACCTCTGGATGTCTGTGAAAACAGAATCCATTCATCACTGAGATACAGCCCATTACGCTGTCACGTTCAGAAGTCCGATTGAAAGGCTACTCGTTTTCACTAAATCATTTCCAATGATAGCTGTAAACTTTTCTAAGCACAAATAGATTTTATTTCTAGTATCAATGAAGGATTATAATGGTTAATTTGCCATTCCTTTATAGAGACACTGACAAGGTTTTCGTTCAGATGTTTAACACCTTTTAAGAAGTATAAGAATATCTCACCCCATTTCCACCAAGACCCAGGGAAGCCAAACTAGAAGAAAAGCTATACTGTATGCAAATAGAGCAGATTTTTGTTTAACATTGCAATAGAAATTAGTGCCAAATCTCAGAGTTCAAAAGTTCTCATGATCAAGAAAAAAACAAATCAGAATCAGGATTAAACAATGTTAATCATGTTAACCATTAGAATCTCAATTACAGAAACCCATGCTAAACCTACTGCATTCTTCCTGCATTTCCACCAACTCTCCAGCAAGCTACCATTCACTTGCACACCAGGAACAATGATATGTGGAGAGTTAACTTTCCAACCTACACATCTTCAGTCTGTGAACAGATACCTGAGCAGCCAAAACAGGGAGAGTGTGTAAAGTTCACACTGTAAGGAGAGTTCAGGACTGAACAGTGTTGGCAGTGCACATGAGGCCATGACTCTACCAGATGTGCCAGTCTGTTCTCTCCAGACTGGCAGGAAAACATTTAGAATCAGAGTCACAGAACACTGCAGCACAGAAACAGGCCCTTTGGCCCATCTAGATTGTACCAAGCTATTAATCTGCCCTGCCCCATCAACCTGCACTCAGATCGTAGCCCTCCATACCTCTCCCATCCATGTACCAATCCAAACGTCTCAAAAATTGAAATCAAACCTGCATTGACCACTTCTTTTGGCAGCTCATTTCATAATCTGACTACAGCCTGTGCTCCTCAGCTTTCCTTTAACATTTCACCTTTTACCTCTAGTTGTCTCACCCAACCTCAGTGGAGAAAGCCCGCCTGCATTTACCCTATCAATACCCTTCAATCTTGTATAACTATCAAATCTTCTCTCATTCTTCGATGCTCCAGGGAGAAGTCCCAACCTATTCGACTTTTCCTTATAACTCAGATCCTCACGCCCTGGCACCATTGTTGTTAACTTTCTCTGCACTCTTCAATCTTATTGACATCTTTCCTTTAGACAGGCAAACAAAACTGCACACAATACTCCAAATTAGGCCTCACGAACATCTTGTACAACTTCAACATAACTCCCAACTCCTGTACTCAAAACATTGATTTAATAAGGCCAATGTACCAAAAGCCTTTTTCTTCTTTAAAATAACCGATGATGCTACTTTCAAGGAATTGTGGATCTGTATTCCCGGATTCCTGTGTTTTACCACACTCCGCAGTGCCCTGCTGCTCACCGTGCAGGTCCTTACCTAGTTTGTCCACCCAAAGTGCATCACCTCACAAATGTTTGCATTAAATTCCATCAGCCATTTTTCCCAGCTGATCCAGATCCCTCTGCAAGCCATGATAGCCTTCCTTGTTGTCCAAAACACTCCCAGTCTTGGTCTCATCTGCAAATTTACTAATCCAGTTAACCACATCAACTATCACTCTCTGGCTTCTTCCCCAAAGCCAATTTGCTACCACAACCTTAACGCCTGAATCTTCTTGACCAACACCCCACCATGCGGGACCTTATCAAAGGCCTTGCTAGAGTCCACGTAGACAACATACACAGACTTGCTATCATCAACTTTCCTGATAAACTTCCTCAAAAAACTAGGATTGGTTAGACATGAGCTAACATGCACAAAGCCATGTTGACTATCCCTAAATCAGTCCCTAACTATCCAAATACTCTAAGGAAATGGATATACAAGTACCTTCCAACAGCTTACCCATTATTGCTGTTGGGCTCACTGGTTTATAACTTCCCAGGTTATTCTTAGAGCCCTTCAATCGAACAATATTAGCAATCCTCCAATCTTCTGGCATCTCATCTGAGCCCAAGGACATTGTAAATATCTCTGCTGGTGTCTATGTAATTTCTGCACTAGCCTCCCACAGGGTCTAGGAGAACACCTTGTCAGATGCTGGAGACTTATCCACCCTAATTTTCCTTAAGACAGCATGCACCCCCTCATTTGTAATCTGTACAGGATCCATGACCTCACTGCTGTTGTTTTGCCTCACTTCTTATAGACTGTGTAAATTCCAAGTAAATACAGATGCAGAAGATCTAATTAAGACCACAGAAGGCAGTCCAAATCCAATCCAGTTCAAAGCCCATTGCCTTCAGTAAGATTTAATATAGACTGGAATTTGGACCTCTGGGTTACTTCTGATTGTCCAGCATCAGTACCAGTTGAAACCCCTCAGGAGTGACTGAGGGGGAACTTCTTCACTCAGAGGGTGTTGTGAGTGTGGAAAGAGCTGCCAGAAGTGGTGAGTGTGGGTTCAACTGCAACATTTAAGAGATGATTGGATAAATACATGGATGGGAGGGGTACGGATGTGGGTCGATGAGACTCGGCAGAATAAGAGTCCAACATGGACAAGTTTGATCAAAGGACCCATTTCTGTGCTGTAACATTCCATGACTAAAGCAATTGGCCCATGGAAGTTTGATTAATATTAGTGACATTACAGCAACCACATCAATTCTATTGTTTACTAAACCTCCAAAAAACGTGTAACTAGTTGCTATTTGGAAATAGGTACCTTCATGCACATCACTGAACGGCAGCCAGAACAAGTAATCTGTCATCATACCAAAAAAGAAACAAAAGGACAACTTGACCAGCATTAAATTTAAATTCAATTTTTGCTTGCAACATGAGCTGATGAACTACTTCAGGTCAGTACAGACCTGAACTGACTTTCTCTGACCTTCAGGGGAAAGACAACTGTAGCAGGACATTTCAAAACAGTGCTGTCATTAGGTTTATTTAGTATATTAGCTTAAATAAAAGTTTTAAGTCAACAGGCTGTTGAGCTCCATGCTTCTTACATAATATCCTTAATTCATTTCATATCGCAGGCATTGCCAGCAACAGATCATCACCAGCGGCATTCACTTCTCATTGCCAGAGCAGGAGATCAGTATGATATCTGCAACTGCCAAGAATTCCTCCTTACAAAACTCTTTTCTCGTTAACAACTAGATGAAGTTGATGGAGTTATCAACTAGATGGGCGCCAGAGTAGCGTATCAGTTAGTGCTATGCTATTACAGCTCGGGGCAGAGTTCAGAGTTCAATTCTGGCATCCTCTGTAAGGAGTCTGTATATACTCCTCGTGGAATGCCTGGACTTCCTCCGGGTGCTCTGGTTTCTTCCCACATTCCAAGAGGATTTAGGATGGTAAATTGCAGGTATTCTATGTGGGTGCTGGACTCTTGTGGACTATCCTTAGCATATCCTTGGACCGTGTTGATTATTGATGTGATGCAAACAAAGCATTTCACTGTGTGCTCTGATGTACACTTAATATAGTTAATCTAGTTTCAAATTTAAGAGGCTTATAGAAACCAATAGGGGGATAAATTAGCCATAATCAAATGGCAGAACAGACTCAATGGGCCGAATTGCCTAATTCTGCCCCTATGCATCAATGGCCTTAGAAAGGCAACTCAAGCCCTGTAACCCCCACCCAGATAGAGGCAGTTTACCATTTGGTGTGCTAACATTCCTGATATTAGGACATCAAGAAGTCACCCAGTAAAACCCTAGCCAAAAATATTAACTCCCTTCTCCCCCACCATTAACTACCCCTAAACAATGACATTGCTGCAGTGGAACACTGCACATTTTCAAATATCACTGCATTTAGAATTATCCAACGCATTTAGAACCAAATCACTTCACTTCAAAAAGTCTGTTTTTGTCTCTAGGATTTAATCTTAAATCTTCATGAAAATTACCTCATGTAAACCAGATGTAAAATTCTTTCATTTAATTCAAAGAAAATGAAAGTGAGGCCCCCCCCCCCCAAGGGGTTGGATGAGACGAACTCAAGGTCGTAGGTTAAGGGTGAAACCTGAAGGGGAAGTTTTTCCACACAGAGTGGCACGAGTGTGAAACGAGCTGCCAGTGGAAGTGGTGGATGTGGGTTTGATTGCAATATTTGAGAGATGTTTCTGTAAGTACAGAATGGAAGGAGTACAAGGGCTTTGATCCAAGTGAGGGTCGATGGAACTAGGGAGAATAACAACTCAACACATACACATTAAGTGTTCAATCTTTGTTGGTCATGCACAGGCATGCAGGTTTCTTTTTTTGTTTACACAAATGAAAACTTGCAGAAAAACAAGCTAAGTGTATTGTGCATAGTACCAGTCCTACAGTGATGTTGCTTCTGCTATAGACAGTGGCGTGTGGAAATGTACTGATTTGCAGGGCCTCAAAGTAGTGTTAATTTTGAATTTGCTACACCATGAAGATGATCAAGCATCATGTGCTGTCAATATTGGTTTTTAAACTTGCTACTCTCAGTACTGAGATTGCTGGAAAGATGTCAGCAGAAACTAACCTTGAAAGACTTTGGTTCTGAAAGTCAACAGGATTTAATCCTATAAAATGTAGAGCATGGTTCAATGTCAAAGTTAAAACCAAATCTACACAGTTCCTAAAATTGAAACAGAACTCTTAAAAAGAAACTTATTTCACACAAAAACTATATTAAAGTATTAAAGAGTGAGAGGCTTTCTTTTTAAATCTAGTTGTCTGGAGATTATGTTTATCTATCAGAAACAGGTCAATACACCTTTATTTCACAATATTCCTCCTGATAAACTGTTGCAGCATCAGTAGCAGAGAGGTGACCCAATAAATATAACACGAGAGACATGGCCACAATCGCCATGAGGAATTGTTGGAGATGGACTGGGTACATAAGAGAAGCCTACTCCATCAAGACAGCACTTCACTGGACTGCTGAAGGGCAGAGGAAATGTTTCAGACCAAAGACAACTTGGCGCTGTACAATGGAGGCAGAAATAAAGACCCTGAACCGCACCTGGGACACAATAGAGATGGTCAAGGATAGACAGATGGAGGACCTTGTCTGCTGCCCTAAATGCCAACGGTGTAATGGGCAATAAGCAAAAGAAAAACAGAGTAAATCGTCCCTCGAGCTTGTCTTCTCAAGTGTAATAGCTGAGCAGTATTGCAATGCCAGCCTGGGTTCCATATCAATTGATGGTTTATGAAAAACTGCAATTTGACAAACTTTCCTTTTGCGGTGGGGGGTGGGTTGGTGTGTTAGGGTGGGAAAAGGAGGGGGGTAGAGGAGAATTTGAGATAAGCACTTATTTCAGGGCTACTAGGGGGTGGTACAGTAGCAGAGCAGTTAGTGCAACCACTTTACAGCAGCAATCACCAATCAGAGCCCAATTGCTGCCCGCCTTTGAGTTAGTACATACTTCCTGTGATCACGTGGGTTTTCTCTGGTTCCCTCCCACAGATACGGTTAGGGTTAGAGAGTTATGGGCATGCAATACTGGTGCCAGAAGTATGACGACACTCGTAGGCTGCCCTAGCCTCAATGATTTGATACAAATGGCACATTTCACTGTATATTTCATATTACCTGTGATAAACAAAGCTCATCTTTATAACACCCCTGCTCCAAATTTTCCGACTCCTTGTTCTAGACATCCTCAAGAAATAGTTCTCCACCTTGCTCAATAAATTAGCACTCATCTTAAAAATTCCACTTAAATCATCCCGTAAGATATTATTTGTGGAAAACAATCAATTTCTATGCAGAGTTGTCATATTGAATAAACCACAAGCATGACACGGTAGCGTAACTGTTAGCATACCGTAATTCCATCACAACACCAGCGACCTGGGTTCAATTCCTGCTGCTGCCTGCAAGGAGTTTGTATATTCTCCCCATGAACGGCTGGGTTTCCACCGGGCTTTCTCCAACATTCCAACGACATATGGGTTAGTTGGTTATTGGCCACATGGGTGTACTTGCAGGGCATGTTTTGTTAGGCTGGAAGGACCAAATTCTGTGAAAAAAGGCATTTACCTGCCAAAATACATCTTTGAAGGGGTCATGAATAGGATGGCGATCTTTCTCTTTATGACACATAAAGACTGGCACTTGCTTCAGTGTAACAAACACAAAATGCTGGAAGAACTCATCAAGTCAGGCAGCATCTATGGAGAGGACTAAACTGTCAATGTTGTGAGCAAATACCCTTCTTGGCCTGAAATAAAGAATCAACCTTTTGGATTGAAACCCTCAGCATTTCAGGCTCAGAAGGGTATTGGCCCAGAGACATCATTTCTGATGTTTCCCCTCCCCATAAATGCTACCTGTCCCGCTGAATTCCTGAAGCATTTTGAGCGTGTTGCTCTGGATCTTCAGTGTCTACAGAATCCCTTTTAATTACTTATTTCAGTGTAATGATCTGCCCACATGGTCAGGAAAAGGCCAGGACAGCAAGCAGGAAAGCACCCCCACCACCCAGGACATGCTCTCTTCTCAGTACTGCTATCAGAAAGTATGCACAGGTGCCTCCGAACTCACACCACTAGGGTATCTCCCTCAAGCAAGCGTCAATCAGGCTTTTGAACCAAAGAGGACTACTTCACTCACCCCCATCACTGACAGGTTCCCACAACCTATGGATTCATTTCCCAGGACTCACCGTCTCACATTCTCAATATTTATTGCTAATCTACTTCATTATCATTTCTTTTTCATATTTGCACAATTTATTGTCTTTTGCATACTGCTTGAACACTCAGCTGGTGCTGTCTTACACTGATACTATTATGATTAAGATTCTATTATGGATTTATTGAGTATGTCCAAAAAAGTGAACATCACGATTGTATATGGTAAAATACATGTACTTGGGTGATAAAAATTTACTTTGAACTTTGGTACAAAAACATTCCACAGGTAAGTACTAGGATTATTTGTTCCTTTCTCAGGAGTAAAGTGTAATTCTAACATAGTTGTCGTGGTTTTAGTGAAGCAGTGTTGCATTAGATCATTTAAAATTCTTAGAAACAAGAATTTCCAACATTTTCCTGTGGATGAATAATATGACTGTTTTCCCTGAAATGCCAATTTTTTGGCTATAAAAAGGCAGGTCTGCTTGAAGCAATTAATTTGACATTCACAAAACAATGGCCATTTGTGTTACCTCCCTAATGGGGTGGGGGGGGGGGGGGGAGAAGAAGAGGACAGGAAGAAAACAAGTATTTGACTGTATGTACAAAAATCCTGTTTTCATAAACATGGATTGGAATCATATGTGCTCCCATCTCAGGGCGTGAAGGAAACAAAAAGTCGACATTGATACAGAGTCCCATTTCAAGTAAATCCTCCCCCCCCCCCCCCCCCCCAGAGGAAACTGCCTGCCGACATAGGCACAAAAGAAGGGATGAAATGTGCCTTAGCTCAGAGGACTGGGGGGAATCAGATTTCAAGCCCTCAATCCATTCCAAAATGTTTCACAACCAAATGAGTACTTTTTCCATTACATAAATGACCCCATGTATTACAGCAGTACAAGTGCAAACTCAAGAAAATCCCACCACCAGCAAGGTGGCAAAAGACAAAATAACCCATTTTTGATCATGTTTGACAGCTATTTGCTAACTAGAGCCTTTGGACAACATCCCAACTCTTCTGTTAAGGATCTCATGCCCGCACAGGAACTTTAATGCAACCACCAAATGCACAGCAACTTGACTTCAGTGAGGTACCAGCCAGGGTTATGCACTCTCCTCTCAGGAATCAACAGACTACAGACAGAGCACGTGGACGACCCTTGAAATTCTGGAGCAATTCCCATAACAACTCATCCACATTCTATGGAAAAGGAATTAAGCAGCTGAAATGATTACTGGAAGATGGCATCAGCAAACGATGATGGGTGGCATCCTATAGACGGCTCACAAAACTACTTTCACTTTCTTTCAAATGTTGGAGCCTGTGATCCACGTTTTTTTTTAAATTAATTTTTTATGAATTTCTACAATGCGACAAAACAAAAAAAACAGTATTGCCTACTACCTAATCTATAATATTTTTACACATCAAAAAAACCCATAAATCTTAACCATAAGAATCTGTTCGTAAGGGATTTAAATGCAAAAGAAAAAAAAAAGGGAGGGATGCACCCTTAATCTAAATGGGAATTATGAAAATATTCAAGGTCCCCACACCTTTTGGAATTTTGGGATTCAATTCTCAAGTCAGTTAATTCAACTTCTCGATGTGCTCGCCACTGCCTTTTACAGTTTGAGGTGGTACACAGGGCTCATATGTCTAAAACCAAATTATCACGGTTCTATCCTGATATTAGCCCCTGTTGCGATGTGTAAAAGGGGGCGAGGCTTCTCTTATTCATATATATTGGGCTTGTCCTAGCTTGGAGAAACTCTGGAGAGATTTTTTTTTAAACTTTATCTCATATACTTAATTGCTATTTGGAACCAAACCCTCCGATTGCTCTTTTCAGTACTTTGGGAGAAGTTGACATGCATTTGACTCCGACTAAGCGTCGTATATTGCCTTTCGCCTTGTTTGGCCAGATGTGCAGTCCTTCTTAGGTGCAGAGATGCTGCCCCACCCACTCATGCTCAATGGCTCAGAGATATTATGTCCTGCTCAGACCTTGAAAAGATTCATTATTCACTTCTTAATTCAGACATGAAGTGATCGACATTTTGGAGGAGACTTTTTCATGCCAAATGAGTGAACTGACGCTTTGCTGTCTCAGAGGAAGTTTCAAGCACACTGTGCAGCCTTGAGGCCAAGAAGTCTGGAGCCCATGATGGACTCCATTTTGCACTGATCAACATGTTGAGGAAGAGTGAAAACATTGAGGTGAGTGTGGAAGGCAAGGGGATGTTAAGTGCCATCTACCAGCCTCTCGTTTGCTGCTGCCGGAGGAAGGCCTCTGCCTGTGATGGTCTCTCTCTTGCTTGCTGATCCCGAAGGAAGATCCCTGCGTTCAGATGGTACCAACAACATAGGTAGGAAAAGGGAAGAGGTTCTGAAAACAGACTACAGGGAGTTAGGTAGGAAGTTGAGAAGCAGGACCTCAAAGGTAGTCATCTTGGGATTACTGCCTGTGCCACATGATAGTGAGTATAGGAATAAAGTGAGGTGGAGGATAAATGTGTGGCTGAGGGATTGGAGCAGGAGTCAAGGATTCAGACTTCTGGATCATTGGGACCTCTTTTGGGGCAGGCGTGACCTGTACAAAAAGGACAGGTTGCACTTGAATCCAAGAGGAACCAACATCCTGGCAGAGAGATTTGCTAAAGCTATTGGGGAGAGATTAAACTAGAATTGCTGGGGGTCGAGAACTGAACTGAAGAGACAGAAAAAGGGGTGATTGGCACACAAATAAAGAAAGCTTGGAGACAGTGCGAGAAGGAAAATAGGCAGGTGATAGAGAAGGGATACGCTTAGACTGATGGTTTGAGATGTGTATTTTAATGCAAGAAGCATTATGAACAAAGCGGATGAGCTTAGAGCATGGATCAGTACTTGGAGCTATGATGTTGTGGCCATTACAGAGACTCGGATGGCTCAGGGGCAGAAATGGTTACTTTGCTTCAGAACCGACAGGGAGGGAGGCAAAAGAGGTGGGGGCGTGGCACTGCTGATCAGAGATAGTGTCATGGCTGCAGAAAAGGATGAAGTCATGGAGGGATTGTCTACAGAGCCTGTGGGTGGAAGTCAGAAACAGGAGGGGGGTCAAGAACGCAACTGGGTGTTTTTATAGACCACCCAATAGCAACAGGGAC
The DNA here is from genome assembly GCF_048418815.1 of Hemitrygon akajei. NCBI lineage: Eukaryota > Metazoa > Chordata > Chondrichthyes > Myliobatiformes > Dasyatidae > Hemitrygon > Hemitrygon akajei. The sequence goes on along the minus strand of NC_133128.1, from coordinate 16,660,692 downwards.
ATCGAGAAGCAGATAGAGACACAGATTCTGGAAAGGTGTAATAATTTCTCAAATATCAATTAGCATCTCCCTAGAGCGAGGGGTTTAGATGGGGTGGAATTTGTTAGTTGTGTTCAGGAAGGTTTCCTGACACAATATGTAGATAAGCCTACAAGAGGAAAGGCTGTACTTGATCTGGTATTGGGAAATGAACCTGGTCAGATGCCAGGTCTCTCAGTGGGAGAGCATTTTGGAGATTGTGATCACAATTCTATTTCCTTTACATAGCATTGGAGAGGGTTAGGAACAGACAAGTTAGGAAAGCGTTTAATTGGAGTAAGGGAAATATGAAGCTATCAGGCAGGAACTTGGAAGCTTAAATTGGGAACAGATGTTCTCAGGAAAATGTATGGCAGAAATGTGGCAAATGTTCGGGAGATAGTTGCATGGCATTCTGCATAGGTACTTTCCAATAAAACAGGGAAAGGATGGTAGGGTACAGGAACCGTGGTGTGCAAAGGCTGCTGAAAATCTAGGTAAGAAGGAAAGCTTATGAAAGGTTCAAAAAAACTAGGTCATGATAGAGATCTAGAAGATTATAAGGCTGGCAGGAAGGAGTTTAAGAATGAAATTATGAGAGCCAGAAGGAGCCATGAGAAGGCCTTGTCAAGCAGGAATAAAGAAAACCCCAAGGCATTCTACATATGTGAAGAGCAAGAGGATAAGACGCAAGAGAATAGGGCCAAACAAGTGTGACAGTGGGGAAGCGTGTATGGAACCTGACGAGATAGCAGAGGTACTTAGTGAATACTTTACATCAGTATTCACTATGGAAAAGGATCTTGGCAATTGTAGGGATGATTTACAGCGGATTGAAAGCTTGAATATACAGGCATTAAGAAAGAGGATATGCTGGAGCTTTTGGAAAGCATCAAGTTGGATAAGTCTCTGGGACCGGATGGGAGGTACCCAAGCTATTGTGGGAGGCGAGGGAGGAGATTGTTGAGCCTCTGGCAATGATCTTTGCATCATCAATGGGGACGGAAGAGTTTCCAATGGATTGGAGGGTTGCAGATGTTGTTCCCTTATTCAAGAAAGGGAGTAGAAATAGTCCAGGAAATTATAGACCAATGAGTCTTACTTCAGTGGTTGGTAAGTTGATGGAAAAGATCTTGAGAGGCAGGATTTATGAACATTTGGAGAGGCATAATATGATTAGGAATAGTTAACATGGCTTTGACAGAGGCACATTTTGCCTTACGAGCCTGATTGAATTTGTTGAGGATGTGACTAAACACATTGATGAAGGTAGAGCAGTAGGTGTAGTGTATATGGATTTCAGTAAGGCATTTGATAAGGTACCCCATGCAAGGCTTATTGAGAAAGTAAGGAAGCATGGGATACAAGGGGATATTGCTTTGTGGATCCAGAACTGCCTTGCCCACAAAAGGCAAAGAGTGGTGTAGATGGGTCATATTCTGCATGGAGCTGACCAGTGGTGTGCCTCAGGGATATGTTGTGGGACCCCCTCTCTTCGTGATTTTTATAAATGACCTGGATGAGGAAGTGGAGGGATGGGTTAGTAAATCTGCTGATGACACAAAGGTTGGGGGTGTTGTGGATAGTGTGGAGGGCTGTCAGAGGTTACAGCGTGACATTGACAGAATGCAAAACTGGGCTGAGAAGTGGCAGGTGGAGTTCAACCCATTTAAGTGTGAGGTGGTTCATTTTGGTAGGTCAAATATGATGGCAGAATATAGTATTAATGGTAAGACTCTTGGCAGTGTGGAGGATTAGAGGGATCTTGGGGTCCGAGTCCATAAGACACTCAAAGCTGTTGCACAGGTTGACTATGGTTAAGAAGGCATATGGTGTATTGGCCTTCACGAAACGTGGAATTGAGTTTTGGAGCCAAGAGGTAACGTTGCAGCTGTATAGGACCTTGGTCAGACCCCACTTGGAGTACTGTGCTCAGTTCTGGTCACCTCACTACAGGAAGGACATGGAAACCATAGAAAGGGTGCAGAGGAGATTTGCAAGGCTGTTGCCTGGATTGGGGAGAATGGCTTATGAGAATAGGTTGAGTGAACTCAGCCTTTTCTCCTTGGAGTGACAGAGGATGAGAGGTGACCTGATAGAACTGTTCAAGATGATGAGAGGCATTGGCCGTGTGGATAGTCGGAGGCTTTTTCCCAGGGCTGAAATGGCTAGCACGAGAGGGCACAGTTTAAAGCACAGCTTGGAAGTAGATACAGAGATGTCAGGGGTAAGTTTTTTAAAAAAAAATGCAGAGAGTGGTGAGTGCGTGGAATGGGCTGCCAGCGACGGTGGTGGAGGCGGATACGATAGGGTCTTTTTAGAGACTCCTTGATAGGTACATGAAGCTTAGAAAAATAGAGAGCTATGGGTGACACTAGGTGATTTCTAAAATAAGTAGATGTTCGGCACAGCATTCTGGGCCGAAGGGATTGTATTGTGCTGTAGGTTTTCTATGTTTCTATGGTCCCTGCATTCAGATGATCTCTCTCTCCACCCGCCCCCCACCTTCTCTCACTGCTCCCGATGAAAGATCCCTGCAATCAGATAATCTCTCAATTCTGTCGGAGGATGGTACCACAGTTCTGGGTCTTGGGCAAGGTTTAATCAGTGCGGTTTGTGCATTGGACTCTGTGGTTCACATTACTATGCGTTTCTGATTGCTCCTGTCTTTGTTGCTATTTAGATGTGATTTTGAATCTGGACAGCCTGCAGATGAAGAACACTGAGCTGAACAGAATATGCCTCAATTCTTTCTTTGATTGCCCGTTTTATATTGTGTTTTTCACATTTTTTGTTGCCATACGCACGATTTTTTTTTGCACATAGGTGGGGGTTGATGTTTATTCTTTGAATGGGTTCCATTGTTTTTTTGTTTCGTGGCTGTCTGTGGGAACATGAATCTCAGGGTTGTATACTACAACATACTTTGATAATAAATGTGCTTTGACTCTTGGAATGTACCTTCAAATATTCATCACAAGACCACAGGAGATAGGAGCAGAATTAGTCCATGTGGCCCATCAACTCTGCTCCACCATTCGATCATTGTCAATTTTTCCTGCCTTAATCACATAACCTCTGACATCCTTACTAATCAAGAATCTATCAACCGTTTTAAGTATACTCGGTGACTTGGCCTCCACAGCCACCTGTGGCAATGAATTCCACAGATTCACCACCCTTTGGCTGAAGAAATTCTGAAATTTGGCAGCCGTGCTTGGTGCTTTAATCAAAGGGTCACAACACAGGTCTGCAGTGCAGTAGAGGTTGCAGCAAATTGGATGACACACAGGTCCTTTGGGGGATGTGGGGACAGCGAGTGCAAGATGTCACTCTATAATGCACAGCACAGCTTTAATGATTCCAGGGATGCTCTCCATTCCTGTACAATTCCATTCCAGGTGCCAGCAGAACCTCTTGGCTTCAATCCTAAATTCTTCTTTTCTGAACCAGTCTCTGTGACTCCACTTAGCTTGGAGCACTGTTCTAAAAACAAACATTTATTAGCCTGTACTGGAATTGCTAATACTCCACTGTTCTCCAGGCACAAGCTGGATGTTGGTTCTCCTGGTACTGCTTCTGCTCATCAAATATGGGCAAATGTTTGCTGGGTCATTTAAAATTTCCTGAACTCACCAGTTTTGAACTTCATGTGCAAACCACTTTGGAACACATTACAGAATCTATACACACTTGCCACACAGTTTGGATGAACTGGTATCGAGGTACAGCAGGAGTTTAGGGAATCCAGGGAACACTCTACAATCTATTACAGACTATTTGAGACAACACCCACAAAACACTGGAAGATTTCAGCAGCTCAGTCAGCGTCTACGGAGGGGAATAAATCATCAACAGTTCGGGCTGAGACCCTTCATCAGGACTGGAAAAGGGGTCAGAAGCCAGAATGAGATAGTGGGGGGGGGGGGGGGGGGGGAGGAGAACAAGTGGCAGGCAAGGAGGAATGTGAGTAAATGGGGTGGGGGAGGGATGAAGGAAAAAGTTGGAGGGGATAGTTAAAAGTAAAGTGCTGAAGGAATCCAATAGAAGAGAACAGTGGACCGTGGAAGAAAGGGAAAGAGGGGGGATCCTATGGTGGTGATGGGCAGGAGAGAAGAGATGGGGTGAGAGGATAACCAGGGCAAAGAATGGAAAAAGAGAAGTGGGAGGTGTGCTTGGGGGGGGGGGGGGGGGGGGGTGCAGGAGAGAATTGATATCCAAACTGAATTTGGCCTCAAAGTAACCTTTTGATGGGATTAACTAGTTATAATTATTTTATTATCAGCAAGAAAGTGAGAACATTGACTTTACAAAGTGAATACATCAGATATTTGAAATAAAGTTACTTTGAAGTAATTATCAAACTACCATTAACATTAAATGACAACCATTGAATTTCCTTTAAGGAACTTGGGACCATGTCGCTCAGGTTCTGCCATCAGCTCAACACTTCTTTATGAGTTGGGCTTGCAAGTTCAACACCTGATTTAGTGACTGTTAATCCACTATGATTTAACCTACTGACCACCAAGTTTATCAAAGCTCCCCAATTCTCTTCCCAACTTCAAGGACGTTACTGAAATGGGCTGGAATAAAGATGAAATATTAATGGTCTTCAAAATGTATAACATAAAATGGATAAATGCAAGTCTTGGATTTCAACAGGGATGAGGGACAAATTCTTCAGCCAATCATGGCTTTAATTAGTCATGGGCTTAAATAGGGTTAAAAAAACAAGGTCAGGCTGTATCATATTGGCATACATTCCTTAAACTTAAATAGTGGAGGGATAATACAATTGAGTTAAGATTTTAAGATACAGTACCTTGCAAAAATCTAAGACATAAATATAGCTAGGGTGCTGGTAGTAGTAAGTTACTTCTGGTAGTAACTTTACGTATTGCATTGCACTGCTGCCACAAAAAAATTATGACGTGAGTGATGATAAACCCGATTCTGATAAGGGTCTCTATTGTGAACTAAGCGTTGAAAGGGCGCAGCGAGAGGGGAATCATGGTTGGCAAAAGGGGAAGGGAGAGGGGAGGGAGTGGGAAGCACCAGAGACAGTCTGTGGTGATCAATAAACTAATAGTTTGGAATCAAATGACTTTGCCTGATTTCTCAGGGTTGAGTGGGGTTGCACCCACGCCACTCCCTATTCCTGACACTCCTTTACCAACTACACCACACCCTACGCTTGGCACTCCGCCCTTGCCACTCCCAACATCCTTTGCTTGCCACCAGATTTACAAACTCGCTCTCCGCTCCTTGTTGACAAATACAGTACTGTACAAAAGTCTCTGGCACCCAGCTATATACAAGATTTTTGCACAGTACTGTATCTGATGTGGAGAGAACCAATTTCCCCAAGTGAGACAGAAGAGTTTAAAAAAAAATTCAATCTTAAAATCAGAGCAAGGCTGTTTAAGAGTTGGACCAGTAAGCATGCTTACACATCTTGGGTACTGAAAATCTGCACCTCACTACTCCATAAATCTATTAACAGTCATTCAATTAATCTGACTGAGACTTGAGGACAAAAGGATTGTTAGATCATGAACAGGTTTCAGAAAATTCATTCTTGGATTCTGGGCATCACTGCAAAACTAACATGTATTTCACAACTCTAATTGCCTTTGAGAAGGTAGAGGCGAACTGCCTCCTTGAACCGCTACACTGCTTCTTGTGAAGATGCTCCCACTGTGTCGTTAGAGGTAGTTTCAGTTGTCCATTTCCAAAGCAGGGGAGTGTACACATTATACCGGAATCTGCAAATGGTGGTGCTCCCATGGATCTGTGTCTGATGTCCTTATTGGTGATAAACAACCTGGTTTGGAAGCACTGATGGCATTGCATTCGTCTAGGCAATTAGACAATATTCCATCATGCTCCTTCCTTGTGCAAAGGGCCTGGAGGTCAGGTGAGTCACCCAGCCTTTAACCTGTTCTTGGAGTCATGGGATTAACATGACTGGCCCAGTTTTGTTTCTGGTCAAAGGTGACCATCAGGATGTTAATGGAGAGGATCCAGTCAATAGCAACATCATTGAACATTAATGGTATGCGATTAAACTCTGCTTTGTTGAACATGGTCACTGCCTGTCACTCTTATAGCAAGAGTATCACTTGCCAGTTTTCAGTCCATGCCCAAATGTCATCTTGATTTTAGGGAGCTTAATTTGTTATGGTATTGCAATGGAATTGAACACTGAGCCGTAATCAGTGAACTTGCCTCCTTAGGACACAGGGAGGGCCATTGATGGAAAGCCAGCATTCCGCAGATGCTGCAAGTCTCAAGCAATGCAAACAAAATGCTGGAGGAACTCAAGTCAGGATGGAAATCAGTGCTGAAGGGTCTCGGCCCCAAACACTGATTCCACACATGTTGCCTGACTTACTAGAATTCCTCCAGCATTGTTTCTGTGTTGAAAACTAGTATATGATGATTGAGCCTGGGACACTAACCTGAGGAACTTCTGCTGCTCTAAGATTGGGATGGTTGCCCTTTGACAAATACAACCATCTATCGAGTATATGGAGCAAGGATGGTAAAATAAACTTATGTTCAATTTTGCAGCCATTAAACTTTGAGAGAGTAGTAAACCAAGTGCAAATAATTGTGTGCGTGCAGTACATTTCCAGATTTAAAAGATAATTGGCCTTCATCTTTACATTTTTTTGTTCCCAAGCAGAATTAATCTACCTTTCCTCATACCACCAGTGGGCAGCACAGTAGCATAGCGGCTAGCACAAAGCTTTACTGGGCTGACTTTAAGATTATGGATTCAACCCCCGTTGCTGTCTGCAAGAAGTTTGCATGCTCTCTCCATGACCATGTGGGTTTCCTGCCACAATCCACTGATGTAGTTAGCATTCCCACAGCTCACTAATCCTTTATTGTCACTAGAAGCATGGTGATACTTGGGGTTTGTCCTCAGTACAATCTTCGCATTTACATGTAGGTTTTAATGTACATGTAAATAAAGCTAATCTAATCTTCATCAAATGGGAATTGACTTTCTTACTTCAGTTCATTAATATATACTCAGGGGCCACTTATATTGAGTACACTGCTCGTTAATGCAAATATCTACTCAACCAATCATGTGGCAGCAACTCTATGCATAGAAGCATGCAGACATGGTCAAGATGTTTGGTTGCAGTTCAGACCAAACATCAGAATGGTGAAGAAATGTGATCCAAGTGACTTTGACCACGGAATTTTTGTTGGTACCAGACTGTGGTTTTTGAGTATCTCCGAAACTGCTGATCCCCTAGGATTTTCACAAACAAGTCTCTAGAGTTTACAGAGAATGGTGCGAGCAGCAGAAACATACTGTGAGCACGACAGTTCTATGGGCAACAATGCCTTGGGGGCAGGGGGAGGTCAGGTCAGAGGAGAATGGCCAGACTGGTTACAGCTGAAAGGAAGGTGACAGTAACTCAAATAACCACATATTAAAACAACTGTGTATAGAAGAATATCTCTGAACACTCGTGTCAAAACAGGAGAACACAAACATGCACTCAGTGGCCACTTAAATTAGGCCTTTCCCCGAGGAAACCTATGACCTCTAGTTCTAGTTAAGGGTGAAAGGTGAAATACACAAGGAGAACATGAGGGGGAATTTCTTCACTCAATGGGTGGGTGAGAGTGTGGAATGAGGAGCCAGAAGTGGTGGTTGCGGTTTCAATTTCAACATTTAAGAGAAAATTGGTTAAGTACATGGAGGGCTAAGGTCCAGGTATAACAGCAGAATAACAGTTCACCACATACTGGATCGACCAAAGGGCCTGTTTCTGTTCTGTAGTGCCCTATGACTATCTACAAAGTACTCAACCTCAATAGAGCAAAGGAGCTTTCACACATACACCGAATTTTAACTAGTGCAAAACACAAGAAAATGGGCAAAATAACATTTCCCATAGGATGTTGAACCTGAACAATAAACTGTCTACCTCCACACTTGCTGACTGTTTTCATCACGTTCTGCCTTTAGTCTTGACCTTTCTTAGGCCAGCAATGCAAGATTGCAAAAAAACAGAAAATGTGAAGCAGTCAATAGATTAAAAAAAGGCGAGGTAGGAAGAGTGTGTTGACTGAACCTAGTAGCATCCAATTTTTCTGTAAGAGTGAAGCAAGATCTATGGGAGGAAATTTGCTTTACAACTACACATAGCCAATGTAAGCATTACAAATAAACTTTAATAGGCTCATCAATAACCTTTTTGATGATGACAAACAGCATATTGCCTATAAACTTTCCATCATTAAAATTTAACTAGCACTTACGACTTTGATGAGCTGAGCTTTACAAATTCCTGGTTTTATTTCTGGTTTATAGATTTGGTCTCGAAATACAGATTGAAGGGGCCTTACTGACAAAGTACGCCTGGCATCCATGCTTTTTCCCCCCTTCAAGTATATGCAAGTCTGAAAGTTGTGTGCTGTAGAATTTAAGTAAATGAGTTGAGCAAACTTGAGAATTAGGATTATCACTGGCATATGTTGTGCAGCAGCAGTAAAATGCAATATACAAAATACATTATAATTTATAAGAAAAAATTTAAAAGTAACTAAAATAAATAATAAAAAGAGCAAAAACAGTGAGCAACGCAAACTGCTGGAGGAACTCAGAAGGCCAGACAACAGTCAACATTTCAGGTCGATACCCTTCTTCAGGATTGGAAGAAAAGATGCAAAGTCTTCTTTTAAAAAAAAGAACTAAAATAGCTAGCGTTCATGGGTTCATTTTCTGTTCAGAAATCTGGTGGTGGAGGGAAGAAGCAACGCTTCCTCAGGCTCGTGCACTTCCTTCCTGAGAGTAGGAATGAGAAGAGGTCATGCCTCGGGTGGTGGGGTTCCTTAATGATGGATGTCACCCTTTAGGGGTAGAGCTTTTTTGAGATTGCCTCAATGGTGGGGAGGCTGATGCCCACGATGGAGCAAAATTGTCAAGTTTTTCAAAGGAAGTCAACTGTGGTAACAGCATTGTGGTTGTTATATCGGTGAATGAACAGACAAAAGAGTCAAAAATCACCCTATCTTGCAACTGCATTCAGATATGCTTCATTGATGCTTATCAAAGAATTTCCAATAAAGTGTAAAGGTACGCAAATCAAGTTGTAAAATTCAACCCAAGGAACAACTGCAGATTATGCATTTCCAGCTTTAGTGCTGACAGATATAGACCATCGGTGGCTTTTATGATGGGAACATAATTAAGCTTTTGGCATAACTGTAAAACACGCCAGTACAGACACAGTTTAAATAATATGTACAGTACCTGATTCCGTGGATTGGCAAACTACTAAAGTAGATGTTCAAGTCACTGATGTAGGTATATGCACTAAATTTACCTTTCAACCGTCTGGCTCCAAAACCAACTTCATTCACCTCAACACTGAACTGACTCCACAACCTATAGACTCACCGCCAAGGACTCAAAAATTCATGTTCTCAAGTCAGGAGTTTCAAACCTGGGGTCCACAGACCCCTTGCCTCATGGTATTTGGTCCCTAGAGCACGAAAAAGATTGGGAACCCATATTACTCAGCATTATGTTTTTTGTGTATTTGCATAGTTCATCTTCTTTCACATATTGGTTGCGTGTCCGTCTTTGCATGTAATAATGTTTCATTTCTTTATTCTACCGTGACTGCCTCAATAACCTATCGACTCGCTTTCAATGACTCTTCAACTCATGTTCTCAATATTATTTATTATTGGCTTTTTGTATTTGCAGCGTCTTTTGCACATTGGTTGTCAGTCTGTGTGTAGTCTTTCATTAAGTCTATCAGTACTTCTTTATTCTGCTATGAATGCCTGCAAGAAAATTAATCTCAGGAGTTTATGGTGACATACAGGTACTTTGATAATAAATTTACTTGGAACTTAAAAATTAGGAACTCATTTTATTTTTGGCTAATATGGTCATTAATGAAATATTTTGGGCAAAGTGACCTGCGCAATAAGAAACCACTGAACCCTTAAACACACTTCAGTTTTACAGTTCCCATACTTAAACTACTTGGATGGAAAACTCCCCAAAGCACCTACAACAGTAACATTTGAAATGCCATACGACTCCTAAACAGAAAACTGTGATCGACACCAAAGGAATCCAGACAGGAAAAATAATTATCTTATCACCAATCAATGTGTACCTTCTTCTGCATATCATTTTGATTGCACAGGCTTCAGACTACATGACAATATTGACCACATTTATTCAATAAACATTACCAGATAGTCATTTGCTTCTTTGCATTCCAGTGCAACAAATAATCTGAGATACATTATCCCCGGACAGTTGGACATTTGCACTCAAACGTTAAAGAATGGGGGATAAAACAATTACTGTTTGTCAAATAAGGCCAATCCAAATGTCACTCCTCAAAGACAAACGATGCATTGCAAGCTCTCAATGCACCAGTCCAACTTCATTTAATTTCTCAAAAATTAAACAACTTAATTTTTAGTAAAGGTTGGCACGGTGACAGCATCGAGTGTGGAGATGGGGCCGGGCCTCCCTCACCCTCCAGGGGCCTGGTACCAGAGCCGCACCGAGATACCCTCCAAACACCCGTCCCTAACGAGAAGGAGCTTTACCCGGTACAGGGCGTCCACAAACACCCGCTCGTCCACGTTGCAAGCGATAGTGGAGGTGGGCAAGTCGTCGAGCTGCGAGCCCAGTTGCCCCTGCAGGCGCTGCCCGTCCGCCTGCAGCCCGCCGCTGCATTCACCGTCCGCCGCCGGATACACCTCGTTCTCCCTCTCCATGTCGTCCGCATTCACCGGGCTTCTCTTCTCGCTCTCGCCGTTGTTCGCCACCGTCATTATTTTTCTTCCCCCCCCTACACCCCACCCTCCCCGAGCAGAAGGACGGGCTCTGCGGACAGTTTGTCGCTACACTTCCCCCCAGTGCTCGCAGCCACTCGTTCGCCGCCCGCCCGCCCGATACTTTGTTGCCAGGACACGACGCAACTCGCTACCACCTCTGACGTCAGCGCTGGCAACACGATACAAACATGTTGCCATTTTTAACCCGCCGTAAGCCAATCATTCGTCAGGCGGAGATGCTGGCAATTGGGCTCTTCCACCATTCATTAAGTTCAAAGCTCCTCTGCGTAGTCTCACCTCCCTCACCCTGATGCATACAGCCTCTGATTCCACCGCAGTACCACCAGAAGATCCGAGAATAACACACACAAGGTCAGGCAGCATCTATGGAGGGGAATAAACAGTCGACTCTTCGGGCCGAGACACCAGGGCCTTGGCCTAAAACGTCGACTATTTATTCCCCTCCGTAGCTGCTGAGTTCCTCCCGTATTTTGTGTGTGTTACCCTGAGTCTCCAGCACCTTTTCTGTTTAAGCAGCTCACAGACCTTATGACTCAGTATCTGCAGCTCTCTGGGACAAGCCCAAATGGAAAACAAAATTCCCACTCGTCCTGGACTTAGACTTGCTGACCCCTTACCCTGCAAATCATTCTAGATCCCACCACCACCATCCTTTCTAAGAGCCCAAGTCGAAGTCAAAGTACAGCGTGATGCTAAATTAAACTAAACTGAACACTTCTGGACTCCTTGTTTGATCTTTGATATCCTATGTGTTGTTCATTCGCTCTTTGCTGTTTGTGCAGTTTGTTCTTTATTTTGCGCTTTGGGTGTTTAATGTTTTCCTGAACAGGTTCCATGTTTTGTGGCAGCCTGTGGGGGAGGGGGACACATCTCAGAGCTGTGTTCTGTATACACACTTCGCCAATAAACGTAGAATATGTTACCATATACTACCTTGAGATTCATTTACTTGCAGACATTACAGGAAAATAAAGATATGCAATAGAATTTATGAAAAAATGTACATAAAGTCCGACAAATTAACCATGTGCAAAAGAAGATAAATTTTGAAAATAAAAGAAAAATAGAATGAGTTACAGAGTCCTTGGAAGTGAGTTTGTAGGTAGTGGAATTCGTTCAGAGTAATGGTAATTAAAGTTATCCACAACAGTTCAGAAGCCTGCTGGTTGAAGGGCAATAACTGTTTCTGGTGGAATGGGACCTCCTGCCGGATGATAATACAGACAAGAGACCATGCCCTGGATGGTGGGGGCCCTTGAGGATAGGTGTTGCTTTCCACGTAAATGAACTCAATGGTGCGGAGGGTTTTGCCTGTGATGGACTGGGCAGTATCCACCACTTTCTGTAGACTTTTCCATTCCTGGGCTTTGGTGCCTCCATACCAGGCCGTGATGTAAAGTTAGGATACTCTCCACTGTGCATCTATAGAAGTTCATCAAAGTTTTTGATGATATGCCAAATCTACACAGGCTTCTAAGAAAGTAGAGGCCCTGCAGTGCCTTCTTTGTGATGGTGCATGCATTCTTAAGAAAACTGGCCTTTTGGCCCAGCCAGTCATAATTCCCGTCTAAACTACTCCCATTTGCTTGCAACAGGCCTATATTCCATTTAAAACTTTCCTATCCATGTTGCTGTTCAAGCCCCTTTTAAATGTTGTTAATATATCTTCTTCACTCACTTTCTCTGGCAGCTCGTTCCAGACACTGACCACTCTCTGAGTGGAAAAGTTGCCCCTCAGGTTCCTATTAAACCTCTTCTCTCATCTCAAACTCATGAAAAAATATATCCATTGTCCCTATCTATGACACATAATTTTTACGTTTGTAAGATTACCCCTCATTCTCCTGTGCTCCAGTGAAAACCCACCTGTGCATAACTCAGTCCCTCATCTCCCAGCAACATCCTCACAAATCTCCTCTGCACTCTTTCCATCTTAATGGCATTGTTCCAAAAGCAGGGTGATCAAAATGGAGCACAATCCCCACCAGCATCTTCTACAACTGCAACATAACATACCAATTTCTATATCCAGTGCTCAGACCGATGAAGGTCAGCATTCCAAAGACTTATTCATCACCCTATCTACTTGAGACACTACTTTTAGGGAACCATGTATTTGTACTCCTGGCTTCCCTGAGACCCAGTTTTTTTCCCTCAGGATTTGAACACTCCTGTTAGAGAGGGATCAGGATACGTAGGGCGTGACCAGGGCAGGAACCTTTCAGGAGAGTGTGTAGGCCTCCATTAGTCGTGATAGACCATGGATTTGCACCTTGGAAAGTTTCCAGGGCGCAAGCCTGGGCAAGGTTTTTTTTTAATGGAAGACTGGCAGTTGCCCAAGCTGCAAGCCTCCTCTCTCCACGCCACTGATGTTGTCCAAGGGAAGGGCATTAGGACCCATACAGCTTGGCACTGGTGTCGTCGCAGAGCAATGTGTGGTTAAGTGCCTTGCTCAAGGACACACACGCAGCCTCAGCCAAGGCTCGAACTAGCGACCTTCAGATCACTAGACGAACCCCTTTAAGGAGTAAACCTTATCCAAACTGATGCTTGGAGTAGGGTGGATTTACTGTAGGTTTGGACTTGATGGATACTTTATTTATTTATATTTATTTGGCGATACTGCGCAGAACAGGTCCTTCCGGCCCTTTGAGATGTGCCACCTAGCAACCCACCTATTTAACATCAGCCTAATCACAGGTCAATTTACATTGACCAACTAACTTAGCAACCAGTACGTCTTTGGAATGTGGGAAGAAACTGAAGCAACTAAAGGAAACCTATGTGGGGCACCCACCGAAAACTGTATATTGATCTCAAGCATTCGGGCTTGGATGCAAAAATGGCTGGGAGTGAAGGTAAAATGATTTCACTACTTCAACAAGTTAGGAGCTATGAAGAACTTGCAGGTATCGACAATCATCTTGAATGTTACAATGAAAATGAAGATTTGGAGGATGCAATCGTTGAAAGCATTTTAGAAGGGCAGTCTAGGTGTCTGCACTGATTTTGTTCACTTATAATCAATCAAAAGAACACGGCAGCATACACTGGAGTACTTAATGTGCAGCTTCACAAGAACCCCATGCACTTGTAGCAGGACTTCCTTATTCTTAAACTTCATTATCCTTGCAATAATTGCCAACATTCCAGTCTAATGAGCAAGACTGCATCCACACAAGAGAATAATCAGAATCAGGTTTAATATCACCAGCACGTGCCCTGAAATTTGTTAACTTGGCAGCAGCAGTTCAATGCAATACATAATATAGAAGGAAAAGATAATAATAAATATATCAATTACGTTGTACGTATGTTGAATAAATTAAATTTCGTACAAAAAACCCAAAAATAATATATATTAAAAAAGTGTGATAGTGCTCAAGGGTTCAATGTCCATTTAGAAATTAAATGACAGAGGGGAAGAAGCTGTTCCTGAATCACTGAGTGTGTGCCTCCAGGCTTCTGTACCTCCTACCTGATGGTAACAGTGAAAAAAGGAATGTCCTGGGTGCTGAGGATCCTTAATAATGGACGCTGCCTTTCTGAGACACCACTCCTTGAAGATGTCCTGGGTACTTTGTAGGCTAGTATCCAAGATGGAGCCAACTAAATTTACAACCATCTACAACTTCTTTTGGTCCTGTGCAGAAGACACCCCCCCCCCCCCCCCCACATACCAGACAGCGATGCAGCCTGTCAGAAGACTCTCCATAATACATCCATAGAAGTTTCTGAGTGTATTTGTTGACATACTAAATCTCTTCAAACTCCTAATGAATTATTCGCTGTCTTGCCTTCTTTATAACTGCATCGATATGTTGGGACCAGGTTAGGTCCTCAGAGATCTTGACACCCAGGAGCTTGAAGATGCTCACTCTCTCCACTTCTGATCCCTCTATGAGGATTGGTATGTGTTCCTTCGTCTTACCCTTCCTTAAGTCTACAATCAGCCCTTTTATCTTACTGACATTGAGTGCCAGGTTGTTGCTGTGACACCACTCCACTAGTTGGCATATCTCTTTCCTGTACGCCCTCTCGTCACCACCTGAGATTCTACCAACAATGGTTGTATCATTGGCAAATTTATATATGGTATTTGAGCTCTGTCTAGTCACACCGTCATGGGTATATAGAGAGTAGAGTAGTGGGCTAAGCACACACCCCTGAGGTGCACCAGTATTGATCATCAGCGAGGAGGATATGCTATCACCAATCTGTACAGATTGTGACCTTGTAGGTGATAGCATAGTTCTTAGTTTGTTAGACTAGTAATTGAGATTTAAAGACAAAAATGCAGGGAGCTTTCAGCAGGCCAGGCAACCTTCAGGTAAAGAGAAATAGACTTAAGTTTTTAGGCCAAAGACCCATTATATGAAGTAACAGTAATTCAAAATATTGACATTAATACCTGCAGGTATCAGAACAAATCCCAACCAAGTGGAATTTAAATAATTCAATAAAATAAATCACTTAACTTCAATTTAAAAAGCAATCATCTTAAAAAATTAATTTATTTTAAAAATCCTTCTGGTTTACTCATGTCCTTTAAGGAAGGAAGATTGCCAGTGTTATTCATTATGGCATGTATCAGTCTATAAGAACGTGGCTCAGCAATTGGCCCAGTGGGAAATGGAATGCATTCTCGACTAGGAGAAAAGGGTTTCAATTGTTCCTTATGTGGAACAACATTATAAAAGAAGAAACCTTCAGTAAACAAAAACAGAGCTGCAGTAGCCTTGCACATCGCTCTGTTCAAGTGTGGGGAACATTAAGACTGGTCTTGCTGGTGCTTACTTCTCCTGGTGAAAGAAAACATTTGCAACTTAAAATCAGCAAAATTTATTAATCTGAACAAAAAAAAAATCCAAAATTCTGTAATCTGAGCTAAATAAAAATTGAAAATGTTGGGACTGAGCAGGTCAGTTGACATCTTGTAGAAGGAAATAGACAGCTGACACTTCAGGTCAAACCCCTCCGATTTTTTTTCATTATGTTGAGACACATTTTATTTCCAGAATTCAAAATGAACAACGTATGTTATGCTGTTAATACCTTATAAGCAGTATATAACTTCACTCACTTTAACTTTGAACTGATTTCACAACTCACTTTTAAGGAACTCTACAATTCACGTTCTCAGCATGTATTCATTGCACAATTTGTCTTCTTTTGCATTGTTTGTTCGTCATTCTTTGGTCATGCATAGTTTTACACAAATTCTATTGTATTTCTTTGTTTTTCTGTGAATGCCAGCAAGTAAATTAACCTCACGGTTGCATATGGTGACATGTACGTGTGGCCCTCCGTTGGTTGAGATTGACCGTGGATGTTGCGTCCTAGCTAGCTACTTTGTTGGTTTAGCACCGTCTGTGGCTGATGAGGCCCAAGCGAGAGTGGCAGACTCTGCTGCAAAGGTCACATCAGTTAATTGGTCTCAGCCCTGCTGAAGCTGCAGCATTCCTTTCTATGGGCCCGTTTGCCTTCTTCCGCTACCAGGAATTTTTCCTCGCCTGACTGAAGGTCTCAAACCGGGGCAGTACAATATGGAGAGCAAGTTGCGGATTTTCCCTCTCCACGAAGCTGACGAATCCAAAGAAACGACATATACACATTGTATGTTATAAATTTAGTTTGAGTATTATTTT
Source organism: Hemitrygon akajei (assembly GCF_048418815.1). Taxonomy (NCBI): domain Eukaryota; kingdom Metazoa; phylum Chordata; class Chondrichthyes; order Myliobatiformes; family Dasyatidae; genus Hemitrygon; species Hemitrygon akajei. The sequence goes on along the minus strand of NC_133128.1, from coordinate 16,644,163 downwards.
GTGGTAGTACCCTTACACCTAAGCTTGAAGGATCAGAGTGCTGAGTACAAGTACTTCAATGCACTGCTAAAGGTGAAATACGCATTCACAAGTGCCACCTATCACATGGAGTTTAAAGCTGAGGCCCTTTCACCCACCCAGTGGGTGGTAAAAATACTTTAAACCAGTGCACAGGTGATTTGCTCCCTGATGCCCTGATTAATAAATCGGACTACCTTTCCATTATCACTTTGCAGTTTGAAAATGTTTTATATGTGTAAATTGGCTGCTACCTTTACTTTATACCAATGCTGTAACATGAACAAAGTCACTCGAGAGACACTGAAGATAGTGGATACAGAAGTGTTTTATTCAACAATATGAGACACTCTTGGAGGATGAAGCCTGTTCAACACAATACTACACGACAGTTTATATGATAAAGATCAAACGTAACAGCATGGTAATTCTAGAGTTAAAAATGTATCCACAATGCTTCCTTTGAATTACATATAATTTTCACAACCTTCTTCTCCACACCCACACTCCAGATACCCAACATGAATATTAATAAGCATTGTCTGGTTTTCAATTAATTGGTGTCCACAGCTCCAGGAAAACTATTGTTCTGAGCTGCATATTAAATTTAATCTACAATCTACATTCATGTCTGAAGAATGGCTGCTGTTGAATTTAGTTATTTGTTATATACCCTAACTCCAGAATACGCCCTAACAACATCAGTAGCATTATCCACTATCAAAAATTGCATTTAGAGACGTGAGTCTTTTTTAACTAGAAATTGTTATGTATGCATGTAGCACAAATGATCGCAGAATAGAGTTAAACTTTTTTACTGTGTCATGTGAGCCAAAGCAAATGTAGGCAAATGTCAATTCAATAACGGCATGCATGTGGGCGATGGCTTTAACTGGTGTTTTCACGAGAGAGAGAGAGAGAGAGAGAGAGAGAGAGAGCGAGAGAGAGAGAGAGATTAATGCACAGGAGTAGACAACAGATCATACGCAGTGCTAGGGGGAGTCATTGCTCTAAAAGCAATGGATCCATGCATTATATTACTCACTGTGGGAGTGATGAACTGCACCCGCCAAGACGAGAGCATGCGCACTCAAAAGCCCATACAGAAAGAGAGAAGGAGGCTCAATCGATTCAACACATGATCTGTCGGCTACATGCACACTCACCACATGCTCACAATCAATCCAATATGGTGCAGGAATCAACAGCAATAACATTAGTACAATTTATACATCTATCTCCCTCCACTGGTGCTGCCTGACACACAGAGTTTTTCTAGCTCCTTTGTGTGTTGTATCATTTCCGTCATACCTTTGATGCAGTAAACCCCTCAAAGCTCTTCCGAGGAGGATTTTTAAAAAACTTTCTAAGGAGACTTTAGGGCTGATGACTGCATATTTGGTCAAGCAAATAGGTTTTTAGGAACGCTATAAAGGAGGATTGACAAAGAGGTTTAAGGAGGGAATTCTGAACTTTAGGCCTGATAACAAAAGATACTGCTCCCAAATCAACATTTCAAAAAATTACATTTGTTAAGAGAAGTTTGGATGTGGCTTTAAAATTAATTTGGCAGGTGCTGTGCAATTTGTGGAAAGGCACTTTGCATAGAGTCTATAATTCAATAGTTATTACTACTTCAAAGTAATTTCAGGAAGGTCTATCAGCAAAGTACATGATAATTTAGTAGAGTTCAGGCTAGAATATTTTATAAATACTGTACTGTTGTTAAGTCATATCACAAATGATTGTGTAGCAGTTAGCGTAACACTATTGTAGCGGCAGTGACCAGGGATTAATTCTTGTCGCAGTCTGTGAGGAGGTTGTGCATTCTTCCCATGACTGCATGGATTTCCTCTGGGTGAAAATTACAACTGAGAAGGTGCTCAGGAAACTTAATGGTCTGAGGGTGGATAAATCTCCTGCACCTTGGGTTCTAAAGGAAGTAGCTAGAGAGATTGTGGAGGCATTAACAATGATCTTTCAAGAATTGATACATTCTGGCATTGTACTGGATGACTGGAAAATTGCAAATGTTACTCCGCTATTTAAGAAGGGTGGGAGAAATCAGAAAGGAAATTATAGACCTGTTAGCCTGACATCAGTGGTTGGGAAGTTCTTGGAATCGATCGTCAGGGATGAGATAACTCATCAGTTAATAACTCATCAGGGGTGGTTGATAAGTTCGTGGCCTAAGGTAGCAGGAGATGAGTTCTTAACTTCAAACTTTCCGCATAATCACTCAAAGAGTTGAACAGCATGTGTATGTAATAAGAGCTGTATAACTCAACTCCTTCTATCTTAGGCCACAAATTTATCAATCACCCATCTGTGGACACTTTCTGGAGGTCCAAGATCTGTATGCTCCACAACTGCTGGACTAAGTGTGTAAATGTAGGAGGGGACTATGTTGAAAAATAAATGTGCTAGGCTTTCTAAAATTGACTCCTTCTACCTTAGGCCATGAACTTATCAATCACCCCTTGTAGACAGGTTCTTGATTAGCCAGGGCATCAAAGGTTATGGGGAGAAGGCAGGGGAGTGTGGATGACTGGAAAAATTGGATCAGCCCATGATTGAATGGTAGAGCAGACTCAATGGACTGAATGGCCTACTTCTGCTCCTATATCTTATGGTCTTATGGGTACTCTGGTTATTTCCCAGCTTCCAAAGACATATGGGTTAGTAGGTAAATTGGACACATGAATGTAATTGGGCAGCATCGGCTTGGGTCAGAAGGGCCTGTTACTGTGTTGCATCTCTAAATAAATAAATATTTAACTCCTTTATCAGTGACACTACTTCTTTAGGAATTAGTCAGGACTCGGCATGTCACTAAAGACTTGCAAGTTTTATAGATGTCTGGTGCACAGCATTCGGACTGGAAACATCTAAAAATAATTGCAGATACCGGTATATCTGCCTTGCCTGTAAAACCACCAGGCTTGGCATAATCTGCATTTGAAACAGGTTAGCTAAACGTGTGACAATTTCTGCTCTAAGCACTCAAAAAGAGTACTCATTTGAAATTTAAGGTGATAAACAAGGTTTATTTTTGAAATTTGTAGGTCTTAGTGGTTTGTGCCTAACTGAGCATTGACAAGTCAAATTATTCCAAAAATATCTTTCTAAGTGCAAGGTGAAGAATTGATGAGAGGAGAGGGGATTGGGTGTGTGTATGTTGGGGAGAGGTGTGGTGAGGGGTAAGGGGAAGACTATTAAAGCTCACCGGAATTCCTCCTTTTGTAGAGAATATTGCTTCTGAAATTGGGACAAAATTTTAGATACTTTATAATAATGGACAGTTTTGGAATATTCTGATAAGCTGAAGACATGAATGGTCCAGCCCCTGTGGTAACGATTAAATGCTACCATACTGTCTACATTTGCATTCAAGGTAGTAATTGAGGATATTAGGGGTGGAAATATGGATGTTACATCACAAGCCGGAATTATTGTTCTTGGCAATTGCAGATGCATAATGAAGCTGAGAGTAGACATGTAACTGTATCCATGAATAACATTCAAGTACCTGGGCATAAGTCATCAAAATAAAACAATTTGGCAGCAAGCAACATTAGCCATGGGTATCACCTCAGCTGTTATTGACACTTCTGTTTCCAAATTTCTATCAATTTCAGTATTTTGATTTTGGATTTTTTTTGTTGTTATCGGGACTCTCACCACCAGGTTCAGGAACAGTTAATAGCCCTCAACTATCAGGCTCTTGAATAAAAGGGGATACTTACACTCATCATTGAAATATTCCTACAAACAATCCTGAGTCCTGATGAAGGGTCCGGCCCGAAACATCGACAGTGCTTCTCCCTATAGATGCTGCCTGGCCTGCTGTGTTCCACCAGCATTCTGTGTGTTGTTGTTTGAATTTCCAGCATCTGCAGATTTCCTCGTGTTTGCTCTACAACCAATGATCTCACTTTAAGGACTCGTTATCTCATCTCATGTTCTTGCTATTTATTGCTGTTTATTTATAGTTGCATTTGCACAGTTTGTTGTCTTCTACACACTGGTTGATCTTTCATTGATCCTGTTATAGTTGCTATTCTATAGATTTGCTGAGTATGCCCACAGGAAAATTAATATCAGTGTTGTATATGGTGACATAAATGTACTTCAATAATAAAATTTTACCTTAAACTTTAAAACTGAACTTTGATCTCTCTATACGAGGGCTGATTGATAAGTTCATGGTCTAAAGTAGAAGGAGTCAATTTTAGAAAACCTAGCACATTTATTTTTCCTACATTTACACACTTAGTCCAGCAGTCGTGGAGCATACGGATCCCTTCTTTGTAGAAGTCAGCATCTTGGACCTCCAGAAGTGGTCCACAGCATGGGGTGATTGATAAGTTCGTGGCCTAGGGCAGAAGGAGATGAGTTATCAACTTCGAACTTTCTGCATTTTCATTCAAAGAGTTGAATTGCATGTGCATGTAACGAGAGTTTCTTGGACCTCCAGGTGGTCCACAGCAGGGGTGATTGATAAGTTTGAGGCCTAAGGTAGAAAGTGATGGGTTATACAGCTCTCTTTACATGCACGTGCAGTTCAACTCTTTGAGTGAAAATAACTCATCTCCTTCTACCTTAGGCCACAAACTTATCAGTCACCCCTGCTGTGGACCACTTCTACAAAGAAGGGATCCATATGTTCCATGACCACTGGACTAAGTGTGTACATGTAGGAGGGGACTATGCTGAAAAATAAATGTGCTAGGTTTTCTAAAATTGACTCCTTCTACCTTAGGCCACGAATTTATCAATCACCCCTCATACTAATCCACTTCAAAGAACTCAGCTTTATTTGTAACATGTACATTGAAACATACAATGAAATGCATTGTTTGCATCAAACCAGATCAGTGAGGTCACACGTCTTTTGCCAACATAGCATTTTCATAATTCGCTAATCCTAACCTGAACCGCTCATCCGCAAGAAAAACCAAATTTCATGACATAATATGAGTGATGATAAACCTGATTCTGATATGGGTTTCTATTGTGGACTGAGAGTAGGTAGGGGACAGGGTGAGGGGAATCTTGTTTGGGAAAAGGGATAGGGAGGTAAGAGGAAGCACGAAACACCAGAGAGACATTCTGTAATAATCAATAAACCAATTGTTTGGAATCAAATAACCTTGCCTGGTGTCCCACTGTTGGGCATGTCTGCACCTGTGCCACCCCTTGGAATTCCCTCTGTACCACCTGTCTCAAACCCCTCCCGCAGCTCTCCACCCTCACCATTCCCAAACCTTTGTTCCCCCCAGACTTACAGACTTGCCCTCTGCTCCACATTGACAAATATGGTACTGTGCAAAATCTTAGGCACCCTATATAGCTAGGGTGCCTAGGACATTTTCACAGTACAGTAGAAATTCTTTACAGGCGATTGGTATTCCCCTATTGGTATTCACTGACACTGTAATGTAATAGCGAAAAACACCATGCTACCTGCTGCTCCCTCGTTTATCATCCTAGTTCTAGAAAGTTAACCAATCATTGCTGTCATTATTATTATTATTATTAATATCTCTGACAAGTTTTTTTTGATGCTGTGTATTCTCTCACAGCAGATCAGAATTTTTAAGCCTCTGTAATATATGGAGAGTTCACATAGTTCTTTAACTCCCATGATGCCCAACAGACGTCAACAGACCAAGAATGAGATAATTTGACAAAGAAATACTTTATTCAAGGAATTGATCCACAGATCAATACAGATTAAGCAAATGAGATGTACCAAGAAGTTCACCAAAGTGTGTGCTGAAATGCAGTTGAAGGAAATCTGTAAAGGTGATGTTTGGAGATTTTCTCCTATGGCTAGGTTGACTACAGACTTAAGGGTGGGGATCAGGAAGTTGGTTACAGACCTAAAGATGGTGTTCACAGGTTGATCACAGACCTAAAATGGGGTTTAGGAGGTTGATCACAGACCTAAAATGGGGTTCAGGAAGTTGATCACAGACCTAAGGTTGGAGCCCAGAGCTTAACCACTGACCTAAAGGTGAGTGGGGTTCAGAGTTTGACCACTGACCTAAGGACAGGGTTCCAGAGATTGACCACAAACTTAAGGACATGGTTCAGGTTTTTTCCATTAGGTGGGTCCTGTCATTTATTGCTCTCGTCTTTTACAGACAGGCACCATTACATTTGCTCACCTCTCGGCCTTTGGCAGCATCTCCATCTGTAAGGAGGCTGACTCCAGGGCCTCCATAATTTTTGTCCTCACTCTTCCTTTTCCATCTTAAGTGCTTTCAACCTTTCATTTCCTGGGTCTAAGATTCTCAGTGCACTGAAATGATCACTGGCAGATAACAAGATTAAAGGAGGCAGGATAATGACCAGATCAATGGGGCAACCTGTTGCGACAAATTTCAATACCACCAGAGACTTGCTTTGTAATCCTGATGTTTAAAGTTGGTTCCGGATGCTCGAGGAGGGGAGAGGGCAGGAGCCATAGGCTGAAGACCTGGGCAAGTGGAGACAAGCCCAGAATGTGGTGTAATGCACAAGATGCTGGAGGAACTCAGCAGTTCAGGCAGCATCTGGGGAGTGAACAGACAGTCAACATTTCAGGTCAGGGCCTATCATCTGGACTGTCTTAATCAAGTCAAGTCACTTTTATTGTCATTTCGACCATAACTGCTGGTACAGTGCATAGTAAAAATGAGACGACGTTTTTCAGGACCATGGTGTTACATGACACAGTACAAAAACTAGACTGAACTAAGTAAAAAAAAAACCAACACAGAGAAAGCTACACTAGATTACAGACCTACACAGGACTGCATAAAGTGCACAAAAACAGTGCAGGCGTTACAATAGATAATAAACAGGTCAATAGGGCAAGGTGTCAGTCCAGGCTTCGATTTGGCAAATTTGCCTTCAGGTGTCTCCTGGTACAGGGGTTCCCAACCTTTTATATGCCGTGGACCAATATCATTAAGCAAGGGGTCCATGAACCACAGGTTGGGTACCACTGTCCTAGAACACCTTGCATGATAGAGAAACAGAGGGCTAAGTATGAGGGAAAGGTTAGATTAATTTTTGAGTAGGTTACAAGGTTGGCACAACAACGTGGACCGAAGGCAAATTTGTGAAATGGGGGCCTGAAGATGTAGGGGGAGAGAGAAAAAAGGGGCCAGAAGCTACCAATGCATGGAGGAGAGGGTCGATTGTGGGAGGTGGAGGGAAAACCATTGGCTGAAGCAATGAAGGGAGAGTAAATAGTCAGGATCTCAGATGGAACCAAACTGGCAGGCTTGGAAATTGAGCCAGAAGCCACACAGGGCAGGATGGCAGTGAGAACAAGTATTGAGGGAGGGCACGTAGCTGTGGGAGTGAATCGTGGTGAAAGAGCAAGAGAGCAGCAGAAATTATAGGGGGACCGTAAGAGAGGGTCTCACAGAACCCCTTCAAAGTGGACAAACTTTGGAGAGACTTCACCAGTGGATTAGGTGAACCACTGCAGGTGCTGGAATCTGGTGAGGTAGAGCCTGCAGGGATTATTGCAGCCAAGGAGGTGGCAGGGGATAGAAGACAGCCTATGGAGAACAAAGACTCCACTGTCCTGAGTCTTGTTGGCAGTGAGTTAAGAAGGAGAATGAGGGGAGATCCTATAGCGATATACAAAATTATAAGGCGTATACATACGGGTCCCCCCCCCCCCCCCCCCCCCAGGTTGGGTGAGACTAGAACTAGGGTCATACGTTAAGGGTTAAAGGTTAAATATTTAAGGGGAACCTAAAGGGGAATCTTCTTCACACAGAGGGCAGTGCAAGTGTGGAACAAGCTGCCAGCAGAAGTTGGAAATACAGGTTCAGTTGTAACATTTAAAAGATGTTTTGGATAGGTACAAGGATGGGTGGGGTTTGGATCTGGTCCAGGTGTGGGTCGATGGGAGTAGACAGAAAAATAGGTTGGCACAGACCAGGTGGGATAAGAGGACTGCTTCTGTGCTGTAGTACTCTCTGACTCTAAGACAGGAGTGACAGTGAGGGTTGGGGCCTGGTTGGGACATCTGGTGTTTGTCTTAAACAGGTGCGGTGGGGATCAGAGAGAGACTGAAGGGTCTAGGCCTTATGGGGTTGAATGCAAGTCTGAATGTGGGAAGTGGGCAAAGGATCAAAGATTTATGTACCTTACAGTGGTCCTGACACAGCAGTGTATTGTAATAGCTCTGTTGTCCCGCAAGATCCCAATGACAGGTGTCTCCTGGTACGGGGGTTCCCAACCTTTTATATGCCGTGGACCAATATCATTAAGCAAGCGGTCCATGAACCACAGGTTGGGTACCCCTGTCCTAGAACAACTTGCATGATAGTAAAATAGAAGGCTATGTATGAGGGAAAGGTTAGATTGATTTTTGAGTAGGTTACAAGGTTGGCACAACTGGACCAAAGGGCCTGTACTGTACTACAATGTTCTATGTTCTATTAACTTGCATGGTAAATGAAGCCGTCTAGTACACAACTGATACATTACCCACATCCACCTGGGACTACCTGTCCAAAGTTCCAGAATGAAGCAAACCCATCTGGTATGTTTCACCACAGGGAAACTGATTCTCAGTTGTGTAATTCTGTTAAATCCCAGGTTGATGCAATTAAATTTCCCAGTACTTATCATAATTTATTTTTGTCCTTCTCAGCTTATCATTGACAGTTTGTGCTTCCTTGAGACAGATAGCAGCAAAGTACTAATTTCATGGACTTTTATTGTTCCCTTATTGACCCCATCCTTCCTTTGGAAACTGCCTCTCTATTTTCATATTTATGTTACTAATTATACAGTATAACTATATATTTATATTACTATTGACATGCTGCATTCCTCCAGTATTTTGTGTATATTGTTATTTATAAATAAACTTCATTTCTATTTCCACTCTTTTTCACTGAATTAATCTGTTCACTTTGTTCCCTAATTCTCTGTATGACTCGCCTTTGTGCTTCTTCTGTCAGCTTGGTTTCTAACTTAGTTAAAAACTCTTTCACAAGTGGGCTCTGAGGGGGAACTTGCTTCCTTGAGAGGATAGTGGGAGTGTGGAGTGAGCCGCCAGTGGAAGTGTTGGATGAGGGTTCAAGTGTAACACTTAAGAGAAGTTTGGATAGGTACATGGATGGGAGGGGTATGGAGGGCTGTGAGCCAGGTGCAGGTGAATGGGACTAGGCGTAAAATGAGACTAGATGGGACAAAGGTCCTGCTTCTGTGCTGTATGACTTGAAGCCTCCTTTTACCTCACGTCATTTTCCTTGCTACATTCACCAGTACCAGCAGTAACTTGAGCTTTGGAAACACAGGAGCTACTGCAGAGGCTGATAATCCAGAGCAGCACACACAAAATGATGGAGGAACTCAGCTTGTCAGGCAGCATCTACGGAAGTGAATAAACAGTCGACAGTTCAGGCCAAGACTCTTCCTTAGGACTGGAAAGGAAGGAGGCTTCTCTAGTTTGGAAGCCTTTTCGTCTGCCACCCCTCACCCCATGGGAGAGTTGGGGAGGGGGAGGTGGGAAGTATTTCCCAATTTCTTTCCAAATGAAGTACATTATGTATGGCGCTACATATCTCCAGCATTTTGAAATAACAGTATCCTGAAACAATAGACTCATCGCTAAAAGTATCCTGACAGAGTTGTATAGGATTATAAGAGGCATAGATAGAGTGGACAGCCAGCACGTTATCCATGGGCAGCTGTGGCTAATACCAGATGCCATCCTTTTTAAGGTGAGTGGATGAATGTTTAGTGGAGATATCCGAGGTAGGTTTTTACACAGACTGGTAGTGTCTAGAATGCACTGCTGGGAATGGTGATAGAGGAAAATACTTTAGGGACACTTTAGTGATTCTTCAGTCAGTACATGGGTGAAATAAAAATGGAGGTTTATGGGCTATAAAAGATGAAAGGATTAGATTGACTGTGAAGTGGGTAAAAAGGACAGCACAACATTGTGGGCTGAAGGGCCTGTACTGTACTGCACTGTTCTATGTTCTACATTTGCCCACAGTGCGTTGCTTCAGGGAGGCTCATATTACCCTTAAGGATGTCATCCACCCTGGCCATTCCCTTTTCTGTCTTCTGCCTTCTGGGAACAGACGCAGGTGAGGGGTGGCGGACGTAAAGTCTTTCGAAGCTACAGAAGTCTTCTGGCTTCTTCCTCCTTCTTTTCCTGATCTGTTGCAGAGTCTCAGCCCAAACTGTCTGTGAATGACTGTTGGTACGGTGTTTTGCACCTTGGCCCCAGAGTAACGTTGTTTTCGCTTGGATGTATTCATGGGTATTCGTGCATGGCTGAATGACAAACTTGAACTTCTGGTGTGCATGACAATAAACTGATATAATCTCGTCCAACATTATTTCACAGTAAATTCACACAACAGTCTATCAGAGGAAAGAGTACTACATGATTAGAAAGAGCCATGAGCACATTTCCAGACAAGTTTTAAGATGCAAGAACTATATAGAGACGATGAAGAATTAATGAAGACACGGCTACATGTAATGTAAAAGACAAAAAGGACCAGAAATTCTTGAAGTTTATGCCAAAGTATTTACTTACTGATGTTGCTTTCAGCCGAATGAAGAAACAATGATCATTTCAGGATTTTGGAAATATTGTTCTAAATTTTTGGCTGGTGGGGTAGAGAAACATTTCTGCCAAAGGAGGTGTCAGGCGCTCCTTCTCTCCGCTGGCCTGCAGGTCATCCTTGGGCGAGGTGTAGCGCCTGCTTAGCCCCCTGATCACAGTCATGTGAAGCCATGGGAGCAGGTGGTGGATGGTCATATGAGCAGCTGGTGCATATCAGAAGTGATGGCTATGCAACCACCAACACCAGGCAGACAGTCTCTGAAGAGTATTGATAATGGCTAGGTTACCCGTCTTGTAAAGTCACTGCCCAGAAGATAGGCAATTGCAAAACACTTCTGTAGAAAAATTTGCACACATCATACATAATGATGATATCCTAAACTTCACTATATATTTCAAGAGGCAAACTGTAAAGTTGATGAACATTAAGATGAAGTGCAAACATTGAAGAGAGTGCAGAGAAGGCTCACCAGGATGTTGCCTGGATTAAAGGGCTTTAGTTATGGGGAGAGATCTGATAGGCTGTACTTGTTTTCCCTGGATTGAAGGCGGCTAACAGCTGGCCTGATAGAGGCAAACAAAATTCTAAGAGGCATAGTCAGAATCTTTATCCCATGGTAGTGACGCATCAACAATAAAAGGACATCGATTCGAAGATGAGAGGAAGGAGTTTTAAAGGGGGTCTGAGGGGCAAGTTTTGTGTTAACACAAAGAGTGGTTGATCTTTGAAACGTGCTGCCATTTAACAGACACATATATAGGCACTTGAATAGGTAAGGCATAGAAGAATACAGACCCAATGTGAGCAAATAGGATTAATGTAGATGGGCAAAAAGATTGTTCAAAGTTCAATGTTCATTAGGACTTTGAGGAGATTTGGTATGTCACCAAAAACACTTGCAAATTTCTACAGATGTACCGTGGGGGCATTTTAACTGGCTGCATCACCGTCTGGCATGAGAGATGGGGGTGGGGGTTACTGCACAGGATTGAAAGGATCAAAATAAGCTGCAAAAAGTTGCCAGCTCACTCAGCTCCATCATGGGCACTAGCTTCCCCAGCATCCAGGACGTCTTCAAGGAGTCATGCCTCAGAAGTTGGCATCCCTCACTAAGGACCCTCATCACTCAGGTCACGCCCTCTTCTCATGCTACCATCAGGAAAGAGGTACGGGAGCCTGAAGGCACACACTCAACGATTCAATTTCTTCCCCTCAGCCATCGGATTTCTGTGTGGACATTGAACCCATGAACATTACCTCACCACTTACTTTTCTCTCTTTTTGTCAGTGATATTAAACCTTGACATTCGTCTTCTTGCAGACACTCACAAAACAAATAAGGTAGGTGGGCGGGGGATATCATTCCCTTCTGGTTTATGTTCTGTCAAGCCAATCAGCATGCTTACTTTAAACAAGATAAGGATCTGAAGGCTTTGAAGCTAATGGATGTGTATGACCTTTTGCGGTCAGTATATTCTGTGCAAACAAATGTGAAAGTCAGCACCTTCAGCTGATATAGGGGCAGCATACTGCAGCAAACTGACCCCCATGCACACTCTGCAAAATTATTATCCCTTTGAATGGGCATTCAACTTTTCACAAGTCCAAAACCGCACCAAGGTGTTGATGTATATTTGATTTCATGTAGAGTGATTTATTGGCTAAAAACCTCAGAACAAAGCATGCAAGCAATGTAGAATTGCATGTCTTTCTTAAAATAACAAGACTTAAAAAATTTTAAGTTCGAAGTAAAATTTATTATCAGAGTACACACTGTACAGTATATGTCACCGTATACCACTCCAAGGTTCATTTTCCTGTGGGCACTCAGCAAATCTATGGTATAGTAACTATAACAACATCCAATCAAAGATCAAGTAGAGTGCAGAAGACAATAAATTGCAAGTGCAAATACAAATAAATAGCGATAAGTAATGAGAACACAAAATAACAAGATAAAGAATCCTTAAAGTGAGATTGTCGGTTGTGGGAACATTTCAATGGATGGGCAAGTGAGTGTCGTAATCCCCTTTTGTTCGGCAGCCTGATGGTTGAGGGGTAGTAACTGATTTTGAACCTGGTGGTGCGAGTCCTGAGGCACTTGTACCTTCTACATGATGGCAGCAGTGAGAAAAGAGCATGGGAGGTTTTCGGATGATGGATGCTGCTTTTCTATGTCAGTGTTTCAAGTAGATGTGCTCAATGATTGAGAGGGCTTTACCTGTGACGTGCTGATCTGAATCCACTATCTTTTGTAGGGTTTTCCATTCAAAGGCATTGGTGTTTCTATACCAGGTTGTGACGCAGCCAGTCAATACACTCTCTACTGCACATTTATAGAAACTTGTCAAGGTGTTTGATGTCATGCCAAATCTCCACAGATTCCTGAGGAAGTAGAGGTGCTGTCATGCATTCTTTGCAATTGCATTTACATGCTTGGTCCAGGATAGGCCCTCTGAAATAGTAACACCCAGGAATTTAAAGTTACTGACCCTCTCCACCTCTGATCCTCCAATGAGGACTGGCCCATGGACCTCTGGTTTCCCTCTCCCGAAGTCCATACTCAGTCCCTTTGTCTTGTGGACATTGAGTGAGAGGTTGTAGTTATTACACCACTCAGCCAAATTTTCAATCTCCTTCCTGTATGCTGATTCATCACCACCTTTGACATTGCCCACTACAGTGGCATCATCAGCAAACTTGAACATGGTTCTGGAGCTGTGCTTAGCTACACAGTCAGAGGTGTAAAGCGAGTAGAGCAGGGGTCTAAGCACACAGCTCTGTGGTGCACCTGCGCTGATGAAGATTGTGGAGGAGATATTTTTGACAATCTGAACTGACTGGGGTTGACAAGTGAGGCAATTGCACAAGGAGGCATTGAGACCAAAGTCTTGGAGCTTATTGATTAGTTTTGAGGGGGTGATGGTATTGAATGCTGAGGTGTAGTCAATAAAGATCATCCTGATGTATGCATCTTTGCTGTCCAGATGTTTTGGGGTTGTGTGAAGAGCTAATATGGCATCTGCTGTGGACCTGTTGCTCTGGTAGGCAAATTGGAGCAGATCTAAGTTGCTTCTCAGGCAGGAGCTGACATGCTTTATCACCAGCCTCTCAAAACACTTATCACCGTGGATGTACGTGCAGCTGGGCAACAGTCATTCAGGCAGGTCACCATGCTCTTGGGCACTGGCATGATTGAAGCCTGCTTGAAGCAGGTGCATACCACACACTGCCAAAGCGAGAGGTTTAAGATCTCAGTGAACACACCAGCCAGTTGGTCAATACAGGTCTTTAGTATACGGCTAGGTACCCATCCTGTCCTTGGATTTACCTTCTTGAAGGCAGCCTGCACATCAGCTTCGGATACTGAGATCTAAGTAATGGGACATCATTTCATTTGCATTCACCCAGGCTTTTGTCATCAACAATTAACACCGTCAGTTTACCATTGATTTGCTAAATGATTTAAAACCCATTTTGGAGTATTGTTGCTACTCATGAAAATACATTCCATGCACTTACCACTTTCTGTGTGAAAAAACTACCTCTGATATCACCCCCTATACTTTTCTTCAATCACCTGAAAAATAAGTCCTCTGGAATTATTTATCGCTGCACCGAGAAAAAAATTTTGGCTGTCTACTCCATCTATGCCTCTTATCATCTCACACACCTCTTTCAAGTTGCCTGTCGTCCTCCTTTGCTTCAAAGAGAAAAGCCCTAGCTCACTCAACCTTACTGAATATTCAAAGGGTTTTGCTAGTTGGAATGTGCCACCATTGTAAATATGTAAAGTTACCTGACTGTGTTCAGAGTTCAAATTAAGAAAGTGATTATACCGAATGAAACTGCGATATTCACTTATTGTTGACTTTGAATGTAAAATTTACAAAACATCACAAACACGAGAAAATCTGCAGACACTGGAAACCCAAAGAAACACACACAAAATGCTGGGGGAGCTCAGCAAGTCAGGCATTCTGTGGAAAAGATATTTCAGGCTGAGACCCTTCATCGGGACTGGAAAGGACGAGAAGTCGGAGTAAGAAGGTGGGGGAGGGATGGAAGAAGTACAAGGTGGCAGGTGATACGTGAAACTGATAGGGGGAAGGGTGCTGGGAAGTCGATTGGTTAAAGAGATACAGGGCTGGAGAAGGGGGGAATCTGATAGGGAGAGGACAGAAGACCATGGAAGAAAGGGAAGCAGTAGGAGCACCAGAGGGAGCTGACAGGCTGGTAAGAAGATGAGACGAAGGAGGAAAATGGAGAATGGTGGGAGGTGGGGAAGATTACTGGAAGTCAGAGAAATCGATGTTCATACAATCGGGTTGGAGGCTGGCTACCCAGACAGAATATAAGGTGTTGCTCCTCCAACTTGAGTGTGGTCTCATCCTGGAAGAGAGGAAGACATAGACTGACATGTCAGAATGTGAATGAAAGTAGAATTGAAATGGGAGGCCAAGAGGAGATCCTGCTGTTTGTGGTGGATGGAGTGAAGTGGTCTCCCAAACTGAGCCAGGTCTCACCAAAATACAGGAGGCCACACTGGGAGCACTGGATACAGTAGATGACTCCAACCAACTCATAGGTGAAGCGCTGGCTCACTGTGAAGGATTGTTTGGGGCCCTGAATGGTAGTGAGGGAGCTGGTGAAGGAGTAGGTGTGGCACTCGTTCCACCTGCAAGGGTAAGTACCTGGAGAGATCAGTGGGGAGGGACAAGTTAACAAGGAATCGTGTAGGGGGCAATTGCTGAGGAAAGCGAAAAGTTGGAAAGATGTGCTTGGTGGTGGGATCCTGTTGGAAATGGTAGAAGTTATGGGGAATTACCGTATGTGCTGGATGCGGATGCTAGTGGGGATGTAGGTGAGGACAAGAGAAACCCTATCCTTGGTGTACTGGCGGGAGAATGGGTGAGGCAGATGTGCATGGAATGGAAGAGATGTGGCTGATGGTGGAGGAAGAGAAGCCCCCTTTTGACATCATGTCATCAAGACGTGATAAAACATCATGTCAGGACAGTGATATTCTCCTGAACTCGCTTTCTCAGACGTTTGCTGTGCGAATAAAGGTTTTTATATTTCCCAGTTACAGCTTCCATGTGGCTCAGTTTTAGTCAGCCACAAGAGGAGTAAAGAAATAAAGAATAAAACATATAATATTGTTTAAATGTACATTTTTCAAGTCACCTTGTCCATGCTGACTGAAATGCCCATCTCTGCTAATCCTATTTATCACCGTTAGGCCTGGATTCCCCAGGCCAAGGGTTCCCAGACTTTTTAAAGCCATAGACCCTTACCATTAACCAAGGGGTCCATGGACCCCAGGTTGGGAACCCCGGCTCTAGGCTTTTTTTAAAAAAAAGAACACAATTATCTGTCAAAACATCTTTTGTGATTGCATCTGTCTTCACCACATTCTCTTGTAGTTTACTCTACCTACTTGTCACCCTCCGACTGGGGAAAAAAAATGCCCTTAGATTGCCTTCAAGTTTTCCCCTCTCACCTAAACTTTTTGACTCCAATGCCCTGGGAAAAATATTATGTCTATCTATGCCTCTCACAACTTTCAGGAGGCAATGGCAAAGAAAGGACACCGGTGGTTCTACTTCGTTAAGACTTTGAGGAGATTTAGTATGACAACAGAGGCTTGCAAATTTCTATGGATCTACAGTGAAGGGTTGCTTCTCCCTGCAACGGAGCGTCACAAAGGACAGTGCAAACCATTCTGTCTGCTGCATCACTGCCTGTTATGGAAACTCCAATGCATAGGAATGCAAGAAGGTGCAGGGGGTTGTGGACTCAGCCATTTCTATCATTCCCACAATGCTCCCCGCTATTGAACATTACTATTGAACCCACGAACATTACCTCGCTATTTTTTTAAGCACTTTTTATTTTTTTTTAAACTTAAGAGCAATTTTATGTCTTTGCTCAGTACTGCAGTACAGTGCAAAGACATATAATACTTGATTTTGAGGTTGGCCTCAACCCTAAGGCTGGAGGTCTTCAATGAGGATTTCATTCATATCTACTGGCTCCATGCGCAGGTTACCCTTCCAGCTCCTGAGGGGGCTTTTTCCTTCTTTAGCTAACTTCTTACTTCTAACATAAAAGGTTAATTCATGGCCCCCCACTCTACATTCGTTCCCAAGTATTCTCAGGTATGCCAACAAGCCTTAAGGGACTCGTTCAATACTATACATTTCCTTCTTTCCCCCGATTAAACCTTTACTTAACCAGGTTTTCCTAAATTTACCAGCTTTACCCCAAATTCCAATATTTATCATATGCACATCAAAGCATACAGTGAAACGTGCCACTTGAGTTAAGTTCCAACACACTCAAGGACGTGCTGGGGATAGCCCGCAGGAGTTGCCACTCAATTCAGTATCAACATGCTCGGCGAACAACACAGAACATAACAAGCCCCCGTTCTTCCCTTCCACCCACCCACGCACAAACTTCTCGCTGAGCTTGAGCTTAATCCATCTCCCTCTTAAACCTTTTTTGCCCATTATGCCACCGGTGTTTCGATGCTGCAATGAAGGTCCTCCATCTCTGATGGCGTTCAGGGATTCCTCCATCATATCAGTAACTTCCTCTCGGTTTTCACTACTGCCAGTCCTGCAAGACCCAGAAGGAGACTCAGGAATACCGTCACGCACAGATGCAGAAGGATTCTTCATTGCCATTTCCGTAACAGTTTTGTTTGACCGGTCAGTGTTGTTAGCCCTGAGCTGAACCTCCCAAACTTGGAGGACCAGTGGACCACTCTTAGTTTGGCCTCTACCTCTTCGTCACCTGTTCGGCATGAGGAACCCTACCAAGAGGCAAAGCATAAAACCCTGACTCCAGCCGGCATAGCTCTCTGGGTCATTGAGGTAAGCAAGCCTCCAAGCCATGACAAGGTTGTGGTCCTCTTGGAGGTCCCTTTTAAACACCTTCCGCTTATCAGGTCTTGGTTTTTCCCTGAGCAGCTGCTTCCAGCCTATCTCTCTGAAACATTTTCTGTCTCAGCATGTTGATGTCCAGTGCGCACTAAACCAAGTTCAACAATTTCAGATAACCTACCTTTCTTGCTTGGGTCAGAACCGGCCATTCCTGATGTAGGTGAACTTACCTCTTCTCCCTTTCCAGATGCTGCCTGATCTGCTGACTATTTCCCTCAAACACACCTTCCAAATGTTCAAAGTGGGAAACAGTCCGGAAATAGATGATCTTAGGAACCCAATCGCATTTTCTGGGGCACAAGAAATTCTGCCGATGCCGGATGCCCTGTGCAACGCACTCAAAGTGCTGGAGGAGCTCAGCGGGGCAGGCAGCATCTCGGGAGAGGTCGACGTTTCGGGGCCACATTCCTCCAGCATTTCGTGTGTGAGGCATCTGGTGGGGAACCACCTCAGACTGGGGGCCCAATTAAATGTTCACGATGTTGACAGCTTAGTGTTCTAATTCCCACTGCTTAGTCTTGCACGCCTATTTAAAATATATATATATATACTGTATAATTCTTCTCTTGCTACTTACCTTAATCCCTTTCTTCCCAGGTATTAAAGCCACAGGAGAGGATTTGGGACGCATGCGTAGGTGTCTTTCACCGCCGTTAAGCCCCTCTTTCCCTGCTGTGGTCCGGGGTTCGTACTCTGTGCAGGTTGGGCGAATGGCGGGGAACGGGGGAGAGGGGGAACGCAGCCAAGCCTCGGGAGAGGGAAAGATTAACCAGCAAACGGTAGACGCACTAGGGGAAAACCAGGATCTTCAGGAAGGCACTGCGGCCAGGTTATCCCGCAACCCTTCAGGAGAATCGGAGTATCAAGTCTCTTTGTTTGTTAAGGTACATTTGCAGCAGCTTCCATTCCGCGTCGAGAACTAATCAATTTTAAATCTTAAACCTCCAATTTTGCACAAAAATATAGTGAAGTATGTTTAGGAGGCTTTGCAAAGATTTAAAAGTCACTGGGGAATTTCCCTGCAGATGTATTTGAATCCACTTTAATTTGAAGTATTTGCATTCTGAACGGAGCATATTCAACCCTGAGTGTTTGTATTGAAAACCCAGTCCCCGCGCTTTGTGTGGTAGGTTATGCGTTATTGCAAATATCAGTTTGCAAAAGCATGTTTCGACTCTTCTGTTTGCTGCACCGGTTTGTTGGCACATCCCGCCACATCATTTTTTTTTGGTGACCTCGTTGTAAATTGCAAAGTCGTCTGCCTGAAAGACAGCCCGAACACCTACAAGCCCCTCCCCGTCGCGAAGGCGGCCCCACAGCATCAAAGGGGACAAATTAAAAGGTCACTTGACAACTGGAACATTTGTGTCAATGAAATGGTTTCCTGTAGCGTCTGCAAGTCGCAGAAGAAAGAGAACATTAACTCTCAACTTCTTGAGAGCACTGTTATAAGACTGTTGCATTGTTTCCTAATCTGACAAGATGTACTCTTGACCTCACAATCTACTGTGTTATGGAATTGCACCTGATCCTGTATGGGCAGTGAACTTTATCTGGAACTGTAACACTTTATTCTGCATTTTCTTATTGTCCTTTCCAACCTGGACACACTCTTGTAATGAAATGACCTGTTTTGATGGCAGTCAAGATAAGTTTTCACTCTATCTGGTATACGTGACAAAAATAAGTTAAGTACAAGTTCAAGGTTAATTGTCATTTAACCATCACTTGAGTGGTGGTGTGTCCATTGTATCCACTGATGACAGGAAACCTGTGCAGGAGAGTTTTGAAAGTAGAAGAGCTGTTGAACTGGGGCAGTTCCACTCTCTTGACCTCAGGAGGCTGGGACCAGTGGTACCAATAAGCGTCACAAACTGGGGTCGTCCTTGGTTGCGGTAGATGACCACGAAGCCCTCTGTGCTGTGTCAATCCCTTCGCTTTCCACGGAGCGTCGCGGTACCGCCTTCCCGGCCGTTGGATCTCTCTGTAGAGCTCATCCGTCCAGTCCCCCGTAGCTGACTTTACATGCTGGGACAGGCGTGTCCCTAGCTCACTGGGGCCTGAGGCCACCAGCTATCCTCACCTGATTTAGCCTGCTAGTCGAAATTATGTACCAGGGTGTGGTCGCTGTCAGATGCAAACAGCTGCTTGGAGCCACAGGTGAGAGCTGAGTGTCCGGTGGGGACCAAAGGTGAATGAGCTGCCTCAGAATGGACATGACAAGCACCTTCACCATTGGTGTTACCCCTCCCTGAACACCCCTATACACGCCATCCACAAGAGTACAGACAAAAGATCAGCGTTCCTCTGGGGCCAAGGTGCAAAGCACAGTATCAATAGTTGCACAGAGCATATATAATTATGATAGCAGAAAAATACACAGTTGCAAAAAATATAGGCTCAGAGCGTCCTGGCCCGTAGATTGATTGATGGTGCATTGATATTGTCCTGGAGCCATGATTGTACAGGAACAAGCCCGCAGCAGTTCCTCATCGCGCGCAGTGCTGCTGCAGGCAAGTGCAATCCAGCCTGTCTTCCACTGAGTGAACACTGGAGGGCAGCACTGATGGGAGGGGCCATCACCCAACATGGTATGGAATCCAGTAGCACACAGCCGGCTCCAGTGTCTACTTGCTTGGCAGCTGAGGCATGAGGGCCTGGTCTGCATCACAACCAAGGCCACGCAGCTCCCTCACCATCCGTCTTGTCATTGAACCAGTGAATCGGACTTGCAGTATTCTACATTACCGATGTCCAAAAGGGTCTTGCAGTCACAACAAAAATGTCCAAGACAGTCACTTGCACTGTCCGTTGGACTGCGCACCGCCTCTGAGGCCTTCTGCCTTGAATGAAACAGATCGCAATAAGTCCATTTCCACAGCAATCAAGCTACTTGCTAGTGGGGTAGACTTGCAGTACTTGATGTTATTGATTACTAGCAGCGTCTTGTGATTGTGGACAAAGAATAACCAATTACCCCGTTGGCTGGATCCTGAGAGGTCGCTGCATCTGACTGTACCACCATCTCACTGGAAATCAATTTACCCTTTTACCAAATTAGAAGTTGGGACTGAGATCTTTCTTTAAGAAAAAAAAGCAATTCTATAGCTTTTATCTAGTGCAGCAATCTCCTGATAATTTGCTTTTGCACTATGTAAATCCTGCAGTTTGGCATCGGACTCACCGGTAATAATTGTTGCACTCCCTTTCCACTCACTGGGACTCTGATCCCTCCCAGTTTACTTTCCTAGAAGTTTGCATAGGTTTGGCATGTCACAAAATTTTAGACAAACTTCTATTGATGCAGAGTAGAAAGTATCCGAAGTGGTTGAGTCACCGCCTGGTACGGAAACACAAATGCCCAGAAACAGAGAAGTCTACCGAATGTGGTGGATACAGCCCAGTCCATCACAGGCAAAGCTCACCCCACCATTGAATATATTTACATGGAACCCAGTGGCAAGAAAGCGGCATCCTTCATCAAAGACCCTCGCCATTTGGGCCTTGCCCTCTGCTGACCACTATATCGGGCAGCAGGCATAGAAGCCTTGGGTTCCACATCACCAGGTTTAGGAACAGTTATCATCCTGCAACCATTAGGCTCCTGAAATGATGGGGATAACTTTATTCACCACTGCCCTGACCTGCTTCTATGACCTACAGACTCACTTTCAAAGACTATTTACAACTCGAGTTCTCAGTTTTAGCTTAAACCTATCATCCCTACTACAGCATAGGCTGCTGACAGCAACTTGTCAGTCCTCTGTCCTGGGCCAATCTTTCAAGTTGATCCCAGGTGTAGCCCATCGGAGATCCTCCCTCTCCCAGCAATGAAGTCTTTTAGAGCTTCTGTTGGTGTTTTTATAGCTCTGGGTTTGTAACGGGATGGGGTTGCTAGCCTCCTGCCCAACCCTCTTCCTTTCACAGTCAGGATTCAGACTGTCCATATTCTCAGTATTACTATATTATTTGCGCAGTTTGCTTTCTTTTAAACATTTTTTGTCAGTCTTTGACAGTTTATGTAAAGTTTTTGTAAATTATGTTTCTTATTTTTTACCTGTAAGTGTTTGCAAGGAAATGAATTTCAAGGTAAGACATACATACTTTGAGAAGAAATTTACTTTGACTTTGACGGTTGCTTGGCGATTGGAAAATTTATCTTTATACTGTGTAATATTCTACGTGTGTATTAAATGTTATGGTACTAATAGAAATAGCATCCAATAGCCGTAGAGCACTGCAGCACAGAAACAGGCCCTTCAGCCCATTTACTCTGAAAAACTATCATTCTGCCTGGTCCCACCAACTTGCATTTAGACCATGACCCTACAAACCCCTCCCATTCATGTATTTATCCCAACTTCCCTTAAATGTTGCAATCAAATCCACGTCCACTATTTCTGCTGGCAACTCGTTTCACACTTGTACTACTCTCTGAGCGAAGAAGTTCTCATTAAATATTTCACCTTTTACCCTAACCTTTGACCTTTACTTTTAGTCTCACCCAACTAAAGTAGAAAAGGCATACTTACATTTACCATATCTATACCCCTCCTAATTTTGCATACCTCTTTCAAATCTCCTCTCGTTCTCCTATGCTCCGGGCAATAGCATACTCAACCTTTCCCTATAATTCATGTTCTCATGATAACATCTTTGAAAGTTTTCTCTTGTGCTGTTTCAATCTTATTTATGGCTTTCCTGTATTTAGGTGACCAGAACTGCGCACAATACTCCAAATTAGGCCTCACCAATATCTTGCACAACTTTAAGTTAACAATGATTTATGAAGGCCGATGTGCCAATGGCACTTATACGAGCCTATCTACCTGTGACACCACTTCCAAGGAATTATTGATCCGTATTCCCAGATCCCTTTGTTCTACCGCACTCCTCAGTGTGTACCGTGTTCACTGCCGTATCCTGGTTTGGCACAAAGGTCCTGGGTATGAAGAATTACCAGAGATGTACAGGCAGTACTATTCTGCAGGTCTGCATTGAAGGTTTTAAGACCATAAGACATAGGAGCAGAATTGGGCCATTTGGCCCATTGTGTCTGCCCTGCCATTTCATCAAGGCTGATCCAATTTTCCTCGCAGCCCCAATTTCCTGCCATCTCCCCATATCCCTTCATGCTCTGACCATTCATGAATCTATCATTCTCCGCCTTAAATATACATTAAGACTTGGCCTGCACAGCTGCCTGTGCCAAAGAATTTCACAGATTCACTACTCTTTGGCAAAAGAAATTCCTCCTCATCTCTGTTCCAAAAGGACAGCCCTGTATTCTGAAGCTGCGTCATTTGGTCTTAGACTCTTCCACCATAGGAAATGTCCACTCCACATCCACTCTATCAAGGCCTTTCACTATTCAATATGTTTCAATGAGATCACCCCTCATTCTTTGGAATTCTAGTGAATACAGGCCCAGAGCCATCAAACGCTCTTCATATGACAAACCATTCAATCCTGGAATAATTTTTATGAACCTCCTTTGAAACCTCTCCAGTCTCAGCACATCCTTTCTAAGATAAGGGGCCCAAAACTGCTCACAATACTCCAAGTGAGGCCTCACCAGTTCTTTATAAAGTTTCAACATTACATCCTTGCTTTTATATTCTAGCCCTCTTGAAATGAATCCTAACATGGCATTTGCCTTCTTCACCACAGACTCAACCTGCAAATTAACCTTTATGGAATCCTGCAGAAGGACTCCCCAATCCCTTTGCACCTCAGTTTGTTGTATTTTCTCTCCATTTAGAAAATAGTTAACCCTTTCATTTCTCCTACCAATGTGCATTACCATACACTTCCCAACACTGTACTCCACCTGCTATTTCATTGCCCGTTCTCCTAATCTAAGTCCTTCTGTAGCCTCTCTACTTCCTCAAAGCTGGCTGCCCTTCCATCTATTTTCATATCATCTGCAAACTTTACAACAAAGCCATCAATCCGTCATCTAAATCATTGACATAGAAGTCAAAAAGAATCGGTCCCAACGGAGACCCCTGTGGAACACCACTAGCCACCGGCAGCCAGCCAGAAAAGGCTCCATTTATTCCTCCTCTTTCCTTCCTGCCAATCAGCCACTGGTTAATCCACGCTAGAATCTTTCCTGTAATACCAAGGGCTCATAGCTTGTTAAGCAGCCTCGTGTGGCACCTTGTCAAAGGCCTTCTGAAAATCCAAGTACACAACATCAACCGATTCTCCTTTGAATATCCTGCTTGTCATTTCTTCAAAGAATTCCGACAGATTTGTCAGGCAAGTTTTTCCCTTGAGGAAACCATGCTGTCTATGGCCTATTTTATCATGTGCCTCCAAGTACTCTGAGTCCTCATACTTAATAATCAACTTCAATATCTTCTCAACCACATAGGTCAGACTAACTGGCCTATAGTTTATTTTCTTCTGCCTCTCTCCCTTCTTGAAGAGTGGAGTGACATTAGCAATTTTCCAATCTTCTGGAACCATTGCATAATCTTGTAATTCTTAAAAGATCATAACTAATGCCTCTGCGATCTCTTTGGCCACCACTTTCAGAACTCTGGGGTGTACCCCATCTGGTCCGGGTAACTTTACCTTCAGACCTTTCTGGTTCCCAAGAACCTTGTCTCTAGTTATGGTAACTTCGCACACTTCATGTCACCGACACCTGGAAGTTACACCATACTGCTTGTGTCTTCCACTGATGCAAAGTACTTATTCAGTTTGTCTGCCATTTTGTTGTCCCCCATTAATACTTAGTGTTGGAGCATAAAGCCATCCACACACTTCAATTCCACAGACCACTCCCACTCCGATATATCTGTCCATGGCCTCCTCTACCGTCAAGATGAGGCCACACGCAGGTCGATGGAGCAATACCTTATCTCCTGCCTAGGTAGCCTCCTACCTGCTGGCATGAACATCCAACTCAGACCTCTGTTGATACCCCTGCCCCATCCCTTAGCCCATTCCTATCTAAAATTTTAGTCTGGTTCTCCTTCTCTCTCTTTCCCCCCCTCACTATAATCTCCCCCCAGCCCTACCTTTCTTTCTCTTTCATATCCCATAATTCTCCACCTTCCCTCAGCCCATTTCCCTCCAGCCTATCACTTCCCAGCTCTCTACTTCATCCCTCCCCCCACTTCTTATCCCCCCTCGACCATCCCATGTTACTTCACTCCAGATGAAGGGTTTCGGCCCGAAACGTCATCACTACCTCCTCCCATAGATGCTGTCTGGCCTGCCGAGTTCTGCCAGCATTTTGTGTTTTTATTTAATTCTTATAATATTTGTGAATGACTTTTTCATCATCTATTATTATAAAAGTTTTGTTTTATTTCATAACCTGATGTCAGCCTTCCAGTAGTATAGCCTCAGATGCTGATGCATGGGAAGCAGGCCAGGGACAAATGGAGACGCAAGGATTGGTACTGGTTTATTATTGTTACGTGTACCAGGATACAGTGAAAAGCTTGTCTTGCATACTGTTCATACAGATCAGATCATTGCACAGTGCATTGAAGTAGAACAAAGTAAAACAATAACAGAATGCGGATTAAAGTGTAAAGTTAACTGTGAAAGTGCAGTGTAAGTAACCAATAAGGTAAAAGATCATCACGAGATAGATTGTGAGGGCAAGAGTCCAGCTTCTCATATTTGGGAACTATTTAGTAGTCTTATAACAGCAGGATAGAAGCTGTCTTTGTGCTTTCAGGCTTTTGAAGAAATCATCGAAAAATTGAAACTAGATTTTTAAAGTTTTGTAGTGATGTGCTTGTTTATGGCGTTCCCCTTTTAAAATCTGCTAGTGTTTCTGAAAGCCTGCTTACCACCTGCTCCTTTGTGTTAACTTAATCTGGATTGTGACGGGGCATCACGCTGCAGTCCCTTCCTGGTGACTTATAAAGAGAGACTAGAGATGACCTTTATTAGTCATATTTACATGGAAAAATCGAAACAAGTAGTGAAATGCGCATTTATGTCAATTAGAATCAGTCAGGATGGTGCTCGGGACTGTCCACAAATGTCACCACACTTCCGGCACCAATATAACATGCTGACAACTTGCTGACCTTAACCCATGCATCTTTGGATTGTGGGAGAAAGCAGGAACACACGGAAGAAACCCATGTGGTCAAGGGGAGAATGTACAAACCTTACAGGCAGTGGTAGAACTGAACCCTACACGGTGATTGTTAGCAAACGGGCTAACTGCTACTCTCCTGTGCCACTCCTGACACACTTGTTCCATGATTTTGTTTTAAATTTTATTTTTCCCGAATGAGAAGGTGTAACCAGTGGAGTGTCTCAAAAACTATTTCTTGGCTTTCAGTCATTTACACTGTGTATTAATACCTGGAGGAAGAGGCAGAGGATAAATTATCCAAGTTTGCTGATGATCGGTGAAAAGTTGAGCAGTGATGAGGACTCCTGGGCTGATAGATAGCTTAAATGAGTGGGTAAAAGTTAGTCGTGGTATTGATTTATTGTTGTAAAGTGCACCCAGATAAGAGTAAAAAACTGTCTTGCTTACTGCTCACACTGAGCAACACAGGGCACTGCAGTATGTCAATCCATGGCCTTGTCTACTGTTGTGATGAGGCCACACTTAGGTTGGAGGAACGACACCTTGTATTCCATCTGGGTAGCCTCCAACCTCATGACATGAACATTGATATCTCGAACTTCTGGTAATGTCCCCCACCATCCCCTCCTTCACCAGTCTGCTTCCCCTTTTCCTTCTCTCACCTTATCTCCTTGCCTGCCCATTGCCTCCCTCTGGTGCTCCTCCCCCTTTTTCTTTCTTCCATGGCCTTCTGTCCCCACCTATCAGGCTCCCCCTTCTCCAGCCCTGTATCTGTTTCACCAATCAACTTCCCAGCTGTTTACACTGCTTCCTGCCCCCCCCCCCCAGGTTTCTCCTATCGCCTTGTGTTTCTCTCTTCCCCCAATGCCCATATTTTAAATCTACTCCTCATCTTTCTTTTCCTCCAGTCCTGCTGAAGGGTCTCGGCCTGATACGTCGACGGTACATTTTTTTCCACAAATGCTACCTGGCCTGCTGAGTTCCTCCAGCATTTTGGGTGTGTTGCTTGGAATTGTACAGGATGTTTGTTGAGGCTCTTCTTGGAGTACAGTGCAGAGTTTTAGTTCTTGTTTGTAAGCTAATTCCCTTATTTAAGAAACGATATATCAGCACAGGAGGTAGTCTAGAAGAGGTTTGTTACATACGCGCAGAGCAAGATAATGGAGCAGTAGGATTAAATGTTTTTACCGAGTTCTGCTAGCCTCTGTACAGGCTGGGCAATTTAGCACTGTGGGAGCTATGAACCAGGCCCACCGAGACAAGAAGATGTGCACTCGAAATCCCACGTGGAACGAGAGAGCCCTCAGTGCGAGGGAGGCCCAATTGCTTCACCACACGATCAATTGGCTGCACGTGCACTTACCATATTCTCGCAATTAATCTGATACACTTCCAGATTCACTTTGCTAAACCCTGAGATTGAAATGTCCTGTCACGATTTACTTAAAAAGAAATGTAGACCTGTGTTCTTTGGAGTTTGAAAGAATGAAGGATGATCTGAAGAGACCCTAAGGGTTTAACAAGGTGGATGTTGAGATGTTTCTATTAGTAGAGAGTCTTGAATGAGGAGACATGATTACCAGAGCAGCACGTTACGGTTAGCACAATCACCGTTTGGGTTTCGATTCCACCACTGTCTGTAAGGAGTTTGTACGTTCTCCCCATGACCTTGTGGGTTTCCTCTGGGCGCTCTGGTTTCGTCCTGCATTCCAAGGACCTATGGTTAGGCACAGTGAGTTCTGGGCGTGCTATGTTGACTGTCCAGTCCTTGGACTGTGTTGGTCGTTGATGCAAAACGATGCATTTCATTATTTGCTTCAATATATGTAGCAAATCTTTACAAGCAACACACACAAAATGCTGGAGGAACTCAGCAGGCTAGGCAACATCTATGGAAAAGAGTACAGTCGACGTTTTGGGCTGGTGAAAAAAGGTGAGGAGTCAGAGTAAGAAGGTGGGGGAGGGGAGGAAGAAACACAAGGTGATAGGTGAATCTGGGAGGGGGAAGTAAAAAGCTGGGAAGCTAATGGTGAAAGAGATACAGGGCTGGAGAAGGGGGAATCTAATAGGAGAGGATGGAAGGCCATGCAAGAAAGAAAAAGGGGAAGGAAAACCAGAGGGTGGTGGTGGGCAGGCAAGGCGATAAGGTGAGAGAGTTAAAAGAGGATGGGAAGTAGAGAAGGGGGATGTCATTACCGGAAGTTCAAGAAATCGATGTTCATGCCATCAGGTTGAAGTCTACCTGGACAGAATATAAGGTATTGCTCTTCCAATTTGAGTGTGGCCTCATTTTGGCAGTAGAGGAGACCATGGACTGACATATTGGAATGGGAATGGGAAGTGGAATTAAAATGGGTGGCCACTGGGAGATCTTGTTTTATCTTTAAAGAGGAGTAATTGAAGTGTATGGGCAATTTCTTCTTGCTGAATCTAAGGAATTCTCTAAGCCAGGGTATTGTAAAGATTAATGGGGGTAATGTGGATGTTGGAAATGCAATTCGGAAGTTTGTAGATGACAGAACTGGTGGTAGTGTCATTGAAGAGGAAGTCTGTCTTCAGCTACAGAGTTAAATTTATGAGTTGGTACTATGGGCAGAGCAGTGGCAGATGGTGAGGCATTTTTTGGGAGAACCAAGAAGGCTAAAACATACACAGTGAATGACCGTAATTCAGGAAAAACAGAGTTCCTGAAGACAGCAGCACTTTTAGATAACAAAGTAATTAAGGCATTTGGGATACTCGCCACCTGTAGCAAGGTACAAAGTAAAATTATTATCAAAATACATACACAGTATGTCACTGGGTGGAGATATGACTCTACCAAAGGGGTGTAAGGTGCTTCTTCCCTCCACTAGCCTACTGGTCACCCTTGGGCAAGGTATAGCACCTTACGTAGCTCCCCCACCCCGATCAGGGTCATGTCAAGTCATGGAGCAGCTGGTGCTTATCACAAGTCCTGGTTGTGTGACTACTGACGACGGGCAGACACTCTCTGAAGAGTGTTAATAATGGCTGTGTTGCAAAGACGCTGTCCAGAAGATAATGGCAGACCACTGCTGTAGAAAAAATTGCCAAGAACAATCATGGTCATGGAGACCACGGTCGCCCACGTCAGTATGAAACGGCACATGATGATGATGATATGTCACCAAATACTACCCTGAGATTATTTTTCTTGCAGGCATTCAAGGGCATAAGATATAAAGACAAGGAGACAATGGTAGAACTTCAGAGGATACAGGGGTCCGTGTTGGGGCCGCTGCTTTTTACGTTGTATATCAACGATTTGGATTATGGAATAGATGGCTTTGTGGCTAAATTTGCCGATGATACAAAGATAGGTGGAGGGGCCGGTAGTGCTGAGGAAACACAGAGTCTGCAGAGAGACTTGGATAGATTGGGAGAATGGGCAAAGAAGTGGCAAATGAAATACAGTGTTGGAAAGTGTACGGTCATGCACTTTGGTAGAAGAAATAAACCGGCAGACTATTATTTAAATGGGGAGAGAATTCAAAGTTCTCGTGGAACTTGGGAGTCCTCGTGCAGGATACCCTTAAGGTTAACCTCCAGGCTGAGTCGGTGGTGAAGAAGGCGAATGCAATGTTGGCATTCATTTCTAGAGGAATAGAGTATAGGAGCAGGGATGTGATGTTGAGGCTCAATAAGGCACTGGTAAGACCTCACTTGGAGTACTGTGTGCAGTTTTGGGCTCCTTATTTAAGAAAGGATGTGCTGACGTTGGAGAGGATTCAGAGAAGATTCACTAGAATGATTCTGGGAATGAGAGGGTTAACATATGAAGAACATTTGACCGCTCTTGGACTGTACTCCTTGGAGTTTAAAAGATTGAGGGGGACCTCATAGAAACATTTTGAATGTTGAAAGGCATGGACAGAGTGGATGTGGCAAAGTTGTTTCCCATGGTGGGGGAGTCTAGTACGAGAAGGCATGACTTGAGGATTGAAGGGTACCCATTCAGAACAGAGATGCAAAGAAATTTTTTTAGCCAGAGGGTGGTGAATCTGTGGAATTTGTTGCCACGGGCGGCAGTGGAGGTCAAGTCATTGGGTGTATTTAAGGCAGAGATTGATAGGTATCTGAGTAGCCAGGGCATCAAAGGTTATAGTGAGAAGGGAGGGGAGTGGGACTAAATAGGAGAATGGATCAGCTCATGATAAAATGGCGGACCAGACTCGATGGGCTGAATGGCCGACTTCTGCTCCTTTGTCTTATGGTCTAATATTAGGCCACAGTTAGAATGCATCTCTGGTCACTACACTTTAGGAAGGATGTGATGGTCTTGATAAAGGTGCTAGGATGTTATCTGGGATGAAGCATTTCACCCAGCGGGAGAGGCTGGGATTGTCTTCCTTGTAGAGGAGGACACTGGGGAGGGGAGGGGAGGAGACTGACTGAGGTTTGCAGAATTTTGAGGGACATAGGTAGTTCAAGATGGTGAGAAAAGTTTTTCGTCTATGGAGCTGTATCAGCTGCCTTGGTAGCAGAGCTGTGGGTTTAGGAGGTGTTGTCAAAACAGCCTAGCCGAGTGCCTGCGGTACCTTTTATCCTTTGTTCTTCCAGCTAATTGGTCTGTTCCTTTGCCTGAGTCAAGAGGCACTGGCAAATGATTAGTGAGGTGGCACCCTGCCCATGTCATCATGACCACTCTTCCACTGTGTTCCCACTAATGAAGCACAGGCAAGTGTTTCCTGGTAAATACAATAGATTAGCTTGTCAACTTTATGTCAAAGAAACCGGCTGTTTGCAAATGATTAATAGGTGCCAACACAAACAGGATGAAGTCATGGCACCTGATTTGCCCTGTATTGTGAATATTGTAGTCAGCCGTTCACAAAGTGGGAGATAAATTAAGCAACTATTTTGTATCTGCTTCAGGAATAAGACATAGAAAACTTTCTCTAATTAGCGGAAAACAGAAGTCAAAATTGAGTTTAATGTCATATGTCTACGGTAGCAATACACTCACTGGCCGCTTTGTTAGGTACAGGAGTGGAACCTGGTGTGATATGCTGCTGCTGTAGGCCATCCACTTCCAGGTTCAAAGCAACACTCACAAATGCTGGAGGAACTCGGCAATCAAGCAGCATCTATGGAAATGAATAAACAGTCGATGTTTCAGGCCGAGACCCTTCTTCAGAACTGGAGAGGAAGGGGAAAGACACCAGGATAAATAGGTGAGGGAGGGGAAAGATGTTAGCAAGAGGTGATGGGTGATGCCAGGTGGGTAGGAAGGACTTGGGAGGAAGGACTCTGATAGGACAGGAGAGTGGACCATAGTTGAAAGGGAAGGAGGAGGAGTCCTAGGTGAAGTGATAGGTAGTTGAGAAGAGGTGAGAGTGGGGAAGAGAAGAAGAGGAGAGGGGGGAGGCAAGTTTTGTTTACCAGAAGGAGAAATTGATACTAATACTATCACGTTGGAAGTGACCCAGATGGAATAGAAGGTGATGCTCCTCCACCCAGAAGGTGGCTCCATCTTGGTACACGAGGAGGCCATGGACCAATATCTCGGAATGGGAATTGGAATTAAAGTGCTTGGCTACTGGGAAGTAACACTTTTCTCGGATGGAGTGGAGGTGTTCAATGAAGTGGTTCCCCAATTTACGACGGGCCTCGCCAATGTAGAGGAAGCTATGTTGGGAGCACCCGAACACAATAGATGACTCCAGCAGATTCACAGGTGAGTATTGCCTCACTTGGAAGGACCGTTTGGGCCCCTGAATGGAGGTGAATTGGCAGGTGTAGAACTTAGGCTGCTTGCAGGGGTAAGTGCCAAGGGGGAGATTAATGGGGAGGAGCAAATGGCCAAGGGAATTGCAGAGGGAGGGATTGCTGTGGAAAACAGAAAGGAAGGAGGTAAAAATATGTTGAGAGGTAGGATCCCTTTGGAGATGGCGGAAGTTGTGCAGGATGATGTATTGGAAGCAGAGGCTGATGGAGTGGTAGGTTAGAACGAGAAATTCTATCCCTGTTAAAGTGGCAGGAAGATGGCATGAGGGCGGATCTTCAGGAAATGGAGTAGATGCAGTGCCAATAGTAGAGGGAGGGAAACCCCACTTTTTTTTAAAGAAGGGGGACATCTCTGATGTCCTGGAAAAGAAAGCCATGTCCTGGGAACAGATGTGGTGGAGGCGAAAGAACTGAGAAAAGGGAATAGTATTTTTGCAGGAGATTAAGTTAGGAAAAGGTGTAGTCAAGCTAACTGAGGGAATCAGTAGGTTTATAAAAGAAGTTGGTTGACAGTTTGACTCCAGAGATGGTGAAAGAGAGATCAAGAAAGAAGGAGGAGTGTCAGAAATGGACTAAGTGAATTTAAAGGCAGGGTGGAAGTTAGAGGCAACGTTGATGAAATTGAAGAGCTCAGCATGGGTGCACGATGCAGCATTAATGAAGTCGTCAATGTAGTGGAGGCAGAGTTGGAGAACATTACTGGGAAAAGCTTGGACCTTGGACTGTTCCACATAGCCAACAAAGAGGGCGGCATAGCTGGGGTCCATACAGGTGTACATTGCTACCCCTTGAGTCTGGAGAAACTGGGAGGGGCCGAAAGAAAAATTGTTGAGGGTGGGGACCAGTTCTGCCAGACAGAGAGAGTGGTGGTAGACGAGAAGTGGTCGGTTTTGATACTGAGAAAGAAGTAGAGAGCTTTGAAGCCTTCTTGATGGGGATAGAAGTGTATAGGGACTGAACATCCATGGTGAAAATGAGATGGTCAGGACTAGGGAACCGAAAGTTGCTGAGGAGGTTGAGAGTACGATAAAGGTTACAGATGGGAAAGGATTGAACCAAGGGGGATAGAATGGAGTTGAAGTATGAGAACATGAGTTCTGTGGGGCAGGAGCAGGCAGCAACAATAGGCTTACCCAGACAGTCAGATTTTTTTGGATCTTGAGGAGGAGGTAGAAGTGAGCAGTGCGGGGTAAGGGAACTATGAGCTTGGTGGCAGTGGATGGGTGTTCTCCAGAGTTGATGAGGTCAGTGATGGTGTTGGGGTCAGTTTTCTGATGGGTCTGAGTGGGGTCCTCCTCACGAGGTAGGTAGGAGGAGGTGTCTGAGAGTTGCCGCCTGGCCACAGTGAGATGGGATCAGTGTGCCATAGTACAGCAGCACCCTCTTTGTCTGCAGGTTCAATGGTAAGGTTGGGATTGTCTCAGAGTGGAAGGTTGGAGGGAATGGTGAAGACAGGGCAAGAATTAGAGCTGGGATCAGAGGTGGGGGAAGAGAGTTGGTGTTGCCCAAGCCGAGAGGAGGGTTGGGGTGTTCAGGAAAGGTGGCGTGGGAGAAAGATAGAAGCTCCAATGACCCAAGAAGTGACAGTGGAGCCTGAGAGTCACGGAGTTCGAGAGTGGTGGTGGGAGAAGGAGAGCCTGGGGAGCCAGCAGCAGTGAATAAAGTCCCAGCCTAGAGGTGTTGACTGTCCAGGCTGGAGCCGGAGCCAGGTTCGATGTGCTGTGTGCTCAGAGATGCTCTTTTGCCACCATTGTGGTTACTGTTGCCTTCCTGTCAGCTTGAACCAAGCGGGCCATTCTCATCATACTTCTCTCATTAACATTTTTGTCCACAGAACTGCCACTCACTGGATGTTTTTTATTTGTCTTTCACACCATTCTCAGTAAGCTCTGCAATGTAGATGTCCAAAGTAAATATATTATCAAAGTCCTAAATGATGGATGCTGCTTTTCTGCAAAAGCACTTCGTGGAGATGTGCTCAATGGTGGGGAGGGTTTTACCTGTGATCGATTGGGCCATATCCACTGCTTTTCAAGGGCATTAGTGTTTCCATACCAGGCTGTGATTTGGCCAATCAATATACTCTCCACTTTATAGAAGTTTGTAAAGTTTTGGATGTCAGACCGAATCTTCACAAACTTCTAAGGAAGTGGAGGTGCTGCCGTGTTCAGAATCAGATTTAATATCACTGGCATATGTTGTGATTTTTGTTAATTTTACAGCAGCTGGAGAGTGAAATACATGATAAATATAGAGAAGGAAAAGACTGAGTATATGTATTAGTAAAATTAAAATATTTAGTGCAAAATAACAGAAATAAAAAAGTAGTGAGGTAGTGTTCATGGGTTCAGTGTCCGTTTAGAAAATCGGATGGCAGAGGGGAAGAAGCTGTTCCTGAATTGCTGAGTGTGAGTCTTCAGGCTTCTGTACCTCTTTCCTGATGGTATGGAGTGTTTTAGTTGACAAACCAAATCTCCTCAGACTCCTGCACTGTCTTGCCTTCTTTATGGCTGCATCAACATCCAGGTTAGTTCCTCAAAGATATTGACTGCCAGGAACCTGAAATTGCTCACTCTCTCCACTTCTGATTCCTCTGAGGATTGGTTTGTGTTCTCTGTTCTTACCTTTCTGACGTCCACAGTCAGCTCTTTGGTCTTACTGGCGTTGAGTGCCAGGTTGTTTCTGCGACACCACTCAACTAGCTGGCATATGTCGCTCCTGTACGATCTTTCAGCCAACAATCGTTGTATCATCAGCAAATTTATAGATGGCATTTGAGCTATGCCTAGCCACGCAGTTATGTGTGTAGAGAGAGTAGAGCAGTGGGCTAAGCACACATCCCTGTGTTGCACAGGGTTGATTATCAGCGAGGTGGAGATGTTACTTCCAGTCCCCATAAATTGTGGTCTTCAGGTTAGGAGATCAAGGATCCAGTTCCAGAGGGAGATAGAGGCCTATAGTCTATAGCTTTTTGATCAGGACTGTAGAAATGATGGTGTTAAATGCTGAGCTATAGTCAATAAACAGCATCCTGACATGGGTATTTGCATTGTCCAGATGATCCAACGCTGCGTGACCGAAGTTGCTGACCCTATCTACCTCTGGTCCCCCTGATGATGACTGGCTCATAGACCTCTGAGTTCCTCATCCTGAAATCAATAATCTGCTCCTTGGTCTTACTGACATTCAGTGAGAGGTTGTTGTTGTGGATCCATTCAGCCAGATTTTCAGTCTCCCTCCTATATGCTAAGTTGTCACCACCTTTGATTCAGCCAATGTAATCAGCATGCTTAAACATGCCGTTGATTAGATATTTACATTAACAGGGAGGTGTACCTAATAAATTAATCGCTGAGTACATGTTACATTATCACATCAGACCGAGATGTGCTGTCATGCTGAAAATTGTGGGCATGGTATATTGGCGCCAGAGTGTGTGGCAACTCTTGTGGGTTGCTCCCAACACATCCTTGGGTGTGTCGGTTGTTAAACAATGCATTTCACTGTATGTTTCGATGTACATGTGATAAATCTGAATCTGATGAAGTCATGCTACGGTCACGGTTGCAGATCCTGCTATCTGCCTGGGTCGTAGGGGAGCTGTACAGATGAGTGCTTGGGTGAGGTAAAGTATCTCGGAAGTTACTCTCTCCCTGTCCTTGTTTGTTAATTCCTCATCTGTAGGGTTTTTTTTAGATGAGTGAGAATGGCCCCAGGGGAAGTGTTTTGCGTGGGATGTGGGAAGTCTGGGAGATCTTTAGTCTTCCAGATAAACACATCTGCCGCAGGTGCACCGATTTGCAGTTCTTGAGAAATTGTATTGAGGAACTGGAGCTGCAACTTGATGACCATCGACTCGTATGGGAGAATGAGGAGGTGATAGACAGGAGCTACAGGGAGGTAGTCACCCCTAGGTTGTAGGAGACAGGTAATTGGGTGTCAGTCCGGAAAAGGAGGGGAAATGCACAGACAGTGCAGAGTACGCCTGCGGCCATTCCCCTCAATATTAAGTGTACAACTTCAGATACTATTGAGGGGAATGACCTGCTTGGAGTGGGGGGAGTGAGGGTGAGTCACTGTGACAGGGTCTCTGGTATTGAGTCTGGCGCTGTGGCTGAGAGGAGCAGAGAGGTGAAGAGGACTGCAGTGTTGATAGGGGATTCCTTAGTCAGAGGAGCAGAGACGAGATACTGTGGGTGCGATTGAGTCATCCGGATGGTATGTTGCCTCCCTGGTGCCAGGATCATGAATGTCTAGGATCAGGTTCATGCATTCCAAAGGGTTAGGGTGAGCAGCCTTGAAGACTTGGTTCATATTGGCACCAATGGCATAGGTAGACGAGGTGAGGAGGTCCTGAAGAGAGATTAAAGGGAGCTGGGTAGAAAGCTGAGAAACAGGACCTTCAGCATAGTAATCTTTGGATTGCTGCCTTTGCCATGTGCCAGTGAAAGTAAGAATAAGATGATATGGCAGTTGAATGCATAGCTGAGGAACTGGTATATGGGACAGGGGTTCAGATTTATGGATCGTTAGGATCTCTTTGGGGGAAGGATTACACCTGCATCCGAGGAGGACCAATATCCTTGTGGGCAGATTGCCTAAAGCTGTTTGGGTGGGTGTAAACAAATTTGACAGGGGGATGGGAACTAGAGTGATAATGCTAAAGATGAGGTAGTTGGTTTACAAACGGGGGTAATGTGCAGTGAGACTCCTAGCAAGGAAAGACTGATGACAGAGCAAAGTTGCTGTCAATAGGATGAGTTGCAATGTCAAAAAGGTGGACAAAATCGAAAAGTGTGAATATGGGACAAAGGTATTATATTTGTGCTCAGTATACAGAATAAGGTTGGAGAACATGTGGCACAGTTGCAGATTGGCATGTATGATGTTGTAAGCATCATTGAATCATGACTGAAAGAAAAAACGGGGATGGTGCCGGAGGATTGGCGTATTGCTCATGTGGTTCCATTGTTTAAAAAGGGTTCTAAGAGTAAACCTAGCAATTATCAGCCTGTAAGTTTGATGTCAATGGTGGGTAAATTAATGGAAAGTATTCTTAGAGATGGTATATATAATTATCTGAATAGACAGGGTCTGATTAGGGACAGTCAACATGGATTTGTGCGTGGAAGGTCATGTTTGACAAATCTTACTGAATTTTTTGAAGAGGTTACTAGGAAAGTTGACGAGGGTAAAGCAGTGCATGTTGTCTATATGGACTTCAGTAAGGCCTTTGACAGGGTTCC
The DNA here is from genome assembly GCF_048418815.1 of Hemitrygon akajei. Lineage (NCBI taxonomy): Eukaryota > Metazoa > Chordata > Chondrichthyes > Myliobatiformes > Dasyatidae > Hemitrygon > Hemitrygon akajei. The sequence continues at coordinate 16,607,520 of NC_133128.1, read as the reverse complement.
ACACGGAAGGTTAGTTAGGAAGGTTCAATCGTTAGGTACTAATATTGAAGTAGTAAAATGGATTCAACAGTGGCTGGATGGGAGATGCCAGAGGAGTAGTGGTGGATAACTGTTTGTCAGGTTGGAGGCCGGTGTCTAGCGGGGTGCCTCAGGGATCTGTACTGGGTCCAATGTTGTTTGTCATATACATTAATGATCTGGATGATGGGGTGATAAATTGGATTAGTAATTATGCAGATGATACTAAGATAGGTGGAGTTGTGGATAATGAAGTAGGTTTTCAAGGCTTGCAGAGAGATTTAGGTCAGTTAGAACATTGGGCTGAAAGATGGCAGATGGAGTTTAATGCTGATAAGTGTGAGGTGCTACATTTTGGTAGGACTAATCAAAATAGGACATACATGGTAAATGGTAGGGCATTGAGAAATGCAATAGAACCAAGTGATCTAGGAATAACGGTGCATAGTTCCCTGAAGGTGGAATCTCATGTGGATAGGGTGGTGAAGAAAGCTTTTGGTATGCTGGCCATTATAAATCAGCGCATTGAGTATAGGAGTTGGGATGTAATGTTAAAATTGTACAAGGCATTGGTGAGGCCAAATTTGGAGTATTGTGTACAGTTCTGGTCACTGAATTATAGGAAAGATGTCAACAAAATAGAGAGAGTACAGAGGAGATTTACTAGAATGTTACCTGGATTTCAACACCTAAGTTACAGAGAAAGTTTGAACAAGTTAGGTCTTTATTCTTTGGAGTGTAGAAGGTTGAGGGGGGACTTGATAGAGGTTTTTAAAATTATGAAGGAGATAGATAGAGTTGATGTGGCTTGGCCTTTTCCACTGAGAATAGGGGAGATTCAAACAAGAGGACATGAGTTGAGAGTTAGGGGGCAAAAGTTTAGGGGTAACACGAGGGGGAACTTCTTTACTCAGAGAGTGGTAGCTGTGTGGAACGAGCTTCCAATAGAAGTGGTAGAGGCAGGTTTGATTTTGTCATTTAAAAGAAATTGGATAGGTATATGGACAGGAAAGGAATGGAGGGTTATGGGCTGAGTGCAGGTAGGTGGGACTAGGAGAGAAAAAGCGTTTGGCACGGACTAGAAGGGCCGAGATGGCCTGTTTCCATGCTGTAATTGTTATATGGTTATATGATTATAGGGTTAGTAAAGAAAATTAAAATAAAAAAGGCCCATTTTAAGAGAAAAGTCTAAAGTGCACGTTTGGAGCTCACAAATATGGCCATTCATCAACCATCGACCTCCTCCGAGTGTTGCCGACCTTTGGACCCTCGCTCCCGGTCCACTCCGTCTGGCGATCTCCCAGCTCTGTCTCCACATGCGTCTTCCTTCTCCTCTTGCCAACCAAAAGCCCGTGAAAATCTCTCTTCCAGAATCATAAGGAACAACAACATTTCTCTCATTGGATGCCCCCCCCCCCCCCCCCCCACATTCCAGACTCTGTTAACTCTAGTCATAACACAAACACTGCTGCTACAGAGAGAGCATTACATTGGCAGTGAAACCTTACAGATGGAATACAGTGTCGGGAAGTGTATGGTCATGCAAGTTGATAGAAGAATGAAGGGTTGACTATTTTTTAAATGGAGAGAGTACAAAAAACTGATGCGCAAAGGGGTTGGGAATCCTTGTGCAGGATTTCATAACAGTTAATTTGCAGGTTGAGTCCGTGGTGAGGAAGGCAAAGGTGATTTTAGCATTCATTTCAAGAGGATTAGAATGTAAAAGCAAGAATGTAATGTTGAGACTGTAAAACACTGGTGAGTCCTCACTTGGAGTATTATTAGTGGCTTTGGGCCCCTTAACTTAGGATGTGCTGAAACAGGAGAGGGTTCAAAGGAGGTTCACGAAAATGATTCCAGTTCTGAATGACTTGAGCGTTGGACAGTTCTGGGCCTGTATTCGCTGGAATTCAGAAGAATGAAGTGTGACCTTTTTGAAACCTATCGAATGGTGAAAGGCCTTTATAAAGGGGATGTGGAGAGGACATTTCCTATGGTGGAAGTGTCTAAGACCAGAGGACACAGCCTCAGAATAGAGGAATGTCCATTTAGAACAGAGATGAGGAGGAATTCTTTAGCCAGTGAGTGATGAATCTGAGGAATTCATTTCCACAGGCAGCTGTGGAGGCCAAATCTTGATGGTATATTTAAGGCAGAGGTTAATAGATTCTTGATTGGTCAGGGTATGAGTGGATACAGGAGTGAGGGGGTGGGAGGCAGGAGATTGGGGCTGAGAGGAAAAATGGATCAGCCATGATGAAATGGCAGAGCAGACTTGATGGCCAAATGGCCTAATTCTGTTCCTATGTCTTATGGTCATTACCTCTTCCACCTATCGCCTCCCAGCTTCTCATTTCATCCCACCCGCCACCCACTTACCCCAGGACCTGGTCTCATCAATCACTACCAGTTTGTGCTCCTCCCCCTATTCTTAACTCCTTATTCTGAACTTTGCCCTCTTCCTTTCCTGTCCTGATGAAGGATCTCATCCCGAGAGATCAACTTTTATTCCTCTCTATACATGCTGCCTGACCTGCTGAGTTCCTCCAGCATTTTGTGCATGTTGCTCTGGATTTTAAGAATCTCTTGTGTTTAAAAAAAAATTGTATAACATTCTCCTGAGTCAAACATCCAAGGTTAGGTGTTGGCACAGTGATACCTTGCTGAAAGGGTTGCAATCTCACTTGGGCTGCATTCTTGAGAGTTTATGTGCCTGTGCACCAGAAGACAGGAAGTATCTATTTCTGTAATTCAGTGTCGCTATTTATTGATGATTGGGGGTTTTTCTTTGCAACCCCACTGAAGTGGATTGGTTATGAGTTCCTTTCTCAATAGGAAATTTGTAGAACACTGACCCCTATATCTCACTTGGTGCAAATTACTCATCGAAACCTCATCTTTGTTTGCAAAAGATACCTCGACGATATTTAGAAGTGGTGTATCAGTAATAAATTGAAGTTCAACACTAATTTCAATGTACACCCGAGAATTGTAATCAAGCTAAGCTCGATATTGGGTCTTGGAGATGAGGGAGCTTCTAACTGAAACATTGGATGTTCTTCAGTCATGGAGAATTACAGCACAGAAACGAGATCGGGTCCTTAAGCTCATCTAGCCCTTGCCGAACCATTTACTGCCCAGTCTCAGAGTGGGGTGTGAAGGTTAGGGATATCATCTAGTTGTTGTTTGTCCCCAATCCTACAATGCGATATGCACTCAGTGGCCACTTTATTACGTAGAGGAGTGTACCTAACATTGTGGCCATAGGACAGTGTGGTCTCCTGCTGCAGTAGCCCATCCTAATCAAGATTCGATGTGTTGTACATTCAGAGATGCTCCTTCTGCACTCGTTATTTGAGTTACTGTCCTCTTCCTGTCAGCTTGAACCAGTCTGGCCATTTTCCTCTGAACTCTCTCATTAACAGGGCTATTTACCCACAGAACTGCTACTCACTTTTTGATTTTGTTTTTTGCGCCATCCTCTGTAAGCTCCAGAGACTTGTGTGTGAAAATCCCAGCAGATCAGCAGTTTCTGAGATGCACAAACCACCCTGTCTTCCCCAGTCAAAGTCACTTAAATCACATTTCTTCCCATTCTGATGTTTGGTCTGAACAAAACTGAACCTCTTGACATATCTCCATGCTTTTATTCATTGAGTTACTGCCATATGACTTGCATTAATGATCAGGTGTATTGTTCTAGAGTCCCCATCCTGTAAAGATGAGCTCCTTTGGTTTAAGGGTATTTGAAGGGGGGCAGTTTTCTGCTCTCCCTGGTCTCTGAGTCTTTTCAGCATTATTTATTTCTAGCCTCATTATTTATTAAGACCATAACACCATAAGTTATAGGAACAGAAGCATGCCATTTGGCCCATTGAGTCTGCTCTGCCATTCAATCCTGGGCTGCTCCAATTTTTTTCAGTCATCTCCACTCCCCTGCCTTCTCCCCATACCCTTTGATGCCCTGGCTAATCAAGAACCTATCTATCTCTGCCTTAAATACACCCAATGACTTGGCCTCCACAGCCGCTCGTGGCAACAAATTCTACAGATTTACCACCCTCTGACTAAAGTATTTTTTTCGCATCTCTGTTCTAAATGGATGTTCTTCATTTCTGAAGTTGTGGCCTCATGTCCTAGACTCCCCGACCATGGGAAATAACTTTGCCATATCTAATGTGTTCAGGCCTTTTAACATTCAGAACGTTTCTATGAAATCCCCCCTCATTCTCCTGAACTTCCAGGGAATACAACTCAAGAGCTGTCAGATGTTCCTCATACGGTAACCCTTTCATTCCCAGAATCATTCTCGTGAATCTTCTCTGAACCCTCTCCAACGTCAGTATATCTTTTCTAAAATAAGGAGCTGAAAACTGCACACAGTACTCCAAGTGTGGTCTCACGAGTGCCTTATAGAGCCTCAACATCACATCCTTGCTCTTAAATTTTATACCTCTAGAAATGAATCCCAACATTGCATTTGCCACCTTCACCACAAATTCAACTTGGAGGTTAACCTTCGGGGTATCCTGCACAAGGACTCCCAAGTCCCTTTGCATCTCAAAACTTTGAATTCTCTCCCCATCTAAATAATAGTCTGCCTGTTTATTTCTTCTACCAAAGTGCATGATCATACACTTTCCAACCTTGTATTTCATTTGCCACTTCTTTGTCCATTCCCCTAAACTATCTAAGTCTCTCTGCAGAGACTCTCTAAGTCTAATGCTATCTGTTTCCTCAGCACTACCTGCTCCTCCACCTATCTTTGTTTCATTGGCAAAGTAGCCACAAATCCATTAATACCATAGTCCAAATCATTGACATACATTGTAAAAAGCAGCAGTCCCAACACTGACCTCTGTGGCACTCCACTGGTAACCGGCAGCTAGCCAGAATAAGATCCCTTAATTCCCACTTTCTGTTTTCTGCCAATCAGCCAATGCTCCACCCATGCTAGTAACTTCCCTGTAATTCCAAGGGCTCTTATCTTATGTGCCTAATGTGCAGCACCTTGTCAAAGGCCTTTTGAAAGTCCAAGTACATCACATCTACTGCATCTCCTTTGTCTACCCTGCTTGTAATTTCCTCAAAAATTTGCAGTAGGTTAGTCAGGCAGAATTTTCCTTTCAGGAAACCATTCAGGCTTTGGCCTATCTTGACATGTGCCTCCAGGTACACTGTAATCTCATCCCTAATATTTATAATTAACAAACAAAACACAACATTTGCACTTGGGATGGAGCCTGCTGTGTTTTCAGTTGACTTTGAGAGGTTTAGAGTTGAGGAATAAATCTTAGCTTTGATAAAATGTATGTTTCTTGATAAATTTGGTTTATTTGTGTTTGATGCTAATCCCACCTACATTGCCTGTTAGCCTCTCTAAACAGATGTAATTAAATTGTAAATTGACCAATATATCCAAGGAATTTCTTAATATAAGTTATGGGCATGTCTACCCATCGGATCCCAAATCCTGAGCAGGAATGATCCAAGGTTCAAGTACATTAATTATCAAAGAATGTGTAAGTTATACAACCTTCAGATTTGCTTGCTCACAGGTAGCCACAAGGCAAGAAACCCAAAAGAATACAATTTAAAGAAAAGAAAGATTAAAAATAAAAGACCACTTGATGCGAAAGAGAAGGAAAAAATATATAATTCTTGCAAACATTTGAAGCAAACAACAGCAGCAGCATTCTGAACCAAAACTGATTTTGGATATTCTACAGAAATGTGATTTAATAGAAAATTTCTTGACTGTACTTTAAGGACAGGAACCCATTAAAATTTTTTTAAAATCATTAAATAGATACACCTTCAATTATTTTGCCTTCTCCGTGATCTGAGGGCCCTGGTGAAAGAACGATAATGAGATACAGTCCCGTGCAAAAGTCTTAGGCACATTTATATAGGTAGCAGAGCGAGCTTGTAAATCTGGCAGGAGCGAAGGATGTTGGGAATGGTGAGAGTGGAGCGCCGCGGGAGAGGAGTGGGACAGGTGGCAGAGAAGGAGTGTTGGGGGCTGGGGTGTTGCAAGTGCCACACCCAGCCCTGAGACACCAGGCAAGGTAATTTGATTCCAAACAATTGGTTTATTGATCATTACAAAATGTCTTTCTTGTGCTTTCTGCACCCTCCCCTCTCCCTTCCCCTTTTTCCCCAATCATGATTATCCTCTCCCTGCCTACTTCCCTCTCTCGGTCCACAATAAAGACCCATATCAGAATCAGGTTTATCATCATTCACGTATGTCATGAAATGTGTTTTTTTTTGTGGCAGCATTACAGTGCAATCTATAAATTTACTGCAGTACTGTGCAAAAGTCATGGGCACCCTAGCTATATATATGTGTCTAAGACTCTCGCACAGTACTGTAGTTCCAATCATTTGCCTGGGGTTTGCCGCATGTTCCTACTTTAACAGTTTACAAAAGATAGTGGGAAGTCATTCGGCCTCTATGGAGAGTTCTTGGGAGGTACACCAAGCTGAAATTATCTGCGATTGGGAGGGCATTCACTTGGTCCCAGAGGCTGAGTGGTCCGCCAGAAACGTACTAACTTTTGCAGCTGGTAGAATCGCCGTCCAGCAGCACCAGAGGCCTGGGTTTAATCCTGACCTGATGTTGTTTATGTGGATTTAGTGCACAGGTTTCCTCTGGGTGCTCCAGTTTCCTTCATAATGTAAATACGTGTGGATTGGCAGGTTAATTAGTCACTGTGAGTTTCCCCTATTGAGTATATGAGTGGTAGAAGCTATAGGAAGTTTTAAGTTTAGTTTATGTTAATCTAAGTTTATGTTAGTTTAGGTGGCAGGGTGGGGATGCATCTCTCCCAAATGGGGGTGTGAGGCACTCCTTCCCTTTGCTAGCCTGCAGCTCACCCTTGGGGAAGGTGTGGCACCTGCTTGCCACCCCCCCCCCCCCCCGCCCCCCCCATCAGGGGCATGTGGATGAACAGCTGGTGGATGGTTGTATGAGCAGCTGGTGTAGATCACGAGTCCTGGTGGTGCGACCACTGACGCCAGGCAGACGGTCTCTGAAGAGTATTGTAATGACTGGGGTCACCCATCTTGTAAAGACACTGCCCAGAAGAAGGCAGTGGCAAACCACTTCTGTGGAAAAATTTGCCAAAAACAATCATGGTCATGGAAAGACCATGACCACCCACATCATATGACATGGCATGGCATATAACGAACAAATGATGTTACTTTGTTGCTCCTCAGTGTATGTGGAGTAAAATAATTGACTCTAGTGTGGACAAGAAATGAAAATTAAGAGGCTTTTTTAATCTCTGTGAAGATTAGAAGATCAGCCAGCTGGTGGTATAATGGCATCTGCACCAGACTTGGGGGGGGGGGGGGGGCGAGTGGTCCTGAGTTAGAATTCAGCCGCTCCTTCCATCCATAAAGGCTTGAACGTTGTGCTCGCCACATGGCCTCATAAAAAACCCAGCAAATGGTGAAGAAATGACAAGGTTGCCACCCAATATGCCATAAGGTGTGGAAAGGAACAGCAAACAGGATTAGGCAAAGAGTGGTTGTAGACTGGTCATATTATGCATGGAGGTCGGTGACCAGTGGTGTGCCTCAGGGATCTGTTCTGGGATCCTTACTGTTTGTTATTTTTATAAATGACCTGGATGAGGAAGTGGAGGGATGGGTGAGTAAGTTTGTTGATGGACACAGACTTGGAGGTGTTGTGGCTAGAGTGGAGAGAGAGGTCAGAGGTTACAGTGGGACATTGATAGGATGCAAAACTGGGCTGTGAAGTGGCAGATGGAGTTCAACCCAGATAAATGTGAGGTGGTTCATTTTGGTAGGTCAAGTATGATGGCAGAATATAGTATTAACGGTAAGACTCTTGGCAGTGTGGAGGATCAGAGGGACCTTGGGGTCCGAGTCCATAGGACACTCAAAGCAGCTGCGCAAGTTGACTCTGTGGTTAAGGTGTATGATGTATTGGCCTTCATCAATTGTGGAATTGAATTTAGGAGCCGAGAAGTAATGTTGCAGCTATAAAGGACCCTGGTCAGATCCCACTTGTGCTCAATTCTGGTCACCTCATTACAGGAAAGATGTGGAAGCCATAGAAAGGGTGCAGAGGAGATTTACAAGGATGTTGCCTGGATTGGGGAGCATGCCTTACGAGAGTAGGTTGAGTGAAGCTGGCCTTTTCTCCTTGGAGCGAAGGAGGATGAGAGGTGACCTGATAGAGGTGTACAAGATGATGAGAGGTACTGATCATGTGGATAGACAGAGGCTTTTTCCCAGGGCTGAAATGGTTGCCATAAGAGGACACAGATTTAAGGTGCCGGGGAGTAGGTACAGAGGAAATGTCAGGGGTAAGTTTTTATTTTTTATTCAGAGAGTGGTGAGTGCATAGAATGGGCTGCTGGCAATGGTGGTGGAGGCGGATATGATAGGGTCTTTTAAGAGACTTTTAGATAGGTACATGGAGCTTAGTAAAATGGAGGGCTTATGGGTAAGCCTAGTAATTTCTAAGGTAGGGACATGTTCAGCACAACTTTGTGGGCTGAAGGGCCTGTATTGTGCTGCAGGTTTTCTATGTTCTATGTTTTCTATTAGAAGATGGCAATAGCAGAAGAACTTCTAAAGAATGGCATTCGTGTAGGATTAGTGTAAATAGGTAGTTAATGCTCAGCATGGAGTTGTAAGGGCCTGTTTCTGTGCTGTATATCTATGACATTGTAATCGAATCTGCTTGTCAGTCACTTATGACTGAATCAGCATACAGCAGGGAGATTGGAAACTTGGCTGAGTGGTGTAATACCTCTCAACCGAAGTCAATATGACCAAGGACCTGATTATAGACTAAAGGAGAGGGAAACCAGAGGTTCATGACAATATTCATTGAAGGTTCAGAGGTGGAGAGGGTCAGTAATTTTAAATTCCTGGGTGTCACTATCTCAGATGACCTGTCATGGACTCATCCTATAAATATAATTGCCAAGAAAGCACAACAGTACCTTGACTTCCTCAGGACTCTGTGGAGGTTTGACATGTCTTCGAAAACTTTGTCAAACTTCTATAGATGTGTGGTGGAAAGTGTGCTGACTGGCTGCATTACGGCCTGGTATGGGAACACCAATGCCTTTGAGCAAAAAATCCTATGAAAGGATAGAACCCTCCCGACGATTGAGCACATCTACATGAAACATTGCTGTAGAAAAACAGCATCCATTGTCAAAGATCCTCACCACCCAGGCCATGCTCTTTTCTTGCTGCTGCCGTCAGGTAGAAGATACAGGTGCCTCAGGACTCACACCACCAGGTTCAAGAACAGTTACTACCCCTCAGCCATCAGGCTCTTGAACAAAAGGGGATAGCTACACTTATTTAAAGACATTGTTATATTGTTATTCCATGCTCTTTATTTATTGCTATTTATTTATATCTGCATTTGCACTGTTCGTGTACAGTTAACAATTCCTGATGTTTATAGTTACTGTTACGAAGTATGCCTGCAGGCAAAGAATCTGAGTTGTATGTGGTGACATGTATGTACTCTGATAATAAATTTTACTTTGAATTTGTGTGACCTAGAGATGCTGGCAAGAATAATACTTGCAACATTATAAATCTATTTGCATTTGAATTCATGTACTGTATGTGTCACACAACTAAGATGATTTGGGTGACATTTAACATCTTGGCTCCTTGGACTACATAACCCACAGGATGTTCAGGCTTGAGTGAGCTGCAGTCCTGTCGCAGCTTGTTTGTTCTGGGTGCTCCATCATCATTCTGTCGTGTACAACATGAACCTTCCTTTGTTCTTGAAGCAGCACGATGCTTGCTTTTCCTTTGGAATAATGTAATGCTTACAGAGCTTGAATTATGATGACATGCCAGGGTAGGTTCAATGCATTTGTGCCAGTATTTCTTTTGTAAGTGTGTGTGAGGACTGTGTGATGTGGGAGATCCCCCTGTGTTTTACACAGGGCTCTTCACCTGAGGGCTAGAAGTTTCCCATTAAATGTTAGAAACTCCAAACACTTCCTTACCATAGGAAACATCTACATTACCGAGAACTTTCAGCATTTGATGGGTTTCAGTGAAATCCAACCCCCCCCCCCCACCATTCTTCTGAATTCCAGTGAGTACAGGCCCAGAGCCATCAATTGCTGCTCATACGGTAACCCTTTTATTCCCAGAATTATTCTCATGAACCTCCTCTGAACCCTCTCCAATGTCAGCAATCTTTCTTATTAAGGGGCCCAAAACTGTTGACAATTCCTCCAAGTGAGACCTTACCAGTGACATTACACCCTCACTTTTAAATGCCAGTCTTCTAGAAATGAATGTTAACGCGGCATTTGTCTTCCTCACCAGCAACTCAAACCTGCAAATTAAACTTTACAATGCAGACCATTTGTAGGATGAAGAGAAATCAAAAGGACTTCCATTAATTCTAAGATGAAAATATTCCTTCACTTTTATGTTTTGTTTTATGCTTAACGTTTTCCCACAAAAAAAACTTCGGAATTCTAGTTACTAAAATTTTCAGAGAAAGAAAAGCACCCAACAGTTAAAAGTGGAAGAAAGGCATTATTCAGAAAATCATTATTTCACCAGCTAGTTATGTTAACAACATGGCTGTTAAGCTTCTGAATACAAAGCATATAATAGCAGTTTTTCATGTTTTTAACCTACACCGTGAGGCTTAAAGTCAGAAACAATCATTGCTCTCATTGTGTGTGTGTGGGAAGAGAGCTTGATAGACATTTAGTTTTGGAAGCATGAAAGAGAAATACAGAATGAGGCACTTTAATTGAGATAAATAAGGCTGGCAGTAAATCACAAGTTCTTCAAAGACATTTTCTTACACAGAAGGAAAAGAACATGAATATATTCATATTGGAATATTTTTGAACCTGGTTGTTGGAAATCATATTAGCAACTCGTGTTTGTTCATTGTTTTGTTTGACCTTTGAATTTTTTGTTCAAATCAATTGCATTTTTCATTGTGTGAGAGAATGCCTTGTAGATACTCTGGCCACTTTATTAGGTACCTCCTGAACCTATTAAAGTGGCCACTGAGTGTACAGTATTGTTTAAAAGTCTTGGGCCTATAATATGACCTAAACCCAAAAAATCACTCTAACATGTGTGTGCGTGTGTGTGTGTATATACAGTTTTAGGTGATACGGCCTCCACAGATCCCTGATCTCAACATCATTGAAGCTGTCTGGGACACAAGCAAGTAATTCAGCCAAAGTCGGAAGAAGATCTGTGGCAAGTTCTCCAAGATGCTTGGAACATTCTACCAGCCGATTTTCTTATAAAACTGCATGACTGTGTACCTAAGAGAATTGATGCAGTTTTAAAGGCAAATGGTGGTCACACCAAATATTAATTTGATTTAGTTTTTTAATGTTTACCGTTTGTAATAATTTTTTTTGAGACTTAAAAACTTTTCATTATTTTGAAAGCGTCTTCGCTTTACAGATTTTTTTTCTTCACAAGTGCCTGAGACTCGCACAGTGCTGTGTATTCATGGCCTTCTGCTGCAGTAGCCCATCCACTTCAAGTTTCAATGTGTAGGATGTTCAGAGATGCTCTTCTGCACAGCACTGCTGATGGTTACTTGAGCTACTGTTAGCTTGAACCACTTTGGCCATTCTCCTCTGATCTCTCTCATTGACAAGGAGTTTTTGCCCACAGAACTGCTGGTCACCGGGTGCTTTTTTTTTTGCATCATTATCTATAAACTCTAGAGGCTGTTGTGCATGAAAATCCCAGGAGATCGGTAGTTTCTGAGATATTCAGACCACCCCATCTGCCACCAAAAAAAAATCATTCCACAGTCAAAGTTACTTAGATCACATTTCTTTCCCACGCTGATGTTTGGTTTCAACAACAACTGAACCTCTTGACCATGTCTACATGCTTTTATGTGTTGAGTCGCTGCTGCATGATTCATTAGAGTCATAGAAAAGCATGGCACAGGACAGGCCCTCCTGCCTATTCAGTCTGTGTAAAGCCATTTAAACTGCCCAGACCAGAGCTGTCCATACCCCTCCCATCCATGCCCCCATCCAAACTTTACTTAAATGTTGCAATTGGGCTCGCATAAGCCATCTGCACTGGCATCTCAACTGATTAGATATTTGTATTAATGAGCAGGTGTACATAGTAAACTAATTGTTAATTAACAAAGTAATAGAAAGCATACACTCATACCATGCTTCTCTTCATGGTGTTAGTGCATGCTAATTGGTTAATCATGCATAAAATAATGGGAGCTAGATAGCTTCTTTTCCCTTTGACACTGAGCCAGGAAGCATAAATTTAAAATGAGCGGTACAGTACTTATAGATATTGGCTTGGAGCAGCAGAAGGAGAGGATTCAGCCTCTTGAGTTTGTCATCAATAAGATTATGGTTAATCAGACTGTAAGCTCAGTTCTGCATTGTTGGCTACACTCAGTAACCTTTCACTTCCTTGCCTCTCAATTGTGTATTTAAAATATCCCAAGAATCTGCTTACTCTGTCTTTTGAGTTCCAAAGGCTGTCGATCTTTGAAAGCATCAATTTTACAATATCTCAGTCATAGATGCGTGACTCCTTATCTTTTAACAAGTGTTCCCTTATTCCAGATTCACAGTAGGAATTAATTCTCTCCACACTCGTCCTGTCAAGACTCTTCTGAATCAGGTTTAATATCACTGACATTAATTTTGTTGCAGCAGCAATCCTGTGTAATACGTACAAGTATTATAAATTACAATAAGAAGTATATGTATATAATAAATTAAGTAATGCAAAAATAATCAGGTAGTGTTCAAGGGTTGGTTCAGTGTCAGTTGAGTAATCTGATGGTGGAGAGGTAGAAGCTTTTGCTAAAACGTTGAGTGTGTGTCTTCAGGCTCCTGTACCTCCTCCCTAATGGTAGCAATGAGAGGAGGACACATCCTGGGTGATGAGGGGTGGGGGGTGTCGGGTTTAATGATAGATGCTGCCTTTTTGAGGTATTGCCTTTTGATGATGTCTTTTTTGCACCCTTCTAAACTCCAGTGCATGCAAGCAGGGGAAAAAGAACAAATTGCTGGGGGAACTTAGTAGGTAAGGCAGGACCTGTGGAAAGAAATGGAAATGGGCGGCAGGATAGTGTAATGGCTAGCGTAATGCTGTAAGTTTGGGGTTCAGTTCCTGCTGCTGTCTGTAAGGAGTTTGCCCGTTCTCTCCGTGACTGTGTGGGTTTCCTCCTGGTGCCGCAGTTCCCTCCCACATTCCAAAGGGGTTAGAGTTGGTAAGTTGTGGGTGTGCTATGATGTGTTGGTTGCTGATGCAAACGTAGCATTTCACTGTGTGTTTCAGTGTAGATGTGACAAATAATGAAGTTAATCTCAGGTCTGGCAGCACTGTGGAGGAAAATGGACAGTCAACATTTCAAGCTGAGACCATTTATTTCCTTTTGGTCCAGATTCCAGCATCTGCAGACTCTTGCTTCTCTAGTGCTGGGGTTCAAGGACCCCTTGCTTAGTGGTATTGGTCCATGGCATAAAAAATGTTGGGAACCCTTGTTCTGGTGGGCGTAAGCTTTACCTGTCCAACCCTTCCTCAAAAGCAAACTGCTATTCCATGTATTAATCTAGTAAACTTTCTCTGAATGGTTTCCAGTGCTTTCACATTCTTCCTTACATAAGGAGGTCAAGAACTATACACAACTCCAGATATGGCTCAAATATAAGACCATAGACATAGGAGCAGAATTAGGCCGGTCAGCCCATTAAGTCTGCTTATCATTCCATCATGGCTGATTTATTATCCCTCTCAACCCCTCTTTTCACTGTAACGTTTGATTCCCTTACTGATCAAGAGCCTATCAATCTCCACTTTAAAAATACCCAATGACTTGGCTTCCTCCACCATCGATGGTCCCAAACACATCTCAGGGCCAGCTCTGACAGTGGGCTGTGTGCTCTTGGGTTCATCTTCAGGCTGTTGCAATGGCGAGAAATAAGCAATTAAACCTCCATGAGATTTTGAACCCTTTACATCTATATTTGCATCATTTTTTGCTGTAAGATTGGCTGAAGACCAATAATTGACATCATCATCTCCACCGATTCAGCTTGACACCCACACACATATTTTAGCAAGTTTGCTTCAGGTCTTGTCAGTTGAATGCTGCTCTGTACATTCAGCAACTGTGTGTCTCTTGAAATATAATGGCAATACAAATTCACATGCATCTCCATATTTATTTGAGGGGGGAATGAAGGTGACGGAAGTTGCAATGAGTCTTCCTTGATGCTGATCACTATTTGAGCAAAAAGAGTTTGAGAGTTACAGTTTGATAAGTCTGTTTGGTTTATTTAGCTGTGCTTTCCCACAGCATGGCTGCATCTAACTCGATGGCAACTGACTACACCTATCCAGAGATTGAATTGTTTGTCAAGGTAAGTCTTGATAAATAAAAACAATTTAAAATTGTTTTGATATATGTGAACTATTTTATGGAATTTTGTTTCGGGTAGGTTCAAGAACAGTTACTATCCCTCAACCATAAGGCTCTTGGGGGAAAAAAGGGGATAACTACACTCATCTATTGAGATATTCCCACAAGCTATCATTTCACTTTAAAGACTTTCTCTTGTTGTTTCATGTTCTAGTTATTTGTTGCTATTTATTTATACTTGCATCTGCACAGTCTGTTGTCTTCAGCACTCTGGTTGATCTAGCATTGAGTCTTGTTACTATTCCATAGATTTGCTGAGTATGCCTGTAGGAAAATGAATCTCAGGGTTGTTTGTAGTGACATATATATAACCTGCTAATAAAATTTACTTTAAACTTTAAATGTCATGCTTTGTTCAAACGTTAGCAATGTCTATCAGTGACTAACGTGCTTACAGAAGGACAAGTTGGCTGTTAACATACCTCAGTGCTTTAGTTGCTAAAGGAGATGACTTTGGAGAAAGCATAAGGATTACCTAGAGCAACAGTTTAACGATGGACTTCCTCCTCACCACTTCCCTCCTCGCCTGTCACCTGCCAGCTTGTCCTCCTTCCCCTCTCACCCATATTTTTATTCTGGCTTCTGCCTCCTTCCTTTTCAGTCCTGGTGAAAAGTCTCAGCCAGAAATGTCAACTTCTCATTTCCCTGCATAGATGCTGCCTGACTTGCTGACTTCCTGTGGCATTTTGTGTGCGTTGCTCAGGACTTCCCAGTACCTGCAGGCCCTCTTGTCCCAACCTTGCCTTGTTTTATTTCAGCGATGATAGCACGGGCTACCTTGGTCATTGACACCTGTATTTGATCTCAAATTGCATTTTTGTGATTCCTTTTAATTTGAAGTTTAATTAATCTTTTCATTTAAAGAGACTTCTCTTTGCAAGGAACACCAACTTATTTTAAGGATTATTTGTGAGCTTCACAGAGATTTAAAGCAGAGGAAGCTTTAAAAAGTCATGGATATGTTGACTGGAAATCCCTGCCATTGCAACTAAACTACCGTTCAGTAATAAATAGACCTGATCAAAGAAAGGCTGTGGGTTTTATTCCCCAGGAGAGCATTGACAAACCAGATTTTAAATGGCAAACTGGTAATTTAATCACAATTGTTAATAGATAGATAGATAGATAGATAGATAGATACTTTATTCATCCCCATGGGGAAATTCAGCATTTTTTCCAATGTCCCGTACACTTGTTGTAGCAAAAACTCATTACATACAATACAATACTTAACTCAGTAATAATATGATATGCATCTAAATCACTAGCTCAAAAAGCATTAATAATAGCTTTAAAAAGTTCTTAAGTCCTGGCAGTTGAATTGTAAAGCCTAATGGCATTGGGGAGTATTGACCTCTTCATCCTGTCTGAGGAGCATTGCATCGACAGTAACCTGTCGCTGAAACTGCTTCTCTGTCTCTGGATGGTGCTATGTAGAGGATGTTCAGGGTTTTCCATAATTGACCGTAGCCTACTCAGCGCCCTTCGCTCAGCTACCGATGTTAAACTCTCCAGTACTTTGCCCACGACAGAGCCCGCCTTCCTTATCAGCTTATTAAGACGTGAGGCGTCCTTCTTCTTAATGCTTCCTCCCCAACACGCCACCACAAAGAAGAGGGCGCTCTCAACAACTGACCTATAGAACATCTTCAGCATCTCACTGCAGACATTGAATGACGCCAACCTTCTAAGGAAGTACAGTCGACTCTGTGCCTTCCTGCACAAGGCATCTGTGTTGGCAGTCCAGTCTAGCTTCTCGTCCAACTGTACTCCCAGATACTTGTAGGTCTTAACCTGCTCCACACACTCTCCATTAATGATCACTGGCTCCATGTGAGTCCTAGGTCTCCTAAAGTCCACCACCATCTCCTTGGTCTTGGTGACATTGAGACGCAGGTAGTTTAATTAATTAATTAATTAATTAAGGTGATGTAACTCCCTGACGCCACCCAGGTCTCATCAAGTGTAAAATGTGAGTACCTTCATGCAGTTTCCTTTTTAACTTGTGTTATAAGTGCACCTTATTATTTGTCAGTTTATTTGTGGTGATATTACTTTATGTGGTGTGTGTGTGTGTGTGTGTGTGTTTCATGTACTGTGATTATTTATTTATTGTGATACAGCACAGAATCGGCTGTTCGAGAAAACCCACCTCCCCTCCCCCGGCCTAAATATGGGACAATTTACAGTGTCCACTTAACCAACTAACTGGTACGCCTTTGGAACGTGGGAGGAAACAGGAGCACGTGGAGGAAACCCGTGGGGTAACGGAGAGAATACAACCTCCTTAGAGACAGTGGTGGGAAAGCACCTTGGAATGTTGTTTCGTTTGGCAGCATGCGTGTGTATGGTTGAAGGACAATATATTGAACTTGAACTATTTGCTAGAAAGGGATTGGTGCTGCAGGTAATGCAACTGTGTTACAGCTTTAGTGACATGGGTTCGATCCTGATCTCGGGTGCTGTCTGTGTGGAGTTTGTCTGCTCCCCTTGTGCCCATGGATCACACAATGTGCAAAAATTAACTGGAAATTCTGTCTGAAATATAGTAATATTTCCAGAGATGACTGGACCACCAGCAACTTACTCACTCAGCAACATTTTCCATTTTAATGACATTTTCCTAGATCTGAAAGCCTCCATTTTATAATTGGATGAATGTTAAAAATTATTTTTCACAATATAGACTTTTCAGTCCATTGAGTCAATCCATTGAGCCATCCCACCTTCCCATTTATCCCTTGTATTATATTCACAATTGGTCCTGAATCCTTTGGCTACTCATTTACACCAGGGGTAATTTGAAGTAACCAATCGATCTGCACTGTGGGATACGGGTGGAAACTGGAACGAGCAGAGGAAACGTGCACTCAGACCACTCCAGCACACAGCAGAGTGCAGGATTGAACCAGGTCTCCATAGCTGCTACACCACCTTGACTTATCACAATCAGAATCAGGTTTAATATCACCAACATACCAACACACCAACATCGTGACATTTGTTAACCGCGGCAGCAGTGCAATGCAATACAGGATAAATACAGAAAAAAACTGAATTACAGTATATACTGTATGTATAATAAGTACTTTAAGTATTGCAGAAATAGAAATAAAAAAGTAGTGTGGTGTTCATGGGTTGAATATCCATTTAGAAATCGGATGGCAGAGGGGAAGTAGCTGCTCCTCAGTCATTGAGTGTGTGCCTTTAGGCTCCTGTTCCTCCTTCCTGATGGTAACAATGAGAAGAGGCCATGTCCTGGGAGGTGGGGATCCTTAATGACTTATTAGGGAGTTCAGCTGAATTATTTAAGCTTTCTTTTGTAAAGACAGCACAATTCTACAAAACAAGAGACTTGGTGCTGGAAATACTGGGATACAAGGGACTGTAGATGCTGGAAATGTGGACCAGTGCACATGGTGATACCGGAGGAACTCAGCAGGTCAGGTAGCATCAAAGGAGGGAAATGGACAGTCCTAATGAAGCGTCCTGGCCTGAAACATTGTTTGCTTGTTCCTCTCTGTAGATGCTGTCTGTCCTGCTGAGTTCCTGCAGCATTTTAAAATTTGTTACTTTGGATTTTCAACATTCACAGAATCTCTTATGTTCATCAAATACTTATTTTGGTAGAGCTACACTCCGTGGCCACTGTTGTGGCTGTGAACGAGAGACAGTGAAGCTGGTGGATATAGAAGTGTTTATTCAGTCAAATGAGCAGACATCAGACTGAAGAATAAGCCTCCCTGATCCAATATCACATGACATTTTTATATGCCAAAGATCAAAGGTAACAGTCGGGCAACTCTATAGTTACAAGGCTTGCCTGCAGAAAGCAGAGGGTTGTGGTGGAGGGAATATGTTCGGATTGGAGGGTTGTGACTAGTGGTGTCTCACAAGGATCAGTTCTGGGACCCCTACTTTTCGTGATTTTTATTAACGACCTGGATTTGGGGGTAGAAGGGTGGGTTGGCAAGTTTGCAGATGACACAAAGGTTGGTGGTGTAGAGGATTGTCAAAGATTGCAGAGACATTGATAGGATGCAGGAGTGGGCTGAGAAGTGGCAGATGGAGTTCAACCCAGAGAGTTGTGAGGTGGTACACTTTGGAAGGACAAACTCCAAGGCAGAGTACAAAGTAAATGGCAGGATACCTTGGTAGTGTGGAGGAGCAGAGGGATCTGGGGGTACATGTCCACAGATCCCTGAAAGCTGTCTCACTGGTAGATAGGGTAGTTAAGAAAGCTTATGGGCTGTTAGCTTTCATAAGTCGAGGGATAGTGTTTAAGAGTTGCGAGGTAATGATGCAGCTCTATAAAACACTGGTTAGGCCACACTTGGAGTACTGTGTCCAGTTCTGGTTGCCTCACTATAGGAAGGATGTGGAAGCATTGGAAAGGGTACAGAGGAGATTTACCAGGATGCTGCCTGGTTTAGAGAGTATGGATTATGATAAGAGATTAAGGGAACAAGGGCTTTACTCTTTGGAGAGAAGGAGGATGAGAGGAGACATGATAGAGGTGTACAAGATATTAAGAGGAATAGATAGAGTGGACAGCCAGTGCCTCTTCCCCAAGGCACCACTGCTCAATATAAGAGGACATGACTTTAAGGTAAGGGGTGGGAAGTTCAAGGGGGATATTAGAGGAAGGTTTTTTACTCAGAGAGTGGTTGGTGCGTGGAATGCACTGCCTGAGTCAGTGGTGGAGGCAGATACACTAGTGAAATTTAAGAGACAACTAGACAGCTATATGAAGGAATTTAAGGTGGGGGGATATACGGGAGGCAGGGTTTAAGGGTTGGCAGAACATTGTGGGCCGAAGGGCCTGTACTGTGCTGTACTATTCTATGTTCTACAATTTATCCACAACACTTACCTACAGTTTTCAAATACCTAGATCATCACACCTACACTCCAGACACCCAAAATCACCCCTGTCTCTGAGATGCATTCATGCATATGCAGACATCTCAGGCCAATGAATCTTTCTTTGTTTCCAATCGACCCAGTCTGCAGCTCCAAGAACACCATTGTTCTGAGCTCCATTTTAAACTCTTATCTACAAACTACATTCAGATCTGAAGATTGATTGCTGTTGAAATTAATATTTACTCTATTCCATATCTCCAGAATACATGCTAACAGCCACTTTATTAGGTATTTCCTGTACTTAGTGCAATGGCCGCTGAGTATATATGTTTGTGGTCTTCTGCTCCTGTAGCCCATCCACTTCATGGTTCAATGCGTTTTGTGTTCAGAGATGCTCTTCTGCACACCACTGTTGTAATCCCTGGTTACTTGAGTTACTGTCGCTTTCCTGTCAGCTTGAACCAGTCTGACAATTCTCCTCTGACCTCTCTAATTAATAAGGTGTTTTTGCCCACAGAACTGCCGCTCACCGGATGATTTTTGTTTTTCGCACCATTCTCTGTAAACTCTAGAGACTGTTGTGCGTGAAAATCCAGCGAGATCAGCAGTTTCTGAGAAACTCAAACCACCCCGTCCTGGCACCAACAATCAATCCATGGTCAAAGGCATCCAGGTCACATTGCTTCCCCATTCTGGTGTTTGGTCTAAACAACAACTGAATCTCTTGACCATGTCTGCATGCTTTCATGATTGGTCGATTAGATGTTTTCATTAACGAGCAGGTGTACATCTGTACCTAATAGAGTGACCACTGAATGCAGAACATAGAGCATGCAAAGGGCCTTCAGCCTTCGATGTTGCACTGAACTAATTAAACTAGTAATTAAACTCCTAACTAAATGATGCACCATCAATAACTCTCTGAGACGTGAGGCGAGATATCGGCTTTTATTGAGTGGAAGAAAGAACAAGCAGTAGTTGACCACCATACTACATCCTGGAGACTGAGGGCCGGGCTCAGGCCTCAATCGCCTTTATACCGGGGTCTGTGAGAGGAGCCACGGTCAGTGGGAGGAGCCACAGGAACAGTCAGCAGGGGGCGTGTCCAGACAGGTATATGTAGTTCACCACACTAAACTAACTTCTTCTATCTACAGAAGGCCCATATTCCGCCATTCTCTGCCCATTCATATGCCTATTGAAGAACACCCCTTTTGTACTAGCCTGCACCAGCTCCACTGGCAGCGCATTCCAGTGACCCACCTAAAGAGAAAGCAACTTGCTTAGATATTTGTATTAATGAGCAGGTGTACAGGTGTGCTTAGTAAAATTAGCCACTGAGAGTACATGTGTTGCTCGAACAGCTTCTGGTTGGTGAAAATATCAAGCACTGAATGTTGATTTGCAGTAGGCTCCTTAATTTTTCTGTTAGTTACCCAATTGACAGGCATTCAGAAAATCTCCAAAAAGGGAAGTTCCTGACCCATTTTTGTTGTTGTTGTGTTGTATAGGCTGGTGGAGACGGCGAAAGCATTGGAAACTGCCCATTCTCCCAGCGGCTCTTTATGATCCTTTGGCTTAAGGGCGTGATATTTAATGTCACCACAGTCGACCTGAAGAGGTAAATGTCTTACAAGTATTTAGACCAATTTATTCTCCCTGTAAATGCCAGTTAGGTTTTAACAGAGTGGATTCAAAACTAAATCAACATTTTGACCATATAGGAGTTATATAAGAGCAGAGATGTGCCATTCAGCCCATCAAGTCTGCTCTGCCATTCCATCATGGCTGATTTATTATCCCTCAAAACTTCATTCTCCTACCTTCTCCCTGTAGCCTTTGACACCCTTACTAATTAAGAAACTATCAAACTCCACTTTAAATATACCCAATGACTTAGCAATGAATTGCACAGATTCACCACTTTCTAGATGAAGAAATTCCTCCTTATCTCTGGTCTAAAGGGACATTGTATTCTGAGGCTTTGCCCTCTGGGCCTAGACTACAGTACTATAGGAAACATCCTTTTTCAATCTTTCTATTAATATCAACATACTGAGATAACAAAAATGGATATATAATTATTGGGATTACAAAATTAAAATGAACATAGAAGGATACATAAACAATAAGTACAATAAAATTAAGTCTTCCAAAATCATACATGATACGAATATAATATGAGCAAGACAAAAAAAAACAAACTAGGTATAACAATATGGAAAAAAAACAGAAAAAGAAGAAAAAAAATTACCCCAAACAAACCTAAAAAAAAAAGAACTGTAACAAGCTAACCACTAACTTAAAAAAAAGAAAAAGAAAAGAAACATGGGCTGTTTATAATATCTAAGAAAAGACAATCATCAGTGTCAGCAACTCCGATCCTCTCTACATGTATATAATCAGAAACAGAAAGAAATAGGTTTGGAAAAGGGTCATATTACATCATATGAAAATATTGAATAAATGGCCTCCAAGTCTTTTCAAATTTAATAGAAGGATCATGTATGACACTTCTATTTTTTTCCAAATTTAAACATAACATAGTTTGAGAAAACCAATGAAATGTGGTAGGGGGATTAATCTCTTTCCAATTCAACAAAATAGATCTTTTAGCCATTAATGTAAGAAAAGCAATAATCCAACAAGCAGAAGGAGATAAATGAATTGACTCTATCATTGGTAAACCAAAAATTGCGGTGATAGGATGGTGTTGCAAATCAATACTCAATACTGTAGAAATAATATCAAAAATATCTTTCCAATATTTTTTCAAAGACTGACATGACCAAAACATATGAATTAGAGAGGCTGTCTCAAAATGACATCTGTCACATATAGGATTTATATGGGAATAAAAACGAGCCAATTTATCCTTGGACATATGAGCCCTGTGCACAACCTTAAACTGTATCAACGAATGTTTGGAACATATAGAGGATGAATTAACTAGTTGAAGAATTTTTTTCCCCATTTCTCAATAGGAATAGTAAACTTAAGTTCCCTTTCCCAATCATTCTTAATTTTATAAGAAGCCTCTGAACGTATTTTCATCATTATATTGTAAACATTTGATATTACACCTTTCTGAAAAGGATTTAATTCTAGAAATTTCTCCAAGATACCCATAGGATCCAGATTTGGAAAGGTAGGAAGTACAGTGTTTAAAAAGTTCCTAATCTGTAAATATCTAAAAAAAAAAAATGGGATCTGGGCAAATTATATTTATTAGATAATTGTTCAAAAGACATGAAACAATTATCCAAAAATAAATTGGAAAATCGTAGTATACCTTTAGTCTTCCAAGTTAAATAGGCTTGGTCCATAATAGAGGGATGAAAAAAGAAATTAGATACAATAGGAATTGCTAAAACAAATTGATTCAACCCAAAAAATTTCCGAAATTGAAACCATATAGGTAGAGTGTATTTAGCTATCGGATTGTCAATTTGTTTATGCAATTTAGAAAAAGCAAAGGGAAGAGAAGTCCCTAAAATAGAACCCAATGAAAACCCTGTACAGATTTAGTTTCCAAATTTACCCAATGAGGGCTAAGAGATGAATCCAAATCCCAAAGCCAACATTTCAAATATCGGATATTAATTGCCCAATAATAAAATCTAAAATTTGGCAATGCCAGTCCACCTTCCTTTTTAGACTTCTGTAAATACCTTTTACCTAACCTAGGATTTTTATTCTGCCATATATATATATATATATATATATATATATATACATGAAGAAATTTTTGAATTGACATTGTCAAAAAAGGATTTGGGAATAAAAATTGGTACCGCTTGAAATATATATAAGAATTTAGGTAAAATAATCATCTTAATAGCATTAATCTGACCTATCAGTGATAAAGACAGTGGTGACAATTTAGTAAACAAACATTTAATCTGATCAATTAAGGGTAAAAAATTAGCCTTAAATAAATCCTTTTTTTTTGTAATTTTAACCCCTAAGTATGTAAAATGATCAGTAATTAATCTAAAAGGTAAATTTCCGTAAATTGGAACCTGCATATTTAGGGGGAACAGGTCACTCTTAATAAGATTCAATTTATAGGAAACATCCTTTCCACACCCACTCTGTCTAGGCCTTTCATTTATTCTTATAGAGATGTATTTCCTTGCAATATCTGAAATGATTTGTGGAAAACTTAACAGGATTCAAGTTTATTTACTTTGTGAAGCATACAGTGATATATGTCGATTGAATTAACAACGAACACACTCAAGGGCGAGTTGGGGGCAGCTTGCAAACGTCACCACGTATTCCAGCACCAGCATCGCCTAGCCAGACTGCTTAGCTGAACAAAACAGAACACAACAATTAGCAAAAGCAAATGTTGCTCTCTCCCTTCCACACCCATACACAGTCCTCTAACTCCAAAACAGTCCATATTCTCCAGCTTCCAGTGGACCCAGATTTGATGTGGACGTGCAGGCATTGAGCCTTCGACTGCCCCAGCAGACTCGCAGAGGTTCACAGTCTCAGGGCTTCCGGCCAATGGGCCTCAATTTCTGGATCTCCGATTCAACCCATGGGCCTGGATTCCTGTTCGGAGATGCTCTTTGCACAGTATGAGTATAGCTGACTGCATGGTGTGGATTGTGCTCCTCCGAAGTGCTCTTCAGCTTAAACAAGTTCCACTAAATTTGCTAAGTGTTCAGTACAAAATGTATGAAAATTACTTCTTTGTACTCCTTGACTTTCAAGTCTTTTAGAACATAGAACAGTACAGCACAGGAACAGGACCTCGGGCTCACAATATTGTACCGAACCAATTAAATTAGCTATCAAATGGCCAACTAAACTAATCACTTTTGTCTACACAATGTCCATAATCTTCCATTTCCCTCATATTCACATGCCCATCTAAATATCTTGTAAAAAATCCCTCTGCCACTATCCTAGGCACCCCCTCTTAGTGAAAAATCTTGCCCCTCACATCTCCTTTGAAATTACTTCATCTCACTTTAAATGTATGCCCTCTGGCATTAGACATTTCAATCCTTGGAAAAAGATATTGTCTACTCTATCAATGCCTCCAATAATATAATGAACTTCTATCAGATCTCCACTTGTCCAGAGAAAACAACCAAAGTTTGTCTAAAGTATATACCCTCTAATTCAGGCAGCATCACAGTAGACTTCTTCTGCACCCTCCCCAAAGTTTTGACATCCTTCCTACTGTGGGGTGACCAGGACTGTCTGCAATACTCCAGATGTGGCCTAACTGGAGTTTTATAAAGCTGTAGCATAACTTCCTGACTTTTGAACTCAATGCCTTGACCAATAAAGACAATCATGCCATATTGCCACCTTAAGCACCTTATCAACCTGTGTAGCCACTTACAGGAAGCCATGAGCTTGGACCCCAAAATCAGTCTGCTCAGTACACGGTTCGGGATCTTGCCCTTAACAGTGCACTGTGTCCTTACATTTGACCGACCAAGGTGCAATGCTTCATCTTTGGCTTGGTTATCTCCACCCATACCTTCAACTGATCTGTCTGGAGATTGTTTGAGCGATCCAGTGCATCGCTGTCTTCAAGAAGATTGCAGCAAGCAAGTGCATACTCGGATGGTCTTAAGGTGAAGAAACTTCAAGATGAGCACGAGTCAATGTTCAACTCAATTTTGCCAATTAACGTGTCCATTATTGGTGATGAAACTGTTGAGGAAGATTCGGGGCAAATGCTGAAGGTGAATGAGAGTACGGAGCTGACTGCCTTCCCTTTGTTCACTGCTGCGAAGGAGTCTTTGAGCGGCCTGTTACTGCACAGCGTGCTGTGGCAGATAGGTAGACCTCTGTGCTTGTGGTGTCTCTCTCTTTCATTGATGAAGGAAGATGTTACTGTGGTTCTGTATTATGGATTGGACTATTGTGTTTATGGACTGTGGACTTTCTCAGACTTAATGTTTTTATATACTTCGTTTTTTGTCCGCTTCTTTCTGTTTTGTTGTGCGAGGGGAGGTGGTTTGGGGGGTCAATGTTCTTGTTGCATTTCATGCGGGGAAGGTGGAGTTTGGCGGATAGTGGGCTTGATGCTTCTCTCTGAATGAGTTTCATGTTCTTTCTTTGTCTCGTGGCTATCTGGAGAAGATGAATCTCAGAGTTGTTCTTCTCAATAAAATCAATTAAGTTAATAAGACATGACTTGCGCCAAGCAAAACTGCGCTGGCTCTCCCTAATTAGGCGATGTCTATCCTTGTCTCTTGTTACCTTGAAGCTTCAGGAGTTGTGGTCACTGTTCTCTAACTGCTCAACCACTGGAAGGTCAGTGACCAGGCCAGGCTCGTTACTAAACACCCAGTTCAGTATGATGCCTCTTTTGTTGGACCATCTACATATTGATTTAAAAAACCCTTGTGAATGGACCTACCCATAAAGACTCATTATGTCCAAAATGTCCCCTCTGAATGCAGTTGTGTTATTGTCCCTGATTAGTAGTGCAACTCTTTCTCCCCCTCCACTTCACTCCACGTCACCTCCCTCTCTGTCTTTTCTAAAACATCAAAAGTCTGGGACATTAAGCACTGATTCCTGTTCCTCTCTCAACCAAGTCTCTATAATAGCCACAACATCATAGTTTCAAGTACTGATCCATACTCTATGTTCATCACCTTTACCCATAATACTCCTAGTATTAAAATACACATACTTCAAACTATCTATTCCATCGTATCTATTACTTTGTTCCTGCCCATTTTTACTGGGCCTGTCATCTATCTTCTCCATCCCTCCACCTTCTGACCTGCTTCTCTGGTTCTCATTTCCCAGTCAAACTAGTTTAAACCTTCCCATAGAGCACTTGCAAACTTCCTGGCTGGGATAGAGTCATAGAAAAGTACAGCACAGAAACAAGGCCTTCAGCCCATCTAGTCCATACCGAACCATATAAGCTGCCCACTCCCATTGACCTGCAGCAGGAGCACAGCCTTCCATACTCCTCCCATCCATGTACCTATCCAAACTTCACTTGCATGTAGAAATCGAGCGTGATTTCAGCATTGGTTCCCCTCCGGTTTAGATGCACCTATCCCTCTTGTACAGGTCACCCCGCCCCAGAAGACGTCCCAATGATCCAAGAACCTGGAGGCCTGCCCCCGGCACCAGTTACTCAGCCGCTCATTCATCTGTACAGTCATCCTGTTCTTTCAGCTTTAATTTTTGCCGTGCCCGGCGCTGCTGAGGGTTAATGCATTGAGACAGGTGGTTATAACTTGTCAACAACTAGTAGAAGGCAAGATAGATGTATCATGTTGAGTTAAATATATATCTGTTCTTCTTTGGCCTGAACTTATGAGTTTGATGATTCTGGCTTGTGGAATGTGACAGATCTGCCGACGTGGGTTTGGCATGTTGACTGGAGCGTAGAACACTGAGCACGTATAGCACGGTACGGGCCCTTTAGGACCACAATGTCGTGCCAGCCTTAAAACCTACTATAAGATCAAGCTAACTCTTCCCTCCTCAATGTCCCTCCATTTTTCTTTCATCCTGTGCTCATCTGAGAGTCTCTTAAATCTCCCTAATGAATCTGCCTCTACCACCACCTCCGGTGGTACGTTCAATGCAGCCACTACACTCTGTTTTTAAGGAAAAAAACCCTACTTCTCTTCTGATAGCCCCTCTGTACTTTTCTCCGCTCACCTCAACACTATGCCTGACAATATTAGCCAATTCTGCTCTGGGGGAAAAATCTTCTGCTGTATACTCCAGCAGTGTCTCTTATCATCTTGTACACCTCTATCAAAACACCTCTCATCTTCCTTTGCTCCAAAGAGATTAGTCCTAGCTTCTCCTCATGAGACATGTTCTCTAACCTAGGCAGCATCCTGAGAAATTGCCTCTACACCTGAAATTATCATTTAATGATTCTGGCTTGCAGAAAGCTTCTCTCTAAAGCTTCCACATCCTTCCAATAATTAGGAGACCAGAACTCCAAGTGATCTAGCCAGATTTTTATAGAGCTGTGACATTAACTTGCAGCTCTTGAACTCAGTCCTCCGACTAATGAGGACCAACACTCCATACCCCTTCTTAAGCACCCTATTAACTTGCGTGGTAACCTTGTGAGGGATCTGCAGGTGTGGATGCTAGATCCTCCTGTTCCTCCACACTGCTATAAATTCTGCCGATAACCTTGTACTTTACCTTAAAGTTTGACTTTCCAAAGTGAATCAGTTCACACTTTTCTGGATTAAACTCCATTTTCTACTTCTCAGCCCAGCTCTGTATCCTGTCAATGTCCTGCTATAACCTTGTACACTGTCCACAATACCACCGACATTTGTGCAATCTGCAAACTTGCTAACCCGTCTTCCCACTTCCTCATCCAAGTCATTTAGAAAAATAGCAAAGAGTCGAGTGGTCCCGGAACGGATCCCTGCAGAACACTGGGTCTAGGCAGAATGTGCCTCGAGACTGGTTTGTATCAGAACTAAGAATACAGTCTAATGTGTTTAATGAACTTGGTTTCCAACTTTAAAAGCTGAAGAGCAACAAGTAAAATAAACATATGGAAAGATGCAAAGCTGCAAGCCATTTCCTCTTGCCTGAAGCGCAAAGACCCGAAATGAAAAGACACCGTATTTGTCTCAGTATCTCCAGATAACTTCTTGTTGCGTTTGATGACATGGCTTAGAAGGGGGAGCACTTTTCAACTTTTCAGACAAATGCAAGCGTATATTATCGTGCTTTGTGAAACAGAGTGCAGGAAATATGTTGTATCTTGAATAGTCACGGGCAAATTAGAATCATTACTACTTTTACATTCTGTTGTTTAAATTGACGCTTCTTTTGAAGCATAATGTATTTCAAGTCACTTGAAGTCACTTTTTTTTTACAGCGTTAGTTAGATTTGCCTCTACAAATATGACAACACTACAAGAAACACTTTCATTAGTAGAATCTAACTTGTGCTGTATTCTGGCTTCTTCCCCCTTCCTTTCCAGTTCTGATGAAGGGTCTCGGCCCGAAACGTCGACTGTTTATTCCTCTCCAGAGATGCTGCCTGACCGGCTGTTTGTGTGGACTACATTGAGAAAAAAGCTCCATGCCTTTCTGTAGCTTCTCAGTCACTCTTGCTTTGATTCTTGTGTCTCACTCCCAGCGGTTTGGGTTGCAGGTCAGAACTTTGAGAGCAGTGGTTCTCAAGGGACATGGTAGTTGAACGGAAAACGAGGTGCCTCTTATTACCACAATCAGGGACAAGAGGACACATCCTCAATGCTTTAGGATCAGTTTCTGCCCCTCCCATCAGATTTCTGAAAGGGCAATGAAGCATCCCATGAACACTACCTCAGAATTTTTGCTGCCTTTTGCACTTATTTAATGTATTTTTAATATATATTTCTTATTGCAATTTATAGTTTTTAACATATGGTACTGTAATGCTGCCGCAACACAGCACATTTTACGACATATAGCAATGATATTAAAGCTGATTAGGATTCTGTCATTGTCAGCAAAAGTTCATCTTTCTTACAAAGGAGAATAGTGACACCTAGTGATGGTGTCTGGTAATTGCTCTGGTCAAAGTATTTTGTGTGGTTTCCCAATGCCCGGACAAGAGTTCTTACCCGCTCTCTTCAATTATCCTTTAAGCTGCTCTCTATCATTGAGGCCACTGAGTCAATAGAAGTTAAAACTTTATTTTGAATTGAGCAAAAATGTTGTTAAAGAAGGTAATTCTCCAGACTCTATGCACCTTAATGTCATAATGGTTTTCTGTTTATGCATTTGAATATGTGGATGTAGAATTTCATTTGGAAAGGATGTTCAAATATTGTCCAGTGCCTTTCACTCAACATAATAACATTTATGTGTGATTCTTACAGAGGCATGGTCTAACATTTCTCTAATCTGGGATAAGTCTGGGCATGGAAATCTCTGTTAAGACCAGTGTAAGATTTTATGGAGTTTCCAAAAATGGAACTGTTTAAGTGCAATTTGAAAAGAATTGGTTAATTATTGACTGTTATTGTTGGGTCTACTGAAAAATCCTTGTATGTGCATTGATTGCTGATTGGAGTTACTGGACAGAGACTCCCAGAGTTACACAGCCCCTCGGCACAGTTCATCCATGCTAACTGAGTTTCATACCTGAGCTGCCTGACCTGAGTTTGTGTGTGAGTGGCTAGTCCGATTTGCTTGTGTTTGGTCCATATCCCTTTATACCTTTCCTATTCAGGCACCCATCCAATGTAGGAATTGTATCTGCCTCTACCACTTGAACGTGTCTGTTCATTCTACATCCTCAGAGTGGAAAAATTTGCTTCTCAGGTCCTTTTAACATTTCCCCTCTCACCTTAAATATATACTCTCTAGTTTAGACTCCCCTCCCTGGTGAAAGGTTCCTTAAGGTTGTTATAGTTGGGGGTGATAATGGAGACAAGCTCCCTCTACCTATTAAATGCTCCCAATGGCATGCGCCTCAAATAGTCTAGGACAACCAAGTCCAACTCCTGGCCCTCATGTGTGACTTAGAACCGTTTCTACTGACAGGAGATGGAGGCGATGGCGGGTTACTGGTGCCTTAAAACCAGTTGCTTCGGGCAGATGGGGCTCGTCAGCCCTGGTTAGCAGCTCATATAGGGGAAGGAAAACCCTAACTTCAAACCGGCTATACTCACTCCTGGAGAAGGCTTTGGGAGTAAACCCTGAGGGGAAAATCCAGAGCTGGAGACCCTAAGGCAGTTCAATGTTGACTGGCAACTCCTGCGATGCTGCTCTTACCAAACTGTATTGTCACTACCGTTAGAACCATAGAACATTACAGCACAGAAACAGGCCTTTTGGCCCTTCTTGGCTGTGCCGAACCATTTTTCTGCCTAGTCCCACTGACCTGCACCTGGGCCATATCCCTCCAAACCCCTCTCATCCATGTACCTGTCCAAGTTTTTCTTAAATGTAAAAGTGAGCCTGCATTCACCACTTCATTTGGCAGTTCATTCCAAACTCCCACCACTCTCTGTGTGAAAAAGCCCCCCCCTAATGTTCCCTTTAAACTTTTCCCCCTTCACCCTTAACCCATGACCTCTTTTTTTTCTCCCCTAGCCTCAGTGGAAGAAGCCTGCATTCATTCACTCTATCTATACCCATCATAATTTTAGATAGATAGTTAGATACTTTATTCATCCCCATGGGGAAATTCAACTTTTTTTCCAATGTCCCATACACTTGTTGTAGCAAAACTAATTACATACAATACTTAACTCAGTAAAAAATATGATATGCATCTAAATCATTATCTCAAAAAGCATTAATAATAGCTTTTAAAAAGTTCTTAAGTCCTGGCGGTAGAATTGTAAAGCCTAATGGCATTGGGGAGTATTGACCTCTTCATCCTGTCTGAGGAGCATTGCATCGATAGTAACCTGTCGCTGAAACTGCTTCTCTGTCTCTGGATGGTGCTATGTAGAGGATGTTCAGAGTTATCCATAATTGACCGTAGCCTACTCAGCGCCCTTCGCTCAGCTACCGATGTTAAACTCTCCAGTACTTTGCCCACGACAGAGCCCGCCTTCCTTACCAGCTTATTAAGACGTGAGGCGACCCTCTTCTTAATGCTTCCTCCCCAACACGCCACCACAAAGAAGAGGGCGCTCTCCACAACTGACCTATAGAACATCTTCAGCATCTCACTACAGACATTGAATGACGCCAACCTTCTTAGGAAGTACAGTCGACTCTGTGCCTTCCTGCACAAGGCATCTGTGTTGGCAGTCCAGTCTAGCTTCTTGTCTAACTGTACTCCCAGATACTTGTAGGTCTTAACCTGCTCCACACATTCTCCATTAATGATCACTGGCTCCATATGAGGCCTAGATCTCCTAAAGTCCACTACCATCTCCTTGGTCTTTTATACACCTCTATCAAGTCTCCCCTCATTCTCCTACGCTCCAGGGAATAAAGTCCTATCCTATTCAACCTTTCTCTGTAACTCAGTTTCTCAAGTCCTGGCAACATCCTTGTAAACCTTCTCTGCACTCTTTCAACCTTATTAATATCCTTCCTGTAATTATGTAACAAAACTGCACACAATACTCCAAATTCGGTCTCACCAATGTCTTATACAACCTCACCATTACATTCCAACTCTTATACTCAGTACTTTGATTTATAAAGGCCAATGTACCAAAAGCTCTCTTTACGACCCTATCCACCTGTGACACCATTTTTAGGGAATTATGTATCTGTACTCCCAAATCCCTTTGTTCTACTGCACTCCTCAGTGTCCTACCATTTACCTTATATGTTCTATCTTGGTTTGACCTTCCGAAGTGCAATACCTCACACTTGTCCGCATTAAACTCCATCTGCCATTTTTCTGCCCATTCCTCCAACTGGTCCAAATCCCTCTGCAAGTTTTGAAAACCTTCCTCACTGTCCACTTACACCTCCAATCTTTGTATCATCAGCAAATTTGCTGATCCAATTTGCCACATTATCATCCAGATCATTTATATAGATGACAAATAACAATGGACCCAGCACTGATCCCTGTGGCACACCACTAGTCACAGGCCTCCACTCAGAGTAGCAATCCTCCACTACCACTTTCTGGCTTCTTCTGTTGAGCCAATGTCTAATCCAATTTACTACCTCTCCATGTATACCTAGTGACTGAATCTTCCCAACTAACCTCCCATGCGGGACCTTGTCAAAGGCCTTACTGAAGTCCATGTAGACAACATCCACTGCCTTCCCTTCATCCACTTTCCTGGTAACTTCCTCGAAAAACTCTAATAGATTGGTTAAACATGACCTACCACGCACAAAGCCATGCTGACTTTTTCTAATAAGTCCCTGTCTATCCAAATACTTGTAGATCTTATCTCATGGTATTTCTTCCAATAATTTACCTACTATCAATGTTAAACTTACCGGCCTATAATTTCCCGGCTTACTTTTTGAGCCTTTTTTAAACAACGGAACTACATGAGCTATCCTCCAATCCTCTGGCACCTGACCCGTGGATATCGACATTTTAAATACTTCTGCCAGGACCCCTGCAATTTCAACACTCGTCTCCTTCAATGTCCGAGGGAATACCCTGTCAGGTCCTGGGGATTTATCTACTCTGTTTTTTCTCAAGACAGCAAGCACCTCCTCCTCTTTAATCTGTATAAGTTCCATGACCTCCCTACTTGTTTGCCTCATTTCCATAGACTCCATTCCAGTTTCCTTAGTAAATACAGATGCAAAAAACCCATTTAATATCTCTCCCATTTCTTTTGGTTCCATACATAGCTGACCACTCTGATCTTCAAGAGGACCAATTTTATCCCTTGCTATCCTTTTGCTCTTAACATACCTGTAGAAGCTCTTAGGATTATCCTTCACCCTGACTGCCAGAGCAACCTTTGGGTTCCTTTATTCCTTTGGGTTCATCAGATGCGTGGAGAGGGAACTTGCTACATGGGCAGCAGCTTGTTCCCCATATGGTACTGCCCAGGCTTGGTAATCTGGACAGCTAGGAACCAATATCTGGTCAACTCTGACCAATTGGGGCCCTCACCCAGTGAAAAAGATAACCATCCTCCCTATCTCTGCCCCTCATTCTTTATACATTCTACAAGGTCACCTCAGCTTCAGCATATCAATGGGTCAATAATGATAGGTCAACAACTTATAGATTTGTAAGTTCTGAAAGTTAAACACTAGTAAAATCTTAGTATGTAACTCTAACAAAGGTATCATAACACATGGAGATACACGAGACTGCAGATGCTGGAACTATAGCAAAATAAAGTTCCAGAAGAACTCAGTGGGTCAGTCAGCATCTGTGGAGGCAGAAGGATATCTGATGTCACAAGAAAGCCTACAGAGAAGAGGTTTAACACACTGACACAGTGGTGCCAAGATAACAACCTCTCCTTCAATGTCCAAAAAACAAGAGCTGATGGAAGATTACAGGAGGACACAGGCTCAGCCCCAATCAACATCAATGAGACTGCAAATGAGAGGGTGAGTAGTTTCAAGTTCCTCAGTATACACATCATAGAAGATCTTACCTGGGCTGTACACACTGGCTGTGTGGTTAAAATGAAAGCACAACAGCATCTCTTCCACCTCAGGTGACTGAAGAAGTTTGGCATGTGCCCCCAAATCCTCAAGACCTTCTACAGGGGCACCATTGAGAGCATCCTGCCTGGCTGTATCACCGCCTGGTACGGGAACTGCACCAACCTTGATCTCTGGGCACTGCAGAGAGTGGTACGGATAGCCTAGAGCATCTGTGGATGTGAACTTCCCTCCACAGAGGACATTTACGGCAGCAGGTACATAAAGAAGGCCTGGAAGATCCTCAGGGACACCCGTCACCCCAGCTATATTTCAGCTGCTTTTGTCAGGCAAACAGTACCGCTGCATTAAAGCCAGTACCAACAGGCTACGGGACAGCTTCTTTCTACAAGCCATTAGACTTATAAATCCACATGTCTGTACATTGTGACGGAGTCATAACGCAAAGGTTTTTACTCCCTCCTGTTGTGGGACGGATGTAAGATTTAAGTAAGTTCAAATTCAAACATTAATTAATATAGTTCAGGGATTTCAAACCTTTTTTATGCCATGGACCCTTACCATTAACCGAGGGGTCTGTGAAGCCCAGGTTGGGAACCCCTACATCTTTCAAATGATTTTTGCAGGGAGTTTTATAAGGAGAAGTGAGAAGCAAGTTCCTTTGCTCAGGTTCAATTTCCTTCTGCCTCTTTGGATCAGCAAGAGACAATTTTCCGTACGAGCGAGGTGACATTGGCCTCTTTGCTCATGTTTTATTGATCACAGTCATACTAGTTATGTAAGCGAGAGTAGAGAGTCTTTGTGCAGTAAAGTTGAGAATCGCATTGTTTCTCATCAGGAAGCCTGCCGATTTGCAAAATCTGGCTCCTGGCACCAATCCTCCATTTCTGACCTTCAATGGAGAGGTGAAAACAGATGTTAACAAGATAGAAGAGTTCCTGGAAGAAAAGTTGGTGCCACCAAGGTGAGTCTTCATGCATTTCAGATTCAGGTTCATTTATTTATCATGTACATCGAAACATACAGTGAAATGTGTCATTTGTGTAAAAGGCTAACACAAACTAACAATGCGATGGACAAAGAAAGACCATAGTAGAGAGGCAGGACATTGACTTCTGAAGCTTCCGTGTTTGTTTGTTTGTTTATTTAGTGAAATACAGTACAGAAAAGGCCCTTCTGGCCATTCAAG
This sequence comes from Hemitrygon akajei, assembly GCF_048418815.1. NCBI lineage: Eukaryota > Metazoa > Chordata > Chondrichthyes > Myliobatiformes > Dasyatidae > Hemitrygon > Hemitrygon akajei. Next base: position 16,572,919 of record NC_133128.1, on the reverse strand, counting down.
CCGAGCCACCCAGCAACCTCTGATTTAACCCTAGCCTAATCACAGCGCAATTTACAATGACCAATTAACCCACCAACTGGTATGTCTTTGAAAGTAGGAGGAGATTGGAGCTCCCAGAGGAAACCCACGTGGTCACGGGGGCAACATATAAACTCCTTACAGGCAGTGATGGGAGTTGAACCTGGGTCACCTGTACTGTAAAACATTGTGCTAACCACTACACTACTGTGTTGTTTCTGCGATTAAGTGGGTTTACTGTATACCACCCCCACCCCAAAAATTGTGATTTAGCAGATCAAATATAGAACATGGTATAGCACAGTGCAGATCCTATAACTCATGATGTTTTGCTGACTTCAAGGTCAGAAAAGAAGTGGCCCCAGTAGTCTCAGTCAGTGAATCTTCTGTCTATGCTAATATCTCCTGTAAAACATAGTCTCCTGCATTGTTATACAGCCCCATGTGTGGCAGCAACTCAAAGTGCGGGTTAACCTTTAGGGAATCCTGCGCGAGGACTTCCTCATCCCTTTGTGCCTCGGATTTCTGAATTTGCTCCCCATTTGAAAGTAGCCCATGCTTTTATTCCTTCTTCCGAAGTGCATGGCCCTACACTGGAAATGCAGACAGACAGTTACATGGCAAAGGCATTAGAGCAAAAGGAATGGGAGAAGAGTGGACCACTCAGCCCATCGTACCTGTACCTCCATTGAATGAGATAAGTCTTGTCTGTAAGCTGAATGCCACTTTCCTACACCATCACTGTATCTCTCGATTCCCATAGTTCTCATAAGCACCACTGTTTAACTGTCAATTTTATCTTCTCAAGAACTGGGAAAAGTTGCCCATGGACATAGAATGTAAGAACCAAAGGTGAAAGAAAGAATAGGTAATTATGAGTGCCATGACATCTCACGGCAGGATTAGAACATTTGGCCCATCAGGTTTGCTCTGCGTACAGTGGTGCTGAAGACACAGAGAGGAAGAACAGAGATGCTAAGGAAAAATGGTAACTGGCATTTTTTCTCTGAGAACAATTGCTCTATGCGAAACTGAAAGTCTTTCAATCACCACTGTGTCCAGTGGCTCATGGGAGCTGGAAGGGTGATGTCTCGGTGACTCTTCCTGAGGACAGAGGGAGCTGGAAGGGTGATGTCTCGGTGACTCTTCCTGAGGACAGAGGGAGCTGGAAGGGTGATGTCTCGGTGACTCTTCCTGAGGACAGAGGGAGCTGGAAGGGTGATGTCTCGGTGACTCTTCCTGAGGACAGAGGGAGCTGGAAGGGTGATGTCTCGGTGACTCTTCCTGAGGACAGAGGGAGCTGAAGGGGTGATGTCTCGGTGACTCTTCCTGAGGACAGAGGGAGTTTAGAGAGATGACCCAAAGCATCCTGGTCAGGGTGAAACAACCAGTCATTTGACACTGGCCTGATGGAGATTCTGTAGTCTAAGGTTGCTCCCTTTGTGTTGGAGAGGGTAATTTACTGATATATTGATGATTACTGATTCACTTGAGGTGAACCTGCACAGTTAAGTTTGTATATTGACGGGCTCTTGAGTTTAATTGATAATTGTGCAAATCCACAAATTCCTAACATTCCAAAACTAAAATGCCACAGATGTTGCAAATCTGAAATAAAATCACAAATTACTCAGAGGTTGAGTAGTATCTGTGGAGAGAGAAACAAAGTCAGTCTTTCCAGTTGACGAAAAGATTATTGACTTGAAAAAATGAGCTCTCTGTAGCTGCTGCCTGATCTGCTGAGTATCTTCGGAATTTTCTGTTTAATACTCCCAAAAATTATCTGGGTGGTTAATGCATTTGTCAAAAACTCATCATTATTTCTCCAGGGAGACTTGTCACCGTCCTGTCATGCCCACAAATCACTAACCCTAGCTCGTACGTCTTTTGGAATGTGGGAGGAAGCTGGAGAACTGGTAGGAAATCCACACAGTCATGGTGAGAACATGTAAATTCCTTGTAGACGGTGGCGGGAGTTGAACTCCGACCCTATAGCTGATGCTGTAAAGCGCTACACTACTTTGCCAAGAGCAATCATGGTCGTGGAAAAGCCACGATCACCCATGTCAATGACATGCCAGCTAGAACAAACAAACTGAGCTACCGTGATCACTGATGGCAAATCGTACAAAGCCAATGAGTGAGTCTTATGTGAATTGGGTTCTCTTAATACTGTGCAGTATCCCTAAAGGTATTTGCATGGCTGAATGTATAACATGCGTTTATCTCCTAGGTATCCAAAGCTTTCTGCTAGGCATCCAGAGTCTAATTCCGCAGGAGCTGATGTTTTTGCCAAGTTCTCAGCTTACATTAAAAACACCAGGAAAGACATAAATGAGAGTAAGTACCATTGCTGCATTTGGGAGAGATGATAAAATAATGCACAGCATGTCAGTCAGCATCCATTAAGCAAAAGGTGGTTTTGTTTTTCACTGACCAGAACTATGCTTGGTAAAGAAAGTTCAAAGTAAAATTTATTATCAGAGCACATACATGTCATTATATACAACCCCGAAATTCTTTTACTGTGGGTACACTTAGCAAATCTATAGAACAGTAACAGGATCTGTAAACTGTAAACAAACTACAAATGCAGTTATAAATAAATAGCAATAAATAACGAGCATGAAATAACACGATAGGAGTCCTTAAAGGAGTGTAGTTATCCTGTTTTGTTGATTGAGAGGTAGTAATGTTCCTGAGGCACTTGTACCTTCTACCTGAAGGCAGCAGCAAGGAAAGAGCACGGCCTGGGTGGTGAGGATCTCTGATGATGGATGCTGCTTTGCTCTGGCAACATTTCATGTAGATGTGCTCAAAGGTCGGGAGGGTTTTACTCGTGATGTACCTGGCTGAATCCACCAACCTTTGTAGTATTTTCTGCTCAAAGGCAGTGGTGTTCCCATACTGGGCCGCAATGCAGCCAATCAGCACGCTCCCCACGCACATCTGTGGGGGTTTGTCAAGGTTTATGATGACTTGCTGAATCTCCACAGACTCCTGAGGAAGTAGAGGTGCTTTCTCTTCACCTAGAGAAGTGGGATGCTTATGTGAGAATGCTGTTCTTGGATTACAGTTCAGCATTCAACACCATAATTCCCTCCAGGCTTGACAAGTAGCTCAGAGACCTCGGCCTTCACCCTGCATTATGTAGCCAGATCCTGGACTTGCTGTCAGATCACCAGCAGGTGGTAAGAGTGGGCTCCCTCACCTCTACCCCTCTGACCCTCAACACAGGAGTTCCCTGTCCTGTGTTCTAAGCCCCCTCCTTTACTCTCTGTTCACCCATAACTGTGTCGCCACCCATTGCTCTAATCTGTTAATTAAATTTGCTGATGATTCTACATTGATTGGCCTAATCTTAAATAATAATGACGCAGGCTATAGAGAAGCGTCACTCTATCACCCTGACACAGTGGTGTCAAGTAAACAACCTCTCCCTCAATGTCACAAAAACAAAGGAGCTGGTTGTGGACTACAGGAGGAATGGAGACGGTCTAACCCCTATTGACATTAACTGATCTGTGGTTGAGAGGGTGAACAGCTTTAAGTTGCTTGGTATACACATCACCGAGGACCTCATGTTGTCCGTACATACTAGTTGTGTGTTGAAAAAAGCACAACAGCACCTCTTTCACCTCAGATGTTTGAAGAAGTTCGGCATGAGTCCCCAAATCCTGAGGACTTTCTATAGAGGCACAATTGAGAGCGTCCTGACTGGCTGCATCACTGCCTGGAATGGGAACCATACTTCCCTCAGTCGCAGGATTGGTGCCATCAGCCCAGTGCGTCTGTAGATGTGAACTTCCCACTATTCAGGATATTTACAAAGACAGGTGTCACCAAAACACCAGGAAAGACATAAATGAGAGTAAGTACCATTGCTGCATTAGGGAGAGATGATAAAATAATGCGCAGCAGGTCAGTCAGCATCCATTAAGCAAAAGGTTGTTTTGTTTTTCACTGACTAGAACTATGCTTGGTAAAGAAAGTTGATCTTCTTGAAGGATCATTGGGGACCAGAGTCACCCCAACCACAAACTGTTCCAGCTGCTACCATCCGGGAAACGGTACCACAGCATAAAAGCCAGGACCAACAACAGGCTCCGGGACAGCTTCTTCCACCAGGCCATCAGACTGATTAATTCATGCTGACGCAATTGTATTTCTATACTATATTGACAGTTCTGTTGTACCTACAAATTACTATATTTGCACATTGCACATTCAGATGGAGATATAACTTAAAGATTTTTACTCCTCGTATGTGAAAGACGTAAGAAATAAAGTCAATTCAATTCAGTTCAATAATATTTGTATGATGGGTCGAGGACAGGTCCTCTGAGATGGTGACAGCCAGGAATTTAAAGTTACTGAACCCTCTCCACCTCTGATCCTCCAATGATTATTGCCTTATGGACCTCTGGTTCCCCTCTCTTGAAATCTAGAATCATTTCCTTGATCTTATTGACATTGAGTAGAAGGTTCTTGTTATTACACCACTCAGCCAAATTTTCAGTCTCCCTCCTGTATGTTGATTCATCACCAGCTTTGATAACGACCCACAACAGTGGTGTCATCAGCAAACTTGTATATGGTGTTGGAGCTGTACTTAGTCACACAGTCATAGGTGGAAAGCAGGTAGAGCGGGGGCTAAGTACACATCCCTGCAGTGCTCCTGTGCTGATGGAGACTGTGGAGGAGATGTTCTTGCCAATTCAGACTGACTGGGGTCTATAAGTGAGGAGATCCAGGATCCAATTGCACAAGGAGTTTTTGAGGGCCAGGTCTTGGAGTTTACTGATAGGTTTTGAGGGGATGATTATGTTAAATGCCGAGCTGTGTTGATAAAGAGCATCCTGATGTATGCGTCTTTACTGCCCAGATGTTCCAGGGTTGTGTGAAAAAAACAGAGATTGCATCTGCTGTAGACCTGTTGCTCCAGTAGGCTAATCAGAGCAGATCGAAGTCGCTACTCAGGTAGGAGCTGCTATGCTTCAACACTGGCCTCTCAAGACACTTCATCACTGTGGATGTAAGTGCCATAGGGTGATAGTCATTGAAACAGGTTACTACGCTCTTCTTGAGCGCCAGTACAATTGAAGCCTGCTTGAAGTAGGTAGGTACTACACACTAGTGAAGTGAAAAGTTGAAGATATCCATGAATACACACAGGTCTTCAGTACATGGCCTGGTCTTCCATCTGGATCAGATGTTTTCCTTGAATTCACTCTCTGGAAGGCAGCCCGCACATCATCTTCAGATACTGAGACCAAAGGATCATTGGGAGACACGGGGGTGCCTGATGGTTCCTCCCTGTTTTGGTGATCAAAGCGAGCGTAGAAGGCATTGAGCTCATCCGGATACGAAGCTTTGCTGTCCCCCCGTTGCTTATGTTTATGGCATACAGACGCTGCCACAGTTGTCAAGCATCCCTCATTGATTCCAGTCTAGTCTGAAATCTCCACTTTGACTGAGAGGTGGCTTTCCAGAGATTATACCAGAAGGTCAAGAAATTGAAAGGCAAACTCTGTAGGTGATGCTGAGTGGTGCTGTTAGAAGACTGTTAGATACGTGGGTTATGACTGAAGGAAAAAAAATGACTGGAGTAGTGTAGCACTTTCATGCAAGGGTGTTTATTAGGTGCATCAAAAATCAAACTTACCAGAATTAGTGAAAAGAAAGCTGCCAATATTATCCAATAACACTTCCATACTTTGTCCAACATGATCTCCTGGCAGCCCTTCTCTCTCCCGCCCCCCCTTCCTCTCCCCCAGCAGTGAGCTCTGTTTATTAGGCACCAGGGCATATCGTGTTTAATTACCCACAAAGTTCACTTAAGACTACACATGTTTTAGAATATGAGCACCCCACAATGTTGTTACAGATTACAAAATAAACGGACGTATCTACCTTAAATACTGTATACAGACACATATGCACATTTTCACATCCCCATGGCTAAAGAAATGGAATATTCTAGGTGTGTGGTGGGAAAGGCAACATAAAGCCAATCCATTATGTAAAATATACCAAGGAAGACAATGACATGGGCACCCTCAGTAGAATGACAAGTCAGTGTCTGTGTGTATTTGTGCACGGGTGAGTGTGTAAATGTGCGTGTGTAAGGAGTGCATTTACCAAGCTCTCTCTGTCACAGACTATTGAATGGTTCCCTAGTACAAGTGTGGTTCTTGACCTCACAATCCACCTCATGATCTTGCACCTTACTGTTTACCTGCACCTCACTTTCTCTGTAGCTGCTGCACTTTATTCTGCACGGTTATTAATTTACCCTGTTCTACCCTAATGCATTGTCTAATGATCTGATCAGTATGCAAGACGAGCGTACTGTATCTCAGTACCTGCGACAGTAAAAATCCAAATCCATTTCTGACCTGGGAGAAAGGTACTGGTTATTCACTTTATCTATGCCTTTTATCAGAAACACCTCTATCTAATCACTTCTCATACTCCTTCAATCCAAAGAGAAGAGCCCTTGCTTGCTCAGACTTTCCTCATAAGACATGCTGTCTAATCCAGGCTGTATCCCGGTAAATCTCCTCTACACCCTCTCTAAGGCTTCCATGTCTTTCCTATGATGAAGCAACCAGAACTGAATACAATATTCCAAGTGTGCTTGAACCACTGACTAAGATTGATTAAATTTGATTGATTGTATTAATAAAAAGTATCTCGGAATTTCAAAACGCAAACACGAGGAAATCTGCAGATGCTGGAAATTCAAGCAACACACACAAAATGCTGGTGGAACACAGAAGGCCAGGCAGCATCTATAGGGAGAAGCACTGTCGACGTTTCAGGCCGAGATCCTTCGTCAGGTCTAACTGGAAGAAAAGATAGTAAGAGATTTGAAAGTAGGAGGGGGAAATGCAAAATGATAGGAGAAGACCGGAGGGGGTGAGATGAAGCTAAGAGCTGGAAAGGTGATTGGCAAAGCGATACAGAGCTGGAGAAGGGAAAGGATCATGGGATGGGAGGCCTCGGGAGAAAGAAAAGGGGAGGGGAAGCACCAGAGGGAGATGGAGAACAGGCAAAGAGTGATGGGCAGAGATCTTTTTTGCCAATCACCTTTCCAGCTCTTAGCTTCACCCCACCCCCTGCTGTCTTCTTTCATTTTGGATTTCCCCCACCCCCTCCTACTTTCAAATCTTTACTATCTTTTCTTTCAGTTAGTCCTGACGAAGGGTCTCGGCCCGAAACGTTGACAATGCTTCTTCCTATAGATGCTGACTGGCCTGCTGCGTTCTACCAGCATTTTGTGTGTGTTCTCTGTAAGGTTTTTATACTTTGATTTAGCACAGTGCCACCTGGTGGTTACAGTAGGTAATAGTAATATTATCCACTATTTGACACTGCAGTCTTTCTTGCCTGTTTGGTGTGATGGTTGGTTGACTGTTTTGTCAACCACTCCCCCATCCCAGCCAGAATACCATATTGTTCCATTACTTAAAAGCACAGAAGACCAATGGAGTTTGCACTTGCAGTGAAGGATAGATAGATAGATACTTTATTCATCCCCATGGGGAAATTCAACATTTTTTCCAATGTCCCTTACACTTGTTGTAGCAAAACTAATTACATACAATACTTACCTCAGTAAAAATATGATATGCATCTAAATCACTCTCTCCAAAAGCATTAATAATAGCTTTTAAAAAGTTCTTAAGTAGTTTACTTAAATACATTAAATACAATCAACCCCGGCACTTTAACATATCTTACTCCTGGCGATTGAATTGTAAAGCCTAATGGCATTGGGGAGTATTGACCTCTTCATCCTGTCTGAGGAGCATTGCATCGATAGCAGCCTGTTGCTGAAACTGCTTCTCTGTCTCTGGATGGTGCTATGTAGAGGATGTTCAGGAGGATAAGAGGAGACTTGATAGAGGTGCATGGGATGTCAAGAGGGATAGATAGAGTGGATAGCCAACATTTTTTTCCTAGAGTAACAATGGTTAATGCCAGAGGACATCCTCTTAATGTGACTGAAGACAAATTTAGGGGAGAAGTCAGAGTTAGGTTTTTTACAGTGTCGGGATGTACTGCTGGGGGTGGTGATAGCACCAGATATGTTAGGGTCATTAAAAAGATTCTTAGATAAGCACATGGATGAAAGAAAAATGGTGGTAGGGTTATGGACTGTATAGGAGCGGTTTAGATTGCTCTTGGAGTAGGTTAAAAGGATGGTACGACATCAGTGTTGTATGTTGTTGGCTGGTGTGGGCGGAGATGTAATGTGAAAGGATGGAAACAAACTAAGTAAATCGCAATATCATTCAAGAAAGGAAGGTGGGAGTGTAGACTGTATAAAAGCAAACTAAAGATTAAACAAAAAATCTGAAATTAATTTATTTTCCCAGTCAGAAGCATGCTGAAAAAGTTTATCCCTTTTGCCAATCAACTTTCCAGCTCCTAGCTTCATCCCTCCCCCTCCTGTCTTCTATCATTTCGGATCTCCCCCTCCCCATCCTACTTTCAAATCTCTTACTATCTCTTCTTTCCGTTAGTCCTGACGAAGGGTCTCGGCCTGAAACGTCGACCGTACTTCTTCCTATAGATGCTGCCTGGCCTGCTGCGTTCCACCAGCATTTTGTGTGTGTTGCTGAAAAAATTTACTAGCTTTCCCTCTCTTTACTGTCAAAACAAATTTCACATTAATATTTAACATTCAAGTTTATTTGTCACATGTAGATTGAAATTTACTGGACAGTGAAACGCATCATTTGTATTAACAGCCAACACACCTGCAGGTGTGCTGGGGACTGGACACAAATGTCGCCACACATTCTGGCACCAACATAGCATCCCGCAGTTCTTGGTAGAACAACACAGAACACAGCAGTGCAGGGAAATGGATCAGCCATGGAGCAGACTCAATGGGCCAAATGTCCTAATTCTGCACCAATATTTATTGATCGTATGGTCTTACAGCAAGCAACAAAACAACAACAGCAAAAACAACACGAGTGAATCTGCAGATGCTGGAAATAAATAAAAACACAAAATGCTGGCAGAACTCAGCAGGCCAGACAGCATCTATGGGAGGAGGTAGTGACGACGTTTCGGGCCGAAACCCTTCATCAGGAGTGAAGTAACATGGGATGGTCGAGGGGGGATAAGAAGTGGGGGGAGGGATGAAGTAGAGAGCTGGGAAGTGATAGGCTGGAGAGAAATGGGCTAGGGGGAAGGTGGAGAATTATGGGAAATGAAAGAGAAAGAAAGGTAGGGCTGGGGGGAGATTATAGTGAGGGGGGAAAAGAGAGAGAAAGAGAACCAGACTAAAATAATAGATAGGGATTGGGTATCAACGGAGGTCTGTGAGTTGAATGTTCGTGCCGGCAGGTAGGAGGCTACCTAGGCGGGAGATAAGGAATTGCTCCATCAACCTGCGTGTGGCCTCATCTTGATGGTAGCGGAGGCCATGGACAGACATATCAGAGTGGGAGTGGTCTGTGGAATTGAAGTGTGTGGCCACAGGGAGATCCCGCCACTGCTGGAGGACTGAGCGCCGGTGTTCGGTGAAATGGTCTCCCAGTCTGCGGCAGGTCTCCCCAATGTATAAATGGCCACATCGGGAGCACCGGATACAGTATATCACCCCAGTTGACTCGCAGGTGAAGTGGTGCCTCACCTGAAAGGACTGTCTGGGGCCTGGGATGGTGGTGAGGGAAGAAGTGTGGGGGCAGGTGTGGCACTTCTTCCATTTGCAGGGATAAGTGCCTGGAGGGAGGTCGATGGGGAGGATGAATGGACAAGGGAGTCACGTAGGGAATGATCCCTGCGGAAAGCCGAAAGTGGGGGGGAGGGGAAGATGTGTCTCTGGTGGTGGGATCCCGTAGGAGGTGGCGGAAGTTACGGAGGATTTTACGTTGGATCTGTAGGCTGGTAGGGTGATAGGTGAGAACCGGGGGACTCTATCCCTGGTGGGCTGGCAGGGGGATGGAGTGAGGGCAGAGGTGCGTGAAATATGGGAGACACGATGGAGGGCAGAGTTGATAGTGGACGAAGGGAAGCCCCTTTCTTTAAAAAAGGAAGACATCTCCTTTGTCCTAGAATGAAAGGCCTCATCCTGAGAACAAATGCGGCAGAGGTGGAGGAATTGAGAGAAAGGGATAGCATTTTTGCAGGAGACAGGGTGGGAGGAGGAATAGTCTAGGTAGCTGTGAGAGTCTGTAGGTTTGTAGTAGACATCGGTGGATAGGCTGTCTCCAGAGATAGAAACAGAAAGATCTAGAAAGGGGAGGGAGGTGTCAGAAATAGACCAGGTGAATTTGAGGGCGGGGTGAAAGTTGGAGGTGAAGTTAATGAAGTCGACGAGCTCAGCATGTGTGCAGGAAGCAGCACCGATGCAGTCATCGATATAACGCAAGAAAAGAGGAGGACAGATACCGGTGTAGGCTTGGAACGTAGATTGACCAGTGTGGGCTTGGAACAAGCCCTGTTCCTGCTTCTTTCCCACTGACATGCTGACCCCAGGACAGTTCTCCAGTGGATATAGTGACCATATAAGTCAGTGATAATAATTCTGAGTCTGATTCACCTGTCAGTTGTATTTTTTGCAGGTTTGGAAAAAGCCTTGCTGAAAGCTCTGAAGAAACTGGACGATTATTTAAACACACCTTTACCTGAAGAGATAGATGCTAACAGCACAGAGGAAGAACTTTGTTCCCATAGGAAATTCCTTGATGGAGATGACTTGACCTTGGCAGATTGTAACCTCCTGCCAAAGCTTCACGTTATCAAGGTTTGTCTTGTTTCATCTTTAAACTCGCGTGGGGTGGGAGATGGATTTTGAGAATAATTGATTTGAAGTTTACGTGGCACTGAGAATGCTGCAGGAACTCAGGACCCGGACAAATACACCACTGTTGTTACAGACTTTATAGAAGCAATTGTAAATGAGTGTGTCCCCTCAAAATCATTCTGAATCTTTCCCAAGCAGAGGCCCTATTTAAACCATGACTTCTGCAATCTGCCGAGGGCCAGATCAGTCGCATTCAGGTTGGCCACCAATTTAAATACAAGAGGTCTCGGTGCGATTTCTGGAGAGTCATCTCATGTGTAAAGTGACAATTTTGGACCAAACTTGAATCACTGGAAAGGAAGCCTGACAGCTGCGACAGGGCTTGAATGCTATCACCTCTTCCGGTCCAGGTGGTGCTTGCATGCAACACTTGTTCTGGATAGATCATGAAACCATTTTTCATCACTACTTTTATGTCTTTAACATTTCTTTCTCGTCTTGAATGTAATTCTGGGGAACTGTCGGAGCCTTTGCTTCACTGTTTGGAAATTGTTTGAGTGCTTCAACGGTCTGCTGTCCCCGAGATTGCGGGAGGCACAGACAGTGTGAACGAACCTCACAGTGAGCAGGCTGCAGGGTAGTGTGCAAGCCGATGTTTGAGCCCACTTCACTGATTAAAGCTTCCATTGTTCGCTGCTTAAAGTGACGAGGGTAAGTGAAACATCAAGGCGAGTGCGGAAGTTTGGAGATCGTTTGGGTGTTTCAGCGCCCTGCTGTCTCCGAGACTCTGGGAGGCAGGGACAGTGTGAGCAAACCTGGAGGTGAGAAGGCTGCGGGGTAGCATGCAAGCTGATGTTTGACCCCATTTTCTGATTATATTTTCCATTGTTTGCCGATTAAAGTGACAGGCGATTGAACCACCGAGGCAAGTGCAGAAGTTTGGAGATTGTTTGGGTGTCCCAGCGCTTCGCAGTCTCCGAGTGGATTCCTGGAGGCAGTGTCTGCGAACCTTGTAGTGGGCAGGCTACAGGATGAGGTGCATGCTGATGTTTGGCTCCATTTCACTGATGAAAGCTCCCATTGTTTGCCAACTAATGCAATGAGGGCAATTGAAGCGAGCGCGGAGGGTGAGCGCCAGCTGCCTGTCTATTGATCGGTTGCTGTGTACTGGAGAGGGAAAGCTCTGCTGCAGTATCCGGGCCCAGAAAGTATCATTTGCAGGTTTTCTGCATTTTGGAATTGGACTTTGGACTATAGACTATTTTTCAGTCGTATAGTATTTTTATATTCTGTTTTCTCACCTGATCTCATGGGTTTTTTTTGTGCAGGAGGAGGGATTTAGGGGTCGATGTGTCTGATCTGTTTTGCTTGTTTTTTTGTGGGGGAAGGAAGGATTTGTGGGTCGATGTGCCTGTTCCGTTTTTGTTCGTTTCTTTTTGCTGTGAGGTGGGATTTGGAGGTTGACGGTTTCTTTTTCTTTCTTGGTTTCATGGCTACCCGGAGAGTTGAGGAATTTCAGAGTTGTATAATTTGATTTTTAAAAAATGATGGTTTGAGCCTCCTATAAAGTGAAATCAAGTGACATACAGCAGAGACAACAAAATTTCTGCCCAGATGAGCTCAACGTCTTTTATGCTCACTTTGACCGTCAAAAACAGAGGCACCTTCACAAACTCTCACAACTCGGACGACCCTGTGATTTCAGTGCTTGAGGCCGACGTGAGAGCATCTTTCAGGAGGATGAACCCACGGAGTGTAACCGGCCCAGACAGAGTACTTGGCTTGAGTACTAAAGACCTGTGCGGGCCAACTGGCCCGACGTGCCTGATCCGTTTTTTTGATCTTTAACCTCTCAATTTTGTCAGTCTTAGATTTGCACCTGCTTCAAACAGGTTTCAGTTATACTGGTATTATACTAAGAATAATGTGGTAGTCTGTCTCAATGACCGTCATCCAGTAGCACTTACATTCACTGTGCTGAAGTGCTTTGAGAGGTTGGTGATGAAACGCATCAACTCCTGTCTGAGAAGTTCATTCCAATTTCCCTGCTGGAGCAACAGGTCATCAGCAGATGCCTTTTCGTTGTCTCTTCACTCAATCCTGGAGCATCTGATCAGCGAAGAGGCATACATGACAGTGCTCTTCATTGACTGCAGCTCGGCATTCAATAGTATCAAACCCTCAAAACTAACCAATAAACTTCAAATCCTAGGCTGTAATACTTCTTTGTGTAACTTGATCCTCGATTTCCTCACTTGCCAATCCCGGTTATTTTGGATTGGCAACAACGTCCCCTCCACAGTCTCCCGTCAGCACTGGTGCTCCACAAGACATTGTGCTTGGCCCCCTGCTCTACTCGCTTTACACTTATGACTGTGTGGCTAAGCACAGCTCCAATGCCATATTTAAGTTTGCCAGTGACACCACTGTCATTGGCTGAATTAAGGATGATGACGGATCAGCATATAGGAGGGATATTGAAATCTGGCTGAGTGATGTCATAACATCAGCATCTCGCTCAGTGTCAGCAAAACCAAAGAGCTGATTATTGACTTCAGGATGAGGAAACTGGAGGTCTGTGAGCCAGTCCTTATAGAGGGATCAGAGGTGGAGAGGACCAGCAATTTTAAATTCCTCTGCGTTATCACATAAGTACAATTATGAAGAACGCATGGCAACACCTCTACTTTCTTAGAAGTTTACAAAGTTTTGGTATGTCATCTAAAACTTTGACAAACTTCTACAGATGTGTAGTGGAGAGTACATTAACTGGTTTCATCAGAGCCTGGTACAGAAACACCAATGCTCTTGAATGGAAAAGCCTACAAGAAGTAGTGGATACAGTGCAGTCCATCATGGGTACAGCCCTCTCCACCACTGAGCACCTCTGCACGAAGGAGAGAAGCATCCATCATCAGGGACACCCACCATCCAGAACATGCACACTTCTCACTGCTGCCATCAGGAAGAAGGTACAGGAGCCTCAGGACTCACACCACCAAGTTCAGGAACAGTTATTACCCCTCAACCATCAGGTTCTTGAACCAAAGAGGGTAACCTCACTCGCCCCATCACTAAACTGTTCCCACTGAGCAGGACTCACTTTCAGTGACTCTTCATCTGATATTCTTGATACTTATTTATTATTATTAATTCTTTCTCTTTTGTTTTGTACTTGCACTGTTTGTGTTCTGCCCCATTGGGTGTGGCCTTTTATTGATTCTGTTGTATGTACTGATTGTCTGCTAGTAAGTGAATCTCAGGGTTGTATATGCTGACATAGAGGTACATTGATAATAGATTTGCTTTGAACTTTGAACTCAGCAGATCAGGCCCAATCTATGGAGAAGAATAAACAGTCAAGACTTTGGGCAGAGACCCTTTATCATGACTGGATAATAAGGGTGAAGAAGCTAGACCAAGAAGGTGATAGGTGAGACCAGGTGGATGGGGCAGGGAGGAAGAAGAGAGAAGCTGGGAGTTGATAGGTGGAAAAGGTAAAGGGCTGAAGAAGAAGGAATCTTTTGCATACTAGGGGAATTAAGGATTACGGAGAAAAGGCAGGCAGGTGGAGATGAGTCCATGGCCAGATCAGCCATGGGCTTATTGAATGGTGGAACAGGCTACTCCTGCTCCTACTTCTTGTTCTTAAGTAATCTGACAGAAGAAGACAATGGACCATGGGGAAAAAGGGAAGGAGGAAGGACACCAGAGGGAGGTTACGGACAGGTCAGGAGAAGAAAGGGGTACGAGATGAGCCAGAAATAGGAAGGGGAGAAATTACTAGAAGTTAGGGAAGTTGATGTTCATGCCATCAGGTGTAATGTATTCACCTTATGAGAGAGGTCAGAGGAGAATGGCCTGTTTGGTTCAAGCTGACAGTAACTCAAATAACAGTGGTCATGCAGAAGAGCACCTCTGAATACATGACACGTCAAACTCTTGAAGTGGATGGGCTACACCAGCAGAAGACCACAAGCATGCACTCCGTGGTCACTTTACTGGGTACAGGAGGTACCTGATAAAATAACTGTGTTTATTTTGACAGAAAATTGGTTTATGTTGTTTTCACACCTATAAGGAATTAAAATTACTGTTTTTTTCCTTCATGTAGATTGTAGCAATGAAATACCGAAATTTTGAAATCCCGAAAGAAATGACTGGAATATGGAGATACTTGAAGAATGCTTATGAGAGGGAGGAATTTGTAAATACGTGTCCTGCTAATCGCGAGATACAAGTCGCGTACCTGGATGTTGCAAAGAGAATGAAGTAAATCCGTTTATGAAGCTTGGAATGTATGCTTGAACTGTGTGGTTCACTGCCTAGCAGTGAATCAAAATCCCTCCGTTTCAAACAAAATGTAATATAAAGGGTTAATTTTTGTGCTTGTTCAATATCTTCACCACCGCTGTGGCCTTGAGCATACGTGAACTGGTCATGGGAGTTTGATTGGAACCATGGGATACAATTCAACAGTGAGATTGCAAGACTATGGGAATGCAGCTGTGAGAACACGAAATCAGGTGAACACAGGGCTGGGACCGTGAAGTGTAGTGACAAGTGATGGCTGGTTCCAGATTGCTGGTTTGAGCTGGTGTTAATGTATTGGCTTTGGTTCGGAGCTTTGAGCTGGTGTTAACGTATCGGTCCACTTACTGCAGTGATTCATATTGGTGGAATGGTTATAAAATGGCTGGGGGCTTGAGAGTAGTTCTTCGAGGCCTCAGAGACAGGCTGGTCGTGAACAGTGCCGGTGATTGGCAGAACGGGAGTGGTGCTGCAGTAAAAGGGCCCGTGCATACCTAGTTAAGTATGTTAATGCTTAGTCTGTTCTGTCCTAATAAACATAATTTTCAGTAGATAATTGGTGTTTGTGTCTATCTGTCTATCCAAGAAACTTCTGGTGTAACAAAACAAAAAGGGGCAAACTTTTCACCTTTTTTACTTTGAGATTTGTACTTAGCTACAGGACTGTACAAAGCTCTTAGGCACATATATGTAGCTAGGGTGACTAAGACTTAGCACGGTACTGTAGAATTTTTACGTATTGCTGTCTACAGCTGCTGCAAAAAAAACAAATTTCATCACGTATGTGAGCAGTGATAAACCTGATTCTGATACGGGTCTCTATTGTGGACCGAGAGTGGGAAGGGGACAGGGAGAGCGGGAATCATGGTTGGGAAAAGGGAAGAGGAGAGGGGAGGGAGTGGGAAGCACCAGAGAGACATTTGGTAATGATCAATAAACCAGTTGTTTGGAATCAAATGACCTTGCCCGGTGTCTCAGGGGTGGGTGTGTCTGCACCCACACCACCCCCTGTCTCTGGCACCTGGCCCACCCACCTCCTGCGGGGCTCTACCCTCACCATTCCCAACATCCTTTGCTCCTGCCAGATTTGCAACCTCACTCTCCACTCCACGTTGCCAAACCCAGGCCTGTGCAAACATCTTGGGCAGATGCATAGCTAGGGTGCCTCAGATGCCTGCTCAGCACTGTGTATTTTAACAGGCACCCTCAACAGTAGTAGACTGCCATAATGTTGATCATTTTAATTTCTAGAGGCCAGATCTGTCCAAAGAAATGAGGGTTTTCCCCTGACCATATAGGTTTCCTCACACGTCTCAAAGTGATATGTGTTGTGGTCAGTCGGTCGTGGGCGTGTAATGCTGGTGTTGGAAGCATCGCGGCACCTGCCGGTTGCCTCCAGCACAACCTTGGGCTGTATTGGTCATTGACGCAAATGACACATTTCACTGCGTGTTTTGATGTACATATGACAAATAAAGTTAATCTTTTAAATCTTATTTCTTCCATGTAGAGAGAGTACATTTGCTCCACACACACACAGTCGGTGCATTCCAGATTCCAGCACACCCAAAGGTTACAGGAGAAGGCAGGAGAATGGGGTTGAGAGGGATAATCAATCAGTCATGATGGAATGGCAAATGGTGGAGCAGACTTAATGGTCTGGATGGCCTAATTCTTCCCCCATGTCTTGTGGTCTTGTGGCACTAAGTCCCTTCTCAACCTCCTCTGTTCTAAGGGAAATGAACTAAGCCCAATCTGGTCTCTAAAGCGCGATATGAAAGTTATTTAACATCTGTCATCCAAGCCCGAAGACTCACAAGCTAACCGATATTCTGACTGATTGCAGAGCTACTCCACCTGTTTCCCCTGCTTCCACAGTAGCCCTTGGTGTTCATGCATCATTTTTTTTTCCTGAAAGTGGTGTTGCGAGTTGCTCTGTTGTACAAGGACAGACTGGAGTCGCCCTTGTTAAAAGCCATGCAGTATCCAACATGCATTTTTCTGTAGAGATCAACAGAAGCAGAGAAGGCATCACAAGATGATGGATCCTTCAAGGTTCAGAGTATCACGCACTGTGCCAACCGTGTATGAAACATTTTGTACATCAAGCAGGAAAACGTGCTGTTTCATGGATACCCGTGGCGCATGCTCCCTGTGCAGCCTCTATTTTCTGCATCACGGAAAATGCCAATATTCATTAGTTTAACATTCCTTGCTCTCATTTAGACCAGGGGTTTCCAACGTGGGGTCCATGGACCCCGTGCGTAGTGGTATTGGTCTATGTGATTTTAAAAAAAGGTTGTGAACCCCTGATTTTGACCTTTCTATGAGCCTTGGCAATTAAATTGCCTGGAGACCCTGCAAACAGAACAGTGTGGGTTCAATCCCGACCCTCAGTGATGTCTCTATTGGGCTTGTCCATGTGATTGTGTGGGTTTCCTCCCGTATTAGTGAGTAGGTGGGTTAAGTGGCAGTTGTAAATTGATTGGTGAACAGTGGAACTGAGTGGAGTTGTTGGGCCTGTGGGGAGAATATGGTGGGATTATTTCAAAAAGGTGCTTTATGGTTGATGAAAACTTGCTGAGGTGACTGGCCTGTTTCTATTCTATATTGCCGATTCAAATAAAATTCTAGATTCTAAAACAATCAGTGTGTTACAGTGGCAGCTGCAAAATTAGGGTTCCTGCCACTGTCAAAATCAGGGGTTCCAAATCTTTTTTTTAATGTCATTGACCAATACCATTAAGCAAGAGGTCAGTAGACCCCAGATTGGGAACATCTGGTCTATACACAAACAAGAGAAAATCTGCAGATGCTGGAAATCCAAGTAAAACATACAAAATGCTGGAGGAACTCAGGGTCTTGGCCCAAAACGTTGACTGTACTTTTTTCCATAAATGCTACCTGGTCTTCTGAGTTCCTCCAGCATTTTGTGTGTCACCCCTGGCCTATAAGGAAGTTTGTATGTTCTCCCTGTGACTGCATTGGTTTCCTCTGGGTGCTCTAGTTTCTATCCACCTCCCAAAGACAGAGGGATAGGATTGGTAAGTTGTGGGTGTGGGCTGCCCCCAGCACAACCCTGGTTTATGTTGGCCATTGACACAAAGCGGTACATTTCGCTGTACGTTTCAATGCACGGGACAAACAAAGCTAATTTTTAATGGCATCCACCAATTGTGGGGTTCAGAGACTAAGTCAGCACTGATCGACCTAATTTTCTTTGTCCGCTACTGAGTGGTCTGCTGGGACAGTCAGGTATGTTGTCCTGGGACTGGAGTTGCGTCGAAGTCAGAGCTAGTAAGAATAGCAAGTTTCCTTTCCATTGGTAAAATAAGTGGTGTTTTATGACGGTTTCCTGATCGGTAGTCTGCATGCAAGTTCTGTGTAAAGTTCGAAAAGTCTGATGAATATAAAGAATGTTAAACCAAAAATTTTTTTTTCTGTGATTCAGAAATAGAGGTTTATGTGAAATAGCAACTCTCTTGCTCGATGTATGAAGCATTTATACAGGGCACATAGTGTAACCTTTTTATTTGAAATTTAATTATTTACAGAGCATTCCTGTGGGCTTGCAATGTGTCCCATTGGGGACGTTTGCAAAACAATTCCAACATGATGCTCAGGGCTGGTCTGTAATCCATGAAGGATGAAGAGCTAGCGAAGAAGTGAAGATTGGGAATTAGCAGGGAAAGGTCATCAAACTGATAGAGCTTTCAGCTGGTTGTATTTCAAACTGCCGAATTACTGTGTGCACCATCCGTACAGCTGAAGGGGGCTGCTAGTGTTTGATGTTTAAATAGTTGATTTCTTCCTAGCTCAATGAAACTATGACCAGTGGACATGTATTGAACATGAATAAATAATATTTTCCATTTTGTTCCTTGTGTTTAATTGCTTGAGTTGTGCTATGGTTTTCTCATGCATTAACCATTTCTGCCTTGGGGAAAAGTGACTGGCTGTCCACTCTCTCCATAATTTCTTATCATCAAGTTACACCTCTATCAAGTCTCCTCTCGCCCCCTTCACTCCAGTTACTCTCCAGGTGTGTTTTGTTTTATCAGCAATGGGCAGCAGTGCTACACCCACCCATTCAGGGCCCCATACAGTGCTTCTGAGTTGGGCAACACTTCCCCCGTGGATCTGTTAGGGTGGTCTACTGTATCTGGTGCTCCTGATGCAGCCTCCTCTACTTTGTTGAGATCCGATGTAGACTGGGGAACTGCTATGTCGAGCACCTTAGCTCCATCTGCAAAAAGCAGGATTTTCTAGTGACCAACCATTTTAATTCCTATTCTCATTCCCATTCTGACATGTCAGTCCATGGCTGCCTCTTCTGCCATGATGAGGCCACTCTCAAGTTGGAAGATCAGCACCTTGTATTCCATCTAGGTAGTCTTCAACCTGATGATGTGAACATTGATTTCTTCAACTTCTGGTAATTTTCCCCCTTTCTCTTTGATCTTCATTTTCCCACTCTGGTCCCCCCCCCTTACTTTTTCTCCTCACCTGCCTATTATCTCCCCCGGTGCCCCTCCAGCTTCCCTTTCTCCCATGGTCCACTCTCTTTTCCTATCAGGTTCCATTTTCTCCAGCACTTTACCTTTCCCACCTATCACTTCCCAGCTTCTTTCATCATCCTTCCTCCCCCACCTGGCTTCACCTATCACGTTCTAGTTTGTACTCCTTTCCCTCCACCCCAACCCACCTTATTCTGGCATCTCCCCCCCTTCCTTTCCAAACCCGATGAAGCGGCTTGGCCTGAAATGTCAACTGTTTATTCCTTTCCGTTGACGCTGCCTGACTTGCTGAGTCCCTCCAGCATTTTATATTTGTTGCTCGGGATTTCCAGCATCTGCAGGATCTCTTGTGTTTGCATTTTACTTTGTGCTTTTACTTGCTGATGCAGAAATGCAGCAGGGAGTTTAATGGTGCAACGCTAGAAGGTTAGGCTGAGTGGAATTTCCTAGAAGGGAAGGGGCCTTTCCTAGGAGGCCAAGATATCTCAATCACCTTCCTGATAATTAGCTAAAAACAAGTTCCTTACCTGCCTGTTTCTTAAGTCAGTATGGTGTTGTGCAAGTGAAAAATAATGAGGGGAATAAAATAAGAGAAACAAATTGAACTAACACAACAGTAAAGACTGTTGCAACTGTTCTTTACCTATCATTAATTGGTTTCTATAGCAATGAAAGGATAAAGTAGTGATATATCCCTTAGACATCTCTGGGCCATTTTGTTTTACATGGACAGTTTTATGGTTCTTGGAAGATTATATCTTGGTGTTGGGGAGAATTGTCTTCATGATCACTCTCCAGCTTGGTTTCAATGGAGAAGCTGAGATTTCATTGCCTAAGTCAACTTAAGTGTCGTCGGAAGTCTTCACAAAGGAATCCTTTCAGTTTGAATAGTAAATGTCAGGATTTGTTACCAAGGAAAGCACCATGAAATTCTAATGTTAATATAAATTAATGTACGGTGCAAAGTGTTGGATAAAGCAAATTAGCTAATAAAAAGTAAACATTTATTTCAATAAGATACTATAAGTACACATTTAACTATATTATTGGAGTAACATTTTTACACAAGACAAGAAGAAATCTTATTAGACTTTCAGTGCTCTTAGTTGAAGATATTGAAAGCTTAAATAGTGAAACTTTCCGTCAGATATTTTAGTTGCTAGGTTGCTGTCCAGGTCCATTCCAAGTGCAGTGAAACTCAGTTGCAATACTTCCAGAAACAAGCTGCAAAGTAAAGAGAATGATTTTTGAGTAATTTGTATTCTGGGTTTTAAATATTTTAATCCCATTATTTTATAAAAAGTAGTGAATACGGCATCAGTCCACCACGGGTAAAGCTCTCCTAACCATTGAGAACATCTACGTGAAGCACTGTCGCAGGAAAGCAGCAGAGACCCAGGGCATGTTCTCGTCTTACTGAAATGAACATTCGCTTTTTATTAGCTGCCATCAGGAAGAGTGTACAGGAACCTCAGGAGTCACACCACCAGGTTCAGGAATAGTTATTACCCCTCAACCATCAGGCTCCTGAACCAGAGGGGATAACTTCACTTGCCCCATCACTGAACTCTTCCCACAACATATGGACTCACTTTCGGGGACTCTTCATCTCATGTTCTTGATATTTATTGCTTTATTATTATTATTAATGCTTCTTTTTGCACTTGCACAATTTGTTGTCTTTTGTCTTCTGCACTCTGGTTGAATGCCCTAGTTGGGCAGCCTTGCATCGATTCTGCTATGGTTATTCTATAGATTTATTGAATATGCCCACAGGAAAATTAATCTCAAGGTTGTATATGGTGACATATATGTACTTGACAATAACATTTACTTTGAACTTTAAAGCTGATACAAATTATTCATAGTATTCCCTGTTTGTTTTAAAAATTTAATATAAAATTTGAGAAATATATCTTGGACAGTACAGTTACAATCTTGAGGAATAAGTTTCACAGGGACCCAGAAACCCACTTCCTTCAGGTTCCTGTGCAAGTTTCACGTCAGCTGGATTTCAGATTTCAAAGTTCAAAACAAATTCATTATCTCAGTATGTATATATCACCACATGTAGCCCTGAGATTAATTTTCTTGCAGTCATTCACAGTAGAACAGAGAAATACAATAGGATCAATGAAAAACTATACAAAAAGACTGACGAACAGCCAATGTGCAAAAGAAGACAAACTGCAAATAAAGAGAAATACCGGGTAATCGAGAAACCATGAGTTGTAGAGTCTTGGAATGTGAGTCCATAAGTTGTGGAATCAGTTCAGAGTTGAGGTGAGTGAGCTAAGGTATCTATGCTTGTTCAGGAGCCTGACGATTGAAGGGTACTAACTGTTCCTGAACCTAGTGGTTTATGACCTAAGGCTGTTGTACCTCCTTCCCAATGGCAGCAGCAAGAAGAGAGCCTGTCCTGGATGCTGGGATTGTTAATGACGGATGCTGTTTTCTTGTGCCCACATTCCTTGTAAACGTGCTCAATGCAGTGAAGGGCTTCTCCTGTGATGGACTGGGCTCTGCCCACCACTTTTTAAAGTCTTTTACATTCTTGGACATGAGCGTTTCCATTCCAGGTTGCAATGGAACCAGTTACAATATTCTCTGGGCATCTAGAGAAGGAAGTCAAAGTTTTAGATGGCATGCCAAATCTGCACAAGCTTCTAAGAAAGTAGAGGAGCTGTTGTGTTGCCTTTTTGGTGGCACTTACAGGACAGTAACACCAAGGAATTTAAAGTTGCTGTTGTCTCCACCTCTAATCCCCTAAAGAGGACTGGCTCATGGTTTCTCCCTCCTGTAGTCAATCATCTTGTTGGTTTTTGCTGATGTAGAGTGAGAGGTACCATTCAAACAGAATTTAAATGGCCATTCCTTTATTGTCACAGGGTCTAAATCCTGGAGCTTCCAACAGTATTGTGGGAGTAGTTTGACCAGTAGAACTCCAGAAGCTCAAGATAGCTCACCACCATTTTCTCAAGGGATCTTAGGAATGGGCAAAAATGCTGACTTTGCCACCGAGACACAGATCTCAATAAATAAATGAGGTCTATCCCAGGAGCTTTGTTTGGGTAAAGGAAATTGGACAAATGTGGAATTATGAGAAGGGTTTTATTTGAACAGAAGCAAAACACTCCATAAAAATGTTCAACAAAATCAGAAACTGATTATTGTTTATGTTCAAATATACAAATTTGGGAGTGGTACAGTAGTGTAGCGGTTGGCGCATCAGTTTACAGCACTAGTGACTGGGATTCCCTACCGCTGTCTGTAAGGAGTTTGTACATTCTTCCCGTGAGTGAGTGAGTTTCCTCCGGTGCTTCGGTTTCGTCCCACATTTCAAAAACCTACAGGTTTTTCACATGGGTGTTATTGGTTGGTGCAGGCTCACTGGGATGCTCGGGCCTGTTACTGTGCTGTATATCAATTAAATTAAAGTGAAGAAGGGACCTTTAAAGCCACAAATCTATTTACAAAGTTTAACTATGAAGTTACTGAATGAGAACATAAGTTGTGGAATCAGTTCAGAGTTGAGGTGAGTGAGGTAGTGGTTTCTGTATTTGTTTCACAGGTCCTATTATATTTTTTTGCAGCAAAACTGGATGTGAATTGGCACTGCCTTCTATCTGAAATGTATCTTGCAGTACTTGTTGGAAAAGATTCAGAGAGGAAAACAGAGTGAATGTTTCAGGCCTGAAATGTTAACCCTAGTTATTCTTCACAAATGCTGAGTAACTTAAGTATTTTACATTTTTGCCCCTTGCTTTAAAAATAGCATAATGTTTTTTCCTCTCCAATATTACATTTGAGCTTACGGGGACATTAGTTTTAAGAATTACATTCTGTCTTCACATCAATATGATTTTATATCCTCTCCACCCCCCCACCCCCCCACGTTTTTGTTCTGGCATCTTCCCCCTTCCATGTCAGTCCTGAAGAAGAGTCTTGGCACAAAACATCAACTGTTTATTCCTCTCCACATATGCTGCCTGACCTGCTGAGTTCCTCGGGCATTTTGTATGTGGTGCTGCTAATATGGTTTTAAATATTTTATTCAGAAGGCTACAATGGTTGCAGTTTTTAAAGTAATTTTACAGGAGTTTGAAGATTCAAATTCAATGATTCAGAAACAGCTCCTTCCCCTCCACCATCAAGTTTCTGAACTGTCCATTATCCCATGAACCACACTTCCTTATTCCTTTTATTTCCATTAATTATTTTGTAGTTTATTATGACTTTGTACTGTACTGCTGCTGTAAGACAACAAATTTCATGTCATGTAAGTCAGTGGTGATTAAGCTGAGTCTGACTTTGATC
This sequence comes from Hemitrygon akajei, assembly GCF_048418815.1. NCBI lineage: Eukaryota > Metazoa > Chordata > Chondrichthyes > Myliobatiformes > Dasyatidae > Hemitrygon > Hemitrygon akajei. Next base: position 16,548,988 of record NC_133128.1, on the reverse strand, counting down.
CTAAGTAGTCTGTAAGATAACTTCAACTGTTTTGTGACAAGGTTATATGAAATTGCCTAGCCCGGAAGAGCACCTTAGAAGCAAACTATAAACATTAAAAGGAATTACAATGTCAAAATATTTAAAAGTAACAGATTGTTATGAATGTCTACAACTGGATGGAAATGGTCTTTCAACAGGAATTAGCATGGGACAAGAATCATTGCTCCAATTACACACCGGGTTCTACCTGTTTTATCAGATGCTAAATTAATTGAGGGACAATTCTTCAGTATTTCTCTCTGTTCACTATGGGCAACAGGGTGTACGAGGTGTCCAGGGAGGAGCAGCATCTCTGGTGAAGGGACTTGTGTCCATTCTCACCTTTGGGCCCCACAGGATACTCAGCTCTCATCTGTGGCTCCAAGTAACTGTTTGAACACAACAGCAGCCACACCGGGGTATAATGCTTCAACAGGCAGGCTAGACCAGGTGCGGCGGGCCTCGCATCCCGCTGGGATAGAGACATGCCTGTCCTAGCATGCTAAGTCAGCTCCAGCGGAGTGGGCAGATGAGATCTACAGTGAGATCCAACATGCATGAAGGCAGTACTGCAATGCTCCAGTGGTGTAATGAGGCACAGAAGCAGTCGAGGTCATCCAACACAACCAAGAATGACTCCAGTTGCGCTGACTGCTTGTACCACTAGACCCAGACTTCTGAGGCCTGGAGAGTGGAATTGCCTCAGTGCAATGGCTTTTCCACTTTAAAAACTCCCAGCACACATTTCCTACCATCACCAGATATGATGGACAAATACCGTAGTCAGTTATTTTTTTTAAATTGCTTTTAGAGATGCAGTATGGTAGCAGAGCTGGTGAGTTCATGTCACCCCGTTACACCCGTGTGACCAATTAACTCTCAAACCTGTTCATCTTCGGAATGTTGGAGGAAACCAGAGCATCCGGAGGAAACCCACGTGGCCACAGGGGAGAATGTACAAGCTCCTTACAGACAGCAGCAGAATTGAACCCGGTTCGCTAAGCGCTGTAATAGTGTTATGCTAGCCACTACACTACCATGCCAGCCCATTGCTATTTGGTGTTCCAGTACTCCAGCATATGTCAATACTCTGAGAAAGTCGATTATCCATATATCGTAACCAACAAAGTGCCGTTACCAAAAGCTCCCTTCTTGAAAACACTATATTGCTATTAAAACAAAATAAAAACTTCACTTAATATTAAAAGTTTCTTCTCCTAGGCAGTTAAACTGATCAACGATTCTAGTCAGCTCCCCCCCACATCTATTACCTCAGTTACTATGTATTACTGCACTGTTAAACACTTTAAACCACTTTTTATAATGCTGTTTACATTTTAAATACATACTGGTATTTATGCTCATCTTACTCCATAACTGTGCTTCTAACATTTTAAATATAATCTTTATAATTGTTAAATGTTTTTTTTGTGCCCTGCCCAGAACAAAACAGCAAATTCCAAAAAAATGTGTGAATGTATATGGGGATTAAAGTTGATTCTTAATTTTTGATCCTTGTAGCACATCACATCTCCTTTACCTTGACACCCTAATGAATAACTTTAGCTGAAAAATGCCTCTGAAATGCCGAATGGGGAGATGTTAAGGTGATAGACCGGCTAGTAGCAATAAAGGTCATCCTAAAGGATACAAATTTCCAAAGATTAGGATATCCTAAGAGGGAACCGAAGATTTTAAGATTCAGCAAAATGTCATTACCAAGCCAAGCTGTGAGAAGTGAGAGCAAGGAAACAAATGAGTGTCCAGCGAAGATGGAAGGTAGTGGTTGATGGGACTTATTCTAGCTGGAGGTCTGTGTTAAGTAGTGCTCTGCAGGGATCAGTACTGGGAAGTCTGCTCAACAACCTTGTCAGTAGGAGGGAACACACACCCGTCCAGATAGGGGATCAGAAGTGGAAACATAGAAACATTAAAAACCTACAGCACAATACAGGCCCTTCAGCCCACAAAGCTGTGCCGAACATGTCCTTACCTTAGAAATTATCTAGGGTTTCCCATAGCCTTCTATTTTTCTAAGTTCCAGGTGCCTATCCAGGAGTGTCTTAAAAGACCCTATCGTATCCGCCTCCACCACCGTCACCGGCAGCCCATTCCACACACTCATCACTCTCTGAGTAAATAAAAAACTTACCCCTGATATCTCCTCTGTACCTACTTCCAAGCACCTTAAAACTATGCCCTCTCATGCTAGCCATTTCAGCCCTGGGAAAAAGCCTCTGATTATCCACACAATCAATGCCTCTCATCATCTTGTACACCTCTAGCATGTCACTTCTCATCCTCCGTAGCTCCAAGGAGAAAAGGCTGAGTTCACTCAACCTATTCTCATAAGGCATGCTCCCCAATCCAGGCAACATCCTTGTAAATCTCCTCTGCACCCTTTCTATGGTTCTCACATCCTTCCTGTAGTGAGGCGACCAGAATTGAGCACAGTACTCCAAATGGGGTCTGACAGGGTTCTACATAGCTGCAAGATTACCTCTGGGCTCTTAAACTCAATCCCACGATTGATGAAGGTCAATGCACCCTATGCCTTCTTAACCACAGAGTCAACCTGCATAGCAGCTTTGAGTGTCCTTTGGACTCGGACCCCAAGATCCCTCTGATCCTCCACACTGCCAAGAGTTTTACCATTAATACTATATTCTGCCATCACATTTGACCTACCAAAATGAACCACCTCACACTTATCTGGGTTGAACTCCATCTGCCACTTCTCAGCCTAGTTTTGCATCCTATCAATGTCCTGCTGTAACCTCTGACAGCCCTCCACACTATCCACAACATCCTCAACCTTTGTGTCATCAGCAAATTTGCTAACCCCATCCCTGCACTTTGTCATCAGGTCATTTATAAAAATCACCAAAGATTTGGGGTCTCAGAACAGATCCCCGAGGCACACCACTGGTCACCGACCTCCATGCAGAACATGACCTGTCTACAACCACTCTTTGCCCTCTGTGGGCAAGTTAGTTCTGAATCCACAAAGCAATGTCCCCTTGCATCCCATGCTGCCTTACTTTCTCGATAAGCCTTGCATGGGGTATCTTGTCAAATGCTTTGCTGAATCCATATACACTACATCTACTGCTCTACCTTCATCAATGTCTTTAGTTACATCCCCAAAAAATTCAATCAGGCTCGTAAGGCACGACCTACCATTGACAAAGCCACACTGACTATTCCTAATCATATTATGCCTCTCTAAATGTTCATAAATCTTGCCTCTCAGGATTTTCTCCATTAACTTACCAACCACTGAGATAAGACTCACTGGTCTATAATTTCCTGAGCTATCTCTACTCCCTTTCTTGAATAATGGAACAACATCCACAACCCTCCAATCCTCTGGAACCTCTCCCATCCCCATTGATGGTGCAAAGATCATCGCTAGAGGCTCAGCAATCTCCTCCCTCGCCTCCCATGGTAGCCTGGGGTACACCTCGTCCGGTCCCAGTGAGCAATTTCAAGTTCATGGGTGTCAATATCTCTGAGGATCTAACCTGGACCCAAAATATAGATGCTTCTACAAAGAAGGCAACACAGCGGCCATATTTCATTAGGAGTTTGAGATTTGGTATGTCACTGAAGATACTCAGAAATTATTACAGATGTACTGTGGAGAGCATTCTGACTGGCTGCATCACCGTCTGGTATAGGGGGAGGGCGCAGTGGGGCTACTGCTCAGAATCGAAACAAGCTGAGAGTTGTAAGCTTAGTCAGCTCCATCATGGGCACTAGCCTCTGTAGTATCCAGGACATCTTCAAGGAGCGATGCCTCAAAAAAGTGGTGTCCACCATTAAGGACCCCCATCATCCAGGTTATGCCTTGTTCTCATTGCTACCATCAGGGAGGAGGTACAGGAGCCTGAAGGCACACACTCAGTAGTTCAGGAACAGCTTCTTCCCCTCTGCCATCGAATTTCTGAATGGACATTGAACCTATGAGCATGACCTCATTAATTTTTATTTCTATTTTGCACTACTTATTTAATTTACCCATTAAATATATAAATATATATTTCCTGTAACTCACAACTTTTTTCTATGAAAAGACAATAAATTTCAAGACATATGCAGTGATATTCAACCTGATTTCAAAGGAGATGAAAGGGACAGGATTTTTACACAGAGAGTGGGTGGGTACCTGGAATGTGGCACCTGGGGTAGTGGTAGAGTCAGAAATGTTAGGGACTTGCAAGAGATGTTTTGATTAGCACATGAATGTGAGAAAAAAGGAAGGATATGGACATTGTGTAAGCAAAGGTTACTTGGCCATTTGATATTTAATTTATTTGGTTTGACACAACATTGTGGGCTGAAAGGCCTGTTCCTGTGCTATACTGTTTTATGTTTTATATACATAACAAATATGTATGATCTCAGCAGTTACCTCTGGTTACACGCTTCCAGTCAGAACCATCCACCTCCTCCTACCACCAAACCAATTCTGGATCCAGTTCGTCAACAAACCCTGGATCCTATATGCTCTAACCTTCTGTTTAGGATGTTGTCAAAAGCCTTGAGAAAGTCCATATACCACCCTGCCTTTATCAATTTATCGATTAGTGAGAGCATGAAGGGGCACGGGGAGAAGGCAGGAGATTGAGGCAGAACTGTTTACTGACATCTGTTTGAAGGGTATGCATATTGAAGACATCTAGGTTGTGCTGTTTGATCATCTGCACACCCAGCTTTAGGAAACGATGCCGCTTTACTGTGATGTAGTATGGAGACTACAAAACCTTATCTCAGTAAGAGGTTATCAATATGAGAAGGTTGCTCTGAAGGCCTGCTGGTTTCACAAACCTCTCCTGTTGGTCTTTCTCGAAGGTTGCTTCTTCGTTTTCTTAGATTCCTTTTCTTTCAAAGGACTTGGAGCGAGTAATTCATCTTTCGTTTCTTTTTTACTGATAGCAGGAGAAGTACCTTCTAGAAATTCTTCTACAACTCCCTGTGGAACAAGCAAGCCAAACAAACCTCATAAGATTGGAAGGGAAGATTTGATAGAGGTATACAAAATTATGAGGGGTATCAATAGGGTTTTATCAATGAAGCAAGGTGAGACTAGAACTAGAGGTCATAGGTCAAAAGGGAAAGGTGAAATATTTAAGGGGAACCTGAGGGGGAGCTTTTTCACTCAGAGGGCGGTGAGAGTGTGGAACGAGCTGCCAGCAAAAATGGTAGATGCAGGTTTGATTTCAACATTTAAGAGAAATTTGGATAGGTACATGGATGTGAGGGGTATGGAGGGCTATGGTCCAGGTGTGGGTTGATGGCACCAGGCAGAGTAACGGTTCACAGACCAGACGGCTGAAAAGCCTGCTTCTAGATATACAGAGGGCTTAGAATTGAATACGTAATTTTAAAAAGGTGAGGGTGATTAATTTGTGAAATAGAAGGGCAAAACTAGAGAAGAGGACAGCAAGGAATTTAGGACAGTTGTAGCGAGCTTGTTGGAGAAGAATGAGGCCTCCTCAGGTGGGAACCTGCCTGAGTTTGTGAATGGGTGGAAAGGGACTAGCTGTTGTACTTGAGTTGCTCTGTAGCCCATTGGACATTGTGGACATGCTTGTTGGCATTGGAATGTGGGGCGACACTAGTGGACTGCCCCCAGCACATCTTTACGTTGCGTTAGTTGTTAATGCAAATGATGCATTTCACTCTTTTGATGTACATTCTGGACTAGAGGGCATGTCTTATGAAGGTGAGTTGAGTGAGCTGGAGTTTTTGATTTGGAATGAAAGAGGATGAGAGGCATAGATCGAGAGGATAGATGGTTCAGAAGTAGCTATTAACGGGACAAAGTTTTAAGGTGATTGGAGGAAAATATAGGATTGACGTCAGAGATAAATTATTTACACAGACAATGGTGGGTGCATGGAACACTTGTCTCATGGACAAAAGCAGAATGGAGAGTTGCATTGGAAGGAAGGGTTAGAAGAAGTTAACATGTTGGCACAACATCGTGGGCCAAAAGGCCTGTATTGAGCTGTAATATTTTATGTTTTACAGTATGTTTGAGGTACCGTATGCATGATAAGTAAATTAATCTGAAAAAAGAATGGATGATTGCAAGTGGTAGCACAAACTCCTGTGGAAACTAGCTAAACCTGCAGTAAACACAGCTTGGGTGGTGGTGGTGGTCTCATTTTCCCATACCGGGCCAATGAATGAGGAAGTCCATTAAGGAATGCAGCAAATACATTCTGGCTTTTACCAGTTAAATACACACAACTGACCAGAATTGGAAACTCTGAATCTATGGTACCCTTAACCATAATTTAGTTAGTGATTTTAATTTTGACCACATGGTTTATCCACTCAGTTGTCATTTGTTGCTCCACTCTATCTGGCGACTCCACAATATTCTTTGGTTTTATTGCTGGAAAGTGTTGGTCAGACCATTACAGAAGGACTTAGACAGATTAGGAGAATGGGCAAAGAAGTGTCAGATGGAATACAGTGTCAGGAAGCGTACGGTCATGCACTTTGGTAGAAGAAATGAAAGGGTTGATTATTTTCAAAATGGAGAGAAAACCCCCCAAAAAAATGAGGTGCAAAGGAACTTGGGAGTCCTTGTGCAGGATTCCTTAAAGGTTAATTTACAGGTTGAGTCTGTGGTGAGGAAGGCAAATGCGATGTTAGCATTCCTTTCAAGAGCACTAGAAAATGAAAGCAAGGATTTAACAGTGAGACTTTACAAAGCACTAGTAAGGCCTCACTTGGAGTATTGTGAGCAGCTTTCTGCCACTTATCTAGGAAAGGATGTGCTGGCATTTGAGAGAGTCCAGAGGAGGCACATGAGAATTATCCCGGGAATGAAAGGGTTAATGTACGAGGAGTGATTAACGGCTCTGACCCTGTACCCCCTGGAGTGAATGAGGGACAAGTTACAATTTCTCATTTCAGTTATGAATGTCTTAATTAGCTACTATAATTAGTTCCATGGAATCTGTTAATGTGATGAACAGTTTAGGGCCCCTTATCTAAGAAAGCATCTGCTGGCTCTGGAGAGGGTCCAGGGAAGGTTCACAAAAATTACCCGGGGAACGAAAGTGTTGATGTATGTGGAGCATTTCATGGTACTGCACCTATTAGTGGTGGAGTTTAGAAGAATAAGAGGTGAGGTGGGGGTGGGATCTCATTGAAACCTATTGAATGTTGAATGGCCTAGATAGAGTGGATATGGGAAGGATTTTTCCAGTAATGAAAGCGTCTAAGATCATAGGAGCTCCTAATAGCTCCTAAGTCTTATGTTTGATAGTCATCATTATGAGCACACTCTGTGACCTTATGTGTACATCCCATATTATTTTCCATTGCATTTTAATCTAATTGATAAATGAATCTGAATGAGCCCCAACACACAAGGTGCAGATACAACCTTCTGTTGTGAACTTGACCACGTGTATTAAGGATTATACTTGTCTCAGCATTCATAAGAAGGTGCCAGCACCATTGCCATCACTGAACGTTACACTCCGGTCCATTGTCCTTCAAGGATTAATCACATTTATTCTTAAAGCACTTCTAAGACACAGAAAGGATAAACCACCAGAAACTAGGAATCCCAGGAGTACAGTTTTGTGCAAAAGTCTTTGACACATATATATAGAAACATAGAAAACCTACAGCACAATACAGGCCCTTTGGCCCACAAAGTTTTACCGAACATGTCCCTACCTTAGAAATTACTAGGCTTACCCATAGCCCTCTGTTTTTCTAAGCTCCATGTACCTATCCAAAAGTCTCTTAAAGGACCCTGTCGTATCCACCTCCACCACCGTTACTGGCAGCCCATTCCACGTACTCACCATTCTCTGAGTAAAAAACTTACCCCTGACATCTCCTCTGTACCTACTTCCCAGCACCTTAAAACTGTGTCCTCTTGTGGCAACCATTTCAGCCCTGGGAAAAAGCCTCTGACTATCCACATGATCAGTACCTCTCATCATCTTGTACACCTCTATCAGGTCACCTCTCATCCTCCTTCGCTCCAAGGAGAAAAGGCCGAGTTCACTCAACCTATTCTCATAAGGCATGTTCCCCAATCTAGGCAACATCCTTGTGAATCTCCACTAGGGTGCCTAAGACATTTGCATAGTACTGTGGGAAGGAGATTGAAAATTTGGCCCACTGATGTAATAACAACAACCTCTCACTGTATGTCAATAAGACCAAGGGACTGATTGTAGACTTCAGGAGAGGGAAACCAGAGGCCCATGAGCCAGTAATCATTGGAGGATCAGAGGTGGAGAGGCTCATTAACTTTAAGTTTCTTGGTATCACTATCTCAGAGGACCTGTCCTGGACCCATCATATAAATATAAATGTGAAGAAAGCACAACAGTGCCTCTACTTCCTCAGGAGTCTGTGGAGGTTCGGTATGTCATCAGAAATCCTGGTAAACATTTACAGATGTGTGGTGGAAAGTGTGCTGACTGGCTGCATTACGGCCTGGTATGGGAACAGCAATGCCTTTGAACAGGAAATCCTACATGAAGTAGTGGATTTGGCCAAGTACATCACTAGTAAAACCCTCCCAATCATTGAGTACATCTATATGAAATGTTGCCATGGAAAAGCAGCATCCATCATTAAAGAACCTCACCACCCAGGCCATGCTGTTTTTCACTACTGCCATCAGGCTCTTGAATAAAAGGGGATAACTGCATTCATTTAAAGACTCTTTTATCTTGTCCTTTATGTGTGTTATTTATTGCTATTTATTTATATTTGCATTTGCAGTTTGTTGTCCATGGGTCCTGTTTACAGTTACTGTTCTATAGATTTGCTAAGTATGTCTGCAGAAGAAAGAATTTTGGGGTTGTATGTGTCGACATGTATGTACTCTGATAATAAACTTTGACTTTGACTGTAGTAATTTTATGCATTGCACTATACTGCTGCTGCAGAAAAAAAGAACGAGTTTCATGACATATGTGAGTGATGATAAACCCGATTCTGATACGGGTCTCTATTGTGGACTCAGAGTCAGAATGAAGCAGGGAGAGGAGAATGAAGTTTGGGAAAAGGGGAAAGGAGAGGGCAGGGAGCGGGAAGCAACAGAGAGACATTTCATAATGGTCAGTAAACCAGTTGTTTGGAATCAAATGCTCTTGCCTCATGTCTTAGGGCTGGATGCACTTGCATTTGTGCCACCCCCCACCCGTGGCGTTCCTTCTCTGCCACTTGTCCCACACCCCTCCCACGGCGCACCACCCCCTTGTCATTCCCAGCAAACTTTGCTCCCGCTGGATTTACAAACTCGCTCTCCACCCCACGTTGACACATACAGCATTGTGCAAAATTCTTAGACACTCTCCCTATTTATATGTGTGCCTAAGTCTTTTGCACAGTACTGAACACTGAATTGTTTCTGTACGCTATATGATATTAACCTACAGAGCAGATACTCTGTGACCTGGCTTGTAGATTTTACTTCAATTTAATATTTTATAGTGAATATGTTGTAATGCAATGGAAAATAACATTTGATAGAAGTGCAATATCATAAATGGTTTCTTGAATAGTGTGGTGACAATTAAATGTGAAGCTGAAAGGTAAAGAGGACAGGTGTCATGGCAACGTAGCAGTTAGTGTGATATTATTACAACTTGGGGCACTGGGGTTTAGAGTTCAGTTCTAGCACTGTCCGTGAGGAGTTTGTACATCCCCCCATGACCGCATGGGTTTCCTCTGAGTGTTCTGGTTTCCTCCCACAGTCCAAAGATGTATTGGTTGGGAGGTTAGTTAGTCACTGTGAATTATCCTGTGATTAGGCTCGGGATAGATAGGTGTGTTGCTGGGCGATGTGACTCATTGGGCTGGAAGATCCTGTTGTGCACTGTTTCTCCAAATAAAAAATAAGTATTGTGAAGTGGATTCTCAAAATTGTCAGATGCAGTGGAGCGGTAATTAACGCCTGAGTGGATAAGCCAGGCGCAAGCTTCAGTGCGACAGGGCTCTGGTCAGCAGTCTGCACACATTCATCCAAAATGGCTGCTTAATGTCTTACCGTGTCACCTTTATTGTCAGCTCTCTTCCCATTGGCTGCAATAAATCAGAAAGAGAAAAATTTACACTGAGTAATGCTGTTTGCACAAACATACCCTTTAATTGCCTTCTTTGCTGAGAGTGGTGTCATCTCTGACTATTATTGAACTTTCTTTCAACTATTTTCCCCATTGGAGTTTTAACATCATTCATCTCCTTACAGCCATTTCTTGCTGGATAATTTCTCAGTTATCTGTTCTGAGAAAAGCCAATCGCACAGAACGCTATATGCTGGCAAGAGGCAAAGTATTTAAATTTATTTATAGCTACCACTTCTGATTTAAACCATTTCTGCTGGTCACTTCTTGCCATGCAAGTCCATCCCATCTCGTATTCACCTCCGCTAGTGCTTGACCTGCACAGTATTTCCAGGATTTTTGGATTTGTCTATTTCTGGATCATTTAATCCCATTTCATGATAGTGTTGGACTTCTATGCAATGGTATGATTTTTAAAAAAAAAATTCTGTGCAATTTCTACAAAGGTAAGGTGTAATAATGATCAGTCAGCTTAAATACTTTAAGGGAAATTTTTACTTGACCAAATGGATTGAATTTTCCAATGAGCAAACAAAGTGTAGATGCTGGTAATGTGGTAGATGTAATTTATGTAGACTTTCCAAAGGCCTTCAGTAAAGTGCCTACGTATTAATGTTAGATGATTTTGAATCTGGAGACACACAAGTTGTAAAATGGATTACCTGTTGACATCAGGATAGAAATCAGAGATTGGAAGTAAGGGGTAACTATTCATAGTGGAGAAACCTGTGTAATGGTGTTCCAGAGGGACTGGTAATAGTACCAGTTTACAACTTACATTGATGATTCAGAGAGATAAGAAATGAGTAATCAGCTTTATTTGTTGCATAAAATACTGTACGTCATTGGTGTCAAATCAAATCAGCGATGATTGTGCTGGGCTGCTTACAATTGTTATCACGCTTCTGCTGCCAACATAGTGTGCCCACAGCTCACTAACCCTAACCTGTATGTCTTTGGAACGTGGGAGGAAACTGGGGCCCCTGGAGTAAACCCAAGCAGTCATGGGAAGAACGTACAAACTCCTTACAGGCAACTGCAACAATCAATGGTCATTGGTGCCATAATAGCATTACGTTTACCGCTGTGGTACTGTTCCAGGCAGAGGCCAAACACAAACCAGACGGAAAATACCTTATGCACCCAGAACGGCTAATCTACAACCCAATTGTATGGGCACTGACTTCTTTTATTTCATGTAGCCTGCAGCCTCTGTGCTCCTCTCTCTCTCCTTCTGATATTCTGACACTGGATGTGCTGGTGCTGGAGAGTGTTCAAAGGAGGTTCACAAAAATTATCCTGGGATTGTAAGTCTTGTCATATGAGGAGCATTTGATGACTCTGGGCCTGTACTCATTAGAATTCAGAAGAATGAGGGGCGACCTCATTGAAATCTATTGAATGTTGAAAGGCCTCAATAGAGTGGATGTCGACAGGTTGTTTACAAAGGTGAGGGAGTCTAAGAACAGAGGACATGGCTTCAGAACATGGGGGCATCCTTTTAGAATGGAGATGAGGAGGAATTTCTTTGGTCAGAGAGTGGTGAATCTGTGGAATTCATCGCCACAGGTGGCTGGAGAAGCCAAGACTTTATATTTAAGGCCGAGGTTGATGGATTCTTGATTGGTCAGGGCATGAAGAGATACGGGGAGAAGGCTGAGAGGAAAATTGGATGAGCCTTGATGAAATGGCGGAACAGACTCGATGGGGCAAATGGCCAAATTTTGCTCCTATATCTTGTGGCCTTATGGTCTTATTACAGGTATTCCCAGATCCTCTCACCTCCATTTTTACCAAATTATTCCCCCCGCCTCCATTTTCATTCCCCTCCCCTGGAGTCTCTGGAACGTGTTCTCGGGAAGACTTCCCTCTAGGTGCTCTGCTTCCCTCGCATGTGGTAGATGGAGAAAACTGAGGATCTGGAAAGTTATGCTGAACCTGCATCAAACATAAAGAACCCCATCCAGTGCTCTTTGCCATGTTATAAAAAGAATATGGACACACTAGAGAACTCCATTTCAAGTCAATTGCTGTGATACAGAGGGTGAAGAGCAGATGCTCAAGGATGATAGTAGAAATGTGCGATGTATACATCAGGATGGGATAATCAGGCTGGAGATCTGAGCTGAGAAAATAGAAGTCTGCAGAATTATGGAAGGTTTTGCTGAAATGAGTGCGGAGAGAATGTTTCCACTTCTAACCCGAGGCCATCAAAATGATCAAAGAATCCAACAGTGAATTCAGAACAACACACACAGAATGCTGGAGGAACTCATCATGTCAGGAAGGGGGAAGTTGTCAGGATACAAAGATGAGGCATGAAAAAGAACCTGATAAGAGAGGAGAGTGGACCACAGGAGAAAAGGAAGGAGGAGGAGCCCCAGGTAGAAGTGTTAGGCAGATGAGAAGAGATAAAAGTTCAGAGTGGGGAACAGAGGAAGATGGAGGGTGTGAAATTTTTACCGGAAGGAGAAATCGATATTCATGTCATCAGGTTGGATGCTACCCAGGCTGCTCCTCCACCCTGAGGGCAAGAGGAGGCCTTGGACTGACATGTCAGAATGGGAATGGGAATTTTGGAATTAAAATGTATGGCCACTGAGAAGTTTTGCTTGTGGTGGATGGAACAGAGGTGTTTAACAAAACGGTCCCCCGATTTATGACAGCTCACCCCAATATAGAGGAGGCTGCATTGGGAGCTCTGATTCAGACGAAATGTCTTTCAGAGTACATGCACTTAAGGGGAGACTGGATGCATTGGAGATGGGGGTGGGATAGAGGGTTACACTGATAGATTTGAGGGTGGAATGCTTGGGAGGAGGCTTGAGTGGAGAATAAGTGCCAGTGGATTTCTTAGACCCAAGCAGCTTGTTGTTCTGTTGCTAATTTCTCTATGCAATCCATCTAGGTCTATACTTCTTGATCTCTCAGTAAATCAACTAGCATAATCAATGACCCCACCCACCCGGGACATTCCCTCTTCATCATCTCCCATCACGCAGAAGGTACAAACCCCTGAAAGCATATTCCACCTGGTTCAAGGATAATTTGCTGTAATCCAATTTTCAAGACCTTTTGTACTATAAAATGGATTGTTGGCCTCGCAATCTGCCTCGTTGTGAACTTGCAATTTATTATTTACCTGCTCTACACTTTTTCGGAAACTTTTAGATTTTATTCTGCATTGTTATTGTTCTACCTTATTCTAGCTCAATGCATTGTGTAATGATTTGATCTGTATGAACGGTTTGCAAGTCAACCTTTTCATTGTATCTCAGTAGATGTGACAATAATAAACCAATACCAGTATAAATTCATAGAATCATACAGTGCTACAGCACAGAGGTTGGCCCTTTGGCCCATCTAGTCTGTGCTTCACTGTTATTCTGCTTGGTCACATCAACCAATACCTGGACCATAGTCTCCCATCTATGTGCTTTTCCAAATGTACACTGTGTATGATCATGGTCTTCTGTGGCTGTAGCCCATCTACTTGAAGGTTTGATGTAATGTGCATTCAGAATTACTTGTCTGTATACCAACATTGTAACGTGTGGTTATTTGTGTTACTGTGGCCTTCCTGTCTGCTAGAACCAATCTGACCATTCTCCTCTGACCTCTCTCATTAACCAGGTGCTTCCACTCACAGAACTGCCACTCACTGGGTGTTTTTTGTTTATTGCAAAATTCTCTGTTAACTCTAGAGACTGTTGTGTGTGAATATCCCTGGAGATCAGCAATTTCTGAGATACTCATACCACCTGGTCTAGCACCAACAATCTTTCCATGATCAAAATCACTTAGATCACATTACTTCCCCGTTCAGCTGTTTCGTCTGAATAATGGCTGAACCTCTTGACCATGTCTACTTGCTTTTATGCACTGAGTTGCTGCTACATGATTAGCTGATTAGATATTTGCATTAACGTGCAGGTGTACATGTGTACCTAATACTCAATTGGGAACGTTTGACCACTCTTGGACTGTACTCCTTGGAGTTTAGAAGAATGGGGGGGGGGGGGGGATCTCATAGAAACATTTTGAATGTTGAAAGGCATGGACAGAGTGGATGTGGCAAAGTTGTTTCCCATGATGGGGGAGTCTAGTACGAGAGGGCATGACTTAAGGGTTGAAGGGCGCCCATTCAGAACAGAGATGCGAATAAATTTTTTTAGCCAGAAGGTGGTGAACCTGTGGAATTTGTTGCCATGAATGGCAGTGGAGGTCAAGTCACTGGGTATATTTAAGGCAGAGATTGATATGTATCTGAGTAGCCAGGGCATCAAAAGTTATAGTGAGAAGGGAGGGGAGTGGGAGTAAGTGGGAGAATAGATCAGCTGATGATAAAATGGCGGAGTGGACTTGATGGGCTGAATCACCGACTTCTGTTCCTTTGTCTTATGGTCTAATAAAGTGGTCGCTGAGTGAAGCCCTCTTACTGAGTGTCCCTGAAACATTATGATGTGCCTCACATAAAAATGAAGAGCGGCAGTTGTTATGCGTATTGATCTATGTACTTAGATTGTGATTTGATGTGCGTGTGATGAGAACAAACCCCATTCCAGTTGTCATGCATCCCTTGTGAAATGATGAACTCTACTACACGCCCCCTTCAATTTCCACTGTGGATCTTTTCAAATTCCTTCCTTTATGTGGTTCTGTATCACAGCAATGGGCTTGAAATGGAGCTCTTTCAAGAACTTAAAACAAATTTTTTTCAGTATTTACTTATTCTTAAATCTTCAAGTGAATTAAAATTCGAGACTGTTTCCAATGTCTTGCTTGCTCCCTGAGTGACATCTTAAGTGTATCTGAATTCGATATTTTGAACACTTTTATAAGATACATCTCTGAATTTTTCAAGCTGCTCAAAAGATCATAGAACTGTACAGCACTGGAATAGGCCATTTGGCCCACCATGTCACACTAACCTGTGGGCACTCTTCCTTACTAATCCCATCGCACAGTACTTCGTCTGCAGCTTTCTATGCCCAAGTGATTCAAACTTCTACCTGGACACTTCTGTCAGTGACGCAGGTTCAGTCACTCTGTCAAGGCAGTGCATTTCAGACACTCTTCAGGGTGAAGAAGGCCCCTCTCAGTTCCTCTCTAAATATCTTTCCCCTTACTCTAACTTTATGCCCTCCTGTTTTATCTCCCTCTACCACAGAGAAAAGTTTCCTGCAATCCACTCTATTTATGCTGGTAGCATGAAGTTTAGCATAACACTATTCCAGCACCAGTGATCGGGTTTCAGTTCCTGTTGCTGTTTGTAAGGAGTTTGCACTTTCTTCCCGTAACCACATGGGTTTCCTCCAGGTGCTCCCACCTTCCAAAGATGTATGGATTAGTAGGTTAATTGGTCTCATGGGGTTAATTTCATGGCATGGGGGAGCCTGTTGCTGTGTTGTATTTATTTAGTGATGTAATATAGTAACATGATCTATGTTAATTGAATTAAATTACTATACCACTCATAATTTTTATATACCCCAGTCACATCCCCTCTTAACCTCCTCTGCTCCTGGGAGAACAAATCACCTCTAATTGCTCCTCATAACTGAACTGCTTCATCCAGGTGTATCATCTCCTCACCTTTCCAGGGTCTTTCACATCCTTCCTGAACATCACTGACCAGAACTCCAAGTAGATCTCCAGCTGAGGTTTGTCCCAGCTGGAGCCGGCACTTTTGTGTTCAATGCGCCAACCAATGCAAGCCAGTGTCCTATCTGCATTCTGACCACATTACCTACCCTGCAGCGCCTATTTCTAAAACCTATGGACATGCACTCCAAGATCCTTCTGTTCCTCAACACTCCCAAAGACTCCACCGTTCATAGTGTACACCCTAAACTTATTGGTGCTTTCAAAATGCATCACTTCATATTTGTCTGGATTAAACGTTATTTGCCACTTCTCAACCCGTTCTACCAACACTTTGCAGCCTAGGAGACAGATGGAATATAGTGTGGGGAAGTGTACGGTCATGCACTTTGGTAGAAGGAATAAAGGCATGGACTGGTTTCTAAACAGGGAGCAAACAGATTTTGGAGTCCTTGTGCAGGATTCCCTAAAGGTTAACTTGTTAGTGAGGAGTGAGGAAGGCAAATGCAATGTGAGCATTCCTTTTGAGAGGATTAGAATATAAAAACAAGGATGTGATGCTGAGGCTTTGTAAGGAATGGTCAGACCTCATTTGGAGCATTGTGAGAATTTTTGGGCCCCTTATCTAAGAAAGGATGTGCTGGCATTGGAGAGGGTCCAGAGGAGATTTATGAGAATGATCCTGGGAATGAAAAGGGTGAGAGATGGGGGAGCGTTTCATGTCTTAGGACCTGTACTCTCTGGAGTTCAGAAGAATAAGGGGGATCTCAATGAAACCTATCGAACATTAAAAGGTCTAGAAGGAGTGTTTCCTATTGTGGGAGGATCTCGAACTAGTGAGAACTTCAGGTTGTATATTGTATACATACTCTGATATTAAATGGAACTATTGGACCAGAGGGCACAGCCTCAGAATAGGACTTCCCTTTAGAACGGAGATGAGGAGGAATTTCTTTAGCCAGAGGGTAGCGAATTGGTGCAAATGGCTACCACAGATGGATGTGGAAGCAAAGTCATTGGGTAGATTTGAAGCAGAGGTTGATAGATTCTTGACTAGTAACGGCATCAAAGTTTGCAGGGAGAAGGCAGGTGAATGGGGCCGAGAGGGATAATAAGTCAGCCAAGATGGAATGGAGGAGCAAACTTGATGGGCTGAATGGCCCAATTCTGCTCCCATGTCTAATGATTTTATGGCCTTAAGGTCATTCACTTATTGGACTTCACTGGATTCTCCATCCAAGAACAGATTGGGCAGTAGCACTTTTATCACCTTTTCAAGATACATGGGTCGCTCCTTCTACCCTGTCATATACTGGCCACCCCTTCCGGTCACCCGGTGCTCTTCCTTCCATTCCAGCCCCTACTTCCCATATCCTTCCCTAAATTCCACCCACCCCTTCTATATTCCTCTTAAGGTTGAGAGTTGGTACCAACAGCATCACTCTGCTGATTTTGCGCTTCGCGCTCAAATTATTATTGTCCTGTGTACTGTTCATTTTGTGCGCTTCACGTGAGCGAGCAATTTCATTGCAGCCTGCTGTATATGACAGTAAACTAATTTAATCTAAGATAGACTGGCTGTTGTTTAAAGTAAGCGCACGCAGGCTCATCAAACTCAGGGAGACAAGCTATATTAGATTGTTCTGCAGCTTCAGAGAGCCATCCAAGATCTCTCTGGAACACTAAACAAGCAAATCTATTCATATCATCTCTGATGCTGACAGATCTCGTTACACCATCCCTCTCTCTCCCTCTCTCCCTCTCTCTCTCCCCTCTCCCTCCCTCCCCCCCTCCCTCTTCTTCTCTCCCTTCTTCTCCCCTCCCTCTCCCCCCCTCACTCCCCCTCTCTCTCCCCCCCTCTCCCCCCCCTTCCTCTCTCTCTCTCCCTCTCCTCCCTCCCTCTCTCTCCCTCCCTCTCTCTCCCTTCTCCCTCCCTCTCTCTCTCTCCCTCTCTCTCCCCCCCCTCTCTCTCTCCCCCTCTCTCCTCTCCCCCTCCCTCTCTCTCTCCCTTCTCTCCCTCCCTCTCTCGCTCTCTCCCTCTCTCTCCCCCCTCTCTCTCCCCCTCTCCCCCTCTCTCTCTCTCTCTCTCTCCCTCCTCTCCTCCCTCGCTCCTCTCTTCTCCTTCCCCTCCACCTCTCTCTCTCACTCTCCCTCCCTCTCTCCCCCCTCCTCCCCACTCCCCCCCCCCCCCTCTCCTCCCCTCTCTCTCTCTCTCTCTCTCTCTCTCTCTCCCTCTCTCTCTCTCCTCTCTCTCTCTCTCTCTCTCTCTCCCTCCTCCTCCCTCCCTCTCTCCCTCCCTCTCTCCCTCCCTCCCTCCTCTCCCTCTCCTCATACGCACCTCTGCTTCGTGCTAGCTGGGGTCGCAGTCTGCCACTGGCGTCCGTCCCGCGGCTGAATCGACAGTCCGTCAAGAAACTGATAATATTCCCTCGTCCTTCGGAGCTGGCTTCATCCCTCGAATCGTGTCCCACAATTTCTGTCAAACACAAGAGCACACAACAAAGTTAACTATTTAGACTTGATTGAGGGCGCTCACTCCTATCTTTATTCATTTTCCCCCGAAGTATTCCCCTACCACTGAGGAAATTATAACTGTGTATCTCTGCGTCCATTCAGAAAGAGAATCAAAACGCGTCATTATCACTATCATTGTTTCGTGGCAGAAGTGCAGTGCAGGACGTAAAGAAAACTACTATAAGTTGCAATAAATGGAAAGCTAGATAGACAGAGATAGATGGATAGATACAGATAGACAGACAGACAGATGGATAGATACAGATAGACAGACAGACAGACAGATGGATAGATACAGATAGACAGACAGACAGACATATAGATGGATAGATACAGATAGATAGAGACAGACAGATAGATGGATAGATACAGATAGATAGACAGAGACAGACAGATAGATGGATAGATACAGATAGATAGACAGAGACAGACAGACAGATGGATAGATACAGATAGACAGACAGACAGACAGATAGATGGATGGATAGATAGATGACAGACAAATAGATAGATGAATTGCTAGACAGATAGATAGACAGACAGATTGTGCAAAAGATGATGGACCGTTCAGAAATTTGATGGCTGAAGGGAAGAAACTGTAAAGTTCTAAATATTTAAAAGTTAATTCCCCGTTGTAAGACATGAATTTTAAATCGCTTCTGATTCCAAAGGCAGTGAACCGGGACTTACCCTGGCGGCGCTCAGTTTGGTGAAGTGGCCGCGGTAATGATTTACAATGAGCCACTATCCCAGCGATGATGATGAGACTCGTTAAAGCAGCCGCTTTCATTGTACCTAGAGCCTTGTTTAGCCTCTAACTCACTGTTCGCCCCTCGTCAAGGGTTGTCAATGCTTCGGTCTCCCTCAACTTACCATATTTAAAGCCCTGGCAGGGAGAGAGAGGGTGAGGGAACATCTCAATCAAACCTCACTCCACAAATCTGCACCTTGACATTTGGCGAGTTTTTTTTTACCATTTCTGTGGTTGGCATTGTTACACGTTGGAAGTCCGGTTTCCAGCGTCACACCTCTTGTGTGTAAGCAAAGTAAACACATTAAATTTCCGTTATCGCTGCTTGGACAGGGCGAGCTGGCAAATACTTAGGCGAGGTCTCTTTCATGCGCGGGAGAAAGATCGCCGAATCCCTTCCGATTGACATCGTTAATGTTCACGTTAATTGCAAATACTTCTTCTTCCACCCCAAAACTTTTGGGTGACGTTAGCGGTTGGCATAGCAAGCGTGGAGGGCAAACAGAGTAAAGAGCAAATCTCAACAGGGGCATTCCAGTCACCACACCAAAATTAAACTGGAATCGGAGGCGAGAGCAGAAAGGACACTAAATATCAGACGTTACCAGAGTTCAGAGTCAATCACCTTCAGGTGCAATTCCCCGAGTATTATCTTTAAAATTAATTTTGGTGGAATAACGTGATACCAAAAAGATTTATAGAAAGACAAACGGGATTTGGAGTAACTAAAGACCGAATTCTTTTCCCACAGGAGGGAGAAATATTAATTTAAGATGAAAATCTGTTTAATTATGATGTGCAACGACCAGTGCAGGATACTGGTCAGGTTATGCAGGTGAAATGCTATTGATGGACGAACTTAGAAGATTGTTATTCTAGTCACAGGCTTCCTAATTTTATTATTTTTTATTTAGAGATATGGCATGGTGTCAGGTTCTTCTTACTCTGGAATAGGACTGTGTGTTTCTCCATATCTAAGTTACTCTTAGTTTTATATACTTCCCTAATATTACCTGGGTGATGGGGTGGAGATACATCTCTACCAGTGGAGGCGTAGAGCGCTCCTTCTCTCCGCTAGCTTGCAGGTCACCCTTGGGCAAGGTGTAGCATCTACTTAGCCCCCTCACTCAATCAGGGTCATGTGAACCCACGGGAACAGATGATGGAGGGTTGTATGAGCAGCTGGTGCATATCTCAAGTCCTGGTTATGCAACCACTCACTGATGCCAGGCAGACAATCTCTGAAGAGTATTGATAAAAGCTGAGGGTCGCATGTCTTGTAAAGACACTGCTCAGAAGAAGGCAATGGCAAACCACTTCTGTAGAAAAAATTGCCAAGAACAATTTTGGCCATGGTAAGTCTATAATCGCCCACATCATATAGCTCCACACACAATGGATGAATGATAATATTACTCCTCATTTTCCTATGCTCTAATGAATAATGTCTTGGCCTGGTCAGCTTAGTCCTCCAATCCTGTTATAGCTCTATAAAACCCTGGTTAGACCACACTTGAATATTCTGTTCATTTCTGGTCACTTTAGAGAGGGTGTAGAGCAGATTTCCCAGGATGCTGTCTGGTCTGGAGGGCATATAGGTTGATTTAACTAGGGCTTTTCTCTTGGGAGAGAAGGAGATTGAGAGGTGACTTGATACAGGTGTATAAGATGACAAGAGGCATAGGAAGAGCGGACAGCCAGAGACTATTCCCAGAGAAGGCATGACTAATAGAAGGGCGCATAATTTTAAGGTGATTGGAGGAAAGTATGGGGGGGCATCAGAGGTAAATTCTTTATGCAGGGGGTGGTGGGTGCATGGAATGTCCTGGTAGGATTGGTGGTAGAGGCAAGTACATTAGGATCATTTAAGGAACATATGGAAGATAGAAAAGTGAAGAGTTATGTAGGAGGGAGGGGTTAGATTGATCTTAGTGTAGAATAGAGGGTCAGCACAACATCATGGGCTGAAGGGCCTGCAGAGTACTGTAATGTTCTATGTCCTGGCAACATGCTCATGCACTCTTTCCAGTTTAATGGTAGCTTTCCTATAACAGGGTGACCAAAACTAAACACAATATTCTAAATGTGACCTTGACAACATTTTGTACAACTGTAACAGAGCTGTAACACAGATTTTAATACTGAATGCCCTGACTGATGAAAACCAGCATGCCAAAATCCTTCTTCCCTACCCTGTTTACCTGTAATGCCGCTTTCAAGGAACCATGTAGCTGCTTGTTGTTTGACTAAGTGCTAATACTTATAATAAGGTGTCTTCTGTACTGAAACAGTCTTGCAATGAAGATGAATGCATTCCTGTTGCGGTGGTGGGGTGGAGATAAGTCTCTATGATAGGAGGTGTAAGGTGCTCCTACCCTCTGTGTAGGTCACCTTGGGTACGATGTATTACCTGCTTAGCCCCCGATCATGGTCACGCAAAGCTGTGGGAACAGGTGGTGGATGGTCGTATAAGCAACTGTTGCATATCACAAGTCCTGGTCGTGCAACCACTGATGCCAGGTGGACAATTTCTGAAGAGTATTGATAATGGCTGGGATCACCTGCGTTGTAAACACACTGCCCAGAAGAAGGCAACGGCAAACCAGTTCTGTAGAAAAATTTGCCAAGAACAATCATAATTGTGGAAAGACCATGATCACCCATGTCATATGACAGGGCACATAATGAATGAACCCCCATGTGTCATCTTAATTCCTAGTTTTGCATACATGATATCTTTCAGTGCCTTTTGCACAAGGACATCAGGCTCACCAGAACTTCACACTTTTCAGTTGTTCACCATTTAAAATTTTCCATGCTTTTTACTGTCCCAGTTGCTATTCTCCCTTTCCTTTTGCTCAGTTAATTTTCCATTCAGGCTGCGACGCTTTCTTCTATTCCAGTAGCTTCACTTTTGAGGACAGACTTTCAAATGCATTGTGACAATCCGTATATAGCATATCAAGAACAGATTTCTCATCATCTCTCTCTCTTACTTCATCAGAAATACTCCCTCAAGCGAGATGCAATATGCCTTTTCCAAATGTATGCTGACTTTCACTGATCAGTTCATTGTTAATTCTGCTCCTTTTTACTGTTTTATGCTTATGAAAACACAATTGAAGGCCACTTAGCCTATTTATCTGTGCTACACGCACAAAGGAGTGGTGGAGTGGTGATACATCTTTACCAAAGGACGTGTAAAAGACTCCTTCCCTCCGCTAGCCTGCCGGTCACCATTTGGGCAAGGTGTAGCACCTGCTTGGCCTCCTGATCAGGGTCACATAAAGCCATGGGAGCAGGTGGTGGATGGTCGTATGAGCAGCCGGTGCGTATCTCGAGTCCTGGTTATACGACCACTGACATCGGGCAATCTCCGAGCAGTGTTAATAATGGCTGGGATCACATTGCCCAGAAGAAGGCAATGGCAAACCACCAGTGTACAAACATTTGTCAAGGACAATCATGGTCATTGAAAGACCCAGATTGCCCAAGTCGTATGACATGGCTCACGACGAACAAACAAGCACACACAAGGTCCTGTGTGTTGCTCAAGATTTCCAGCATTTGCACAAGCCCTCGTGTTCATCTGTGCTTGCCAGATTCTAAGGGAACACTTTAACGAATACCATTCCCCTCCCTTCATGTCCCGTATCTTATCTGTTCGCACACATACGTATCACCACACTTTAGATTCTTCCTGTTTCTTTCCCAAGGGAAAATTCTATTCATTGATTCCTGGATGTCACAGTAGTGTAGCGGTTAGTGTAACACTGTTACAGCTCGGGGTGTTCCGGAGTTTGGAGCTCAGTTCTGGTGTCGTCTGTAATGAGTCTCTGTACATCCTCCCCATGGAATGTGTGGATCTTCCACCGGTGCTCCGGTTTCATCCCACAGTCCAAAGGTGTACCAAGTAGGCTAATTGGTCAATGTAAATTGTCCCATGATTAGGTTAGGGTTAACTTGGACTTGTCAGCGGTTCCTAGAGCGCTGCAGCTTAAAGGGCCAGAAGGGTCTCTTCTGTGCTGTATCGCTAAAAATAAATACATAAACAAATTCACTTATTCACCCATTTATATATCTGTTTGTTTGTTTGCCTATTTATATTTCAAGATACTGCACGGTGACAGGCCCCTCCCACCTGACATGCCCATGCCACTCAATTGCTCCCATGTGATAATTAAACCTACCAACCTGTATTTCTTTAGAATGTGGAAGGAAACGGTAGCACTTAGAGGAAACCCACACGGTCATGGAGAGAATGCATAAGCTCCCTACAAACAATATGGAATTGTCCACATTGGACACTTGATGATGTAGTAGTATTACACTAAACACTAAGCTACCACGCTTCCTCTTCCAATTTGCAACCAATTAATTCACTGGCATGTCATTTGGAACATAGGAAACAGCCAGAGCACTGAGGAGAACTACAGCACAGAAAGAGGCCCTTCAGCCCATCTAGTCCTTACTGAAACATTAATTTCCTCGTCCCATCCTCCTACACCCTCACCATAGCCCTTCTTACCACTCCAATCCATGTACCTATCCGAATTTCTCCTAAATGTTGAAATGGAACCTGAATCCACCACTTCCACTAGCAGCTCATTCCACATTCTCACCACCCTCTGAGTGAAGAAGCTCCCCCTCATGTACCCCTTAAACATTTCACCTTTCCCTCTTAATCACTGTCTGGTATTGGGGGGGGGGGGGCTACTGCACAGGACTGAAAGAAGCTGCGGAGGATTGTAAATTTAGTCGGCTCCATCTTGGGCACTAGCCTACGAAGGACGCAGGACATCTTTAGGAGCGATGTCTCAGAAAGGCAGCATCCATTATTAAGGACCTCCAGCACCCAGTGCATGCCCTGTTCTCATTGTTACCATCAGCAGGAGATACAGAAACCTGAAGACACACACTCAACGATTCAGGAACAGTTTCTTCCCTCTGCCATCTGATTCCTAAATGGACATTGAACCCTTGGACACTACCTCACTTTTTTAATACATAGTATTTCTGGGGTTTTTTGCACAATTTTCCATCTATTCAATATATTTATACTATTATTTATCTATCTATTTATTTATTATTTTTTTCTTACTATTATGTATTGCATTGTACTGCTGCTACTAAGTTAACAAATTTCACATCACATACCGGTGATAATAAACCTGATTCTGATTCTGATTCTGATTCTAATCCATGACCTCTGCTTTTCCTCCCATCCAACCTCAGTGGAAAAGCCTGCTTGTATCTATACCCCTCATAATTTGCACACCTCTATCAAACCTCCCCTTATTTTCCTATGCTCTAGGGAATAAAGTCCTACCCTGTTCAACCCTTTCCTCTGACTCAGATGCTCCAGTACCAGCAACATTCTTGTAAATTTTCTCTGCACTCTTTCAATCTTATGGATGTCTTTCCTGTAGGTAGATGACCAGAACTACACACATTACTCCAAATTAGGCCTCACCAGCATCTTAAACAACTCAACATAACACCACAACTTTTGTACTCAGCACTTTCATTTATGAAGGCAAATGTGCCAAAAGTTGCCTTTATTCCCCTGTCTACTCATGATGCTACTTTCAATGAATTATGGATCTGTATTCCCAGATCCCCCTGTTTTACCACATTCATTAGTTCTCTACCATTCAGCATTGTAAATCCTATGCTGGTTTGTCCTTCAGATGTAAAACCTCACGCTGGTCTATATTAAATTCCATCTGCCATTTTTCAGCCCATTTTCCCAGCTGGTCAGATTCTGCTGCAAGCTTTGATAGACTTCTTCACTATTACACCTCCCGGTCTTGGTATCATCTGCAGATTTGCCGATCCACTTGACCACATTATCGTCTAGATCACTGATACAGATGACAAACAACAATGGATGGACCCACACTCATTCCTGCAGCCCATCACTTTCACAAGACTCCAGTCAGCAAGGAAAACATCTGCTACCACTCTCTGGTTTCTCTCACAAGGCCAATGCCTAATCCAATTCACTACCCCATCCTGAATACCAAGCGACTGAACTTTCTTGACCAGCTTCTCATGTGGGACCTTGCCAAAGGCCATTGTGTTGCTTTCTTCAACCTTCCTGGTAACTTCCTGAAAAAACTCTAAAAGATTGGTTAGACATGACCTACTATGCACAAAGCCAATTTGACCATCCCTAAACAGTCCCTGTATATCTGGTCCCTTAGAATACCTTCCAATAACTTACCCACTACTGATGTCAGACTCACCAGCCTAAAATGTCACAGCTTATTTTTAGAGCCTTTCTTAAACAACAAATAACATTATCTATCCTCCGGCACTTCATCTGTTGCTAAGGACATTTTAAATATCTCTTCTTGGGGCCCTGAAATGTTGGCACTTACCTCCTACAAGGTCCGAGGGAACACCTTCAGGCCCTGGGATTTAACCACCATAATTTGCCTCAAAGCGCAAACATCTCCTCCTCTGTAATCGGTAAATGGTCCATGACCACGCTGATGTTTTGCCCCACTTCTATAGACACTGTGTCCATCTGCTGAGTAAATACAGATATAAAAAAATCCATTTAAGATCGCTCCCATCTCTTTCGGTTCCACACATAGATGACCTCTCTGATCTTCAAGAGGACCAATTTTTCCCCTTGGGATTCTTCTGCTCTTAATATATTTTTAGAAGCTCTTGGAATTCTCTTTCACCTTGTCGGCTCAAGCAACCTCATGCCTTCTTTACACCCTCCTGATTTCCTTCTTACGTGTTCTCTTGCATTTCTTATACAGTACTCTGTAATAATCTTAGACACATATATGGATGCCTAAGGCTTTTGCACAGTACTGTATTTGTCAACGTAGAATGGAGAGCGAGTTTGTAAATCTTGCACTGAAATACACAGAACTCAGAACACCAGTTCCACCACGCCCAACCTTTCGATTCCTGACCTTGTATGTAGATTTGACAACATCTTTCCTCACAACCAGAAAAACTACACCATCTTCTTTGGATCTCTGGTTTTCCCACCCCCTGCAAATCTAGTTTAATGCCCCCCCTCCACTTATCATGCAGCACTAGCAAACCTTCTTACAAAGATATTAGTTCCTTCTCCAGTTGACGTGCAAACTATCCCACCTGTACAAGTCTCAGCTTTCCTGTAAGGGAACCTAATGATCCAAAAATCTGAAGCCCTCCCTCCTGCACCATCTTCTTAGCCACATGCTGAACTGGATGATTTTCCAATTTCTAGCGTCACTAGTATGTGGCATGGGCAGCAATCCTGAGATCATAGCCAGTGGACCTGTCCTTTCACTTAGCACTTAATTTCCTGAACTCACTTGGCAGGACCTCCTCATCCATGTCATCAGATCTGACATGAGCCATGACCTCTGGCTGCTCACCCTCCCACTTCAGAATGCTATGGACACAATCTGGGATGCCTCTGATGCTGGCACCCAGGAGGCAACATATCCTCCAGGAATCTTGTTCTCATCCATAGTACTTTCTCTCCGTTCGCTCAAGCAATGAATCTCCTATCACTAGAGCTCACTTCCCTTCTGAGCACCAGTGCCAGGTTCAGTGCCAACTTCCTGACCTCTACGGCCTTCCTCTGCTAGGTCATCCCCCAAACAGAATCTAAAGAGGTATATCTATAATTGAGGGGGAAGATACTCTGTACTGGCTTCCTATCCCTTTCCTTCTCCTGACAATCACCCAGTTACCTGTGTCCTGCTACTTGGGTATACTGAACTCCCTGTATGTCCTGTCTATCAACTCTTCAGCCTCCCGAATGATCTAGAATTCACCCAGCTCCAAATGGTCTGAGAGAAGCTGTAGTTGGATGAACTTTTCTCACAGTCGTAGCCGTCAGGGTTACTGGAGGTCTCCCTGCCTTCCCATATCCTGCAAGAGGAGCATTCAACTAACCTGCTGGCATTCCCACTGCTCTAAATGTGTAATGAGAAAGAAAGAACAAAGAAGTAAACAAAAACAAATATCTACTTACCGGCTCAGCCTCCCTCACTGAATCCTCTACGAGCCAAAGCCTGGACTCCACACTCTAACACTACTCCACTCACACAAAGGCTGCATAGCTTAAAACAGACTTCCTTTCATTGGACCTTGGCATGCGCCTAATTACGCACACTCCAACATCTCCTGGTACACAGAAAATCTGGCTGAGTGGTGCCACAACAACAGCCTCTTACTCAATGTCAGTAAGACCAAGGAGCTGATTATAGACTTCAGAAGAAGGAAACCAGAGGTCCATGAGCCAGTCCTCATCGGAGGATCAGAGGTGGAGAAGGTCAGCAACTTTAAATTCCTCCATGTAATTGTTTTGGAGGGCCTGTCCTCAGGCCCAGCACGTAACTGTAATTACAAAGAAAGTACAGCAGCTTCTCTACTTCCTTAAGAGTTTGCGGAGATTCATGATATCATTTAAAATTCTGACTAACCTCTATAGATGCACAGTGGAGACTATCCTGACTGACTGCATCACAGCCTAGTATGGAAACACAAATGCCCATGAACAGAAAGCCCACAAAAGGCCATGCTCTCCTCTCACTGCTACTATCAGGATGAAAGTACAGAAGCCTTAGTTTCCATGCCTCCTGGTTCAGGAATAGTTATTATTCCTCAACCTGAACCAGCGTGGATAACTTCACTCACCACTACACTGAACTGATTACTGAACACGACCTTTCAAGGATTCTACAGCTCATGTTCTCAGAACTTTTTTTTGTTTGGGTATTGTTACTTGTTTCTTTTTGTATTTGCACAATTTGTCAGTCTTTGTTTTGAAGTTCGAAGTTCAAAGTTCAAAGTACATTTATGATCAAAGTATGTATGCTACATGCAGCCTTGCAAATTATCTCCTTACAAAGAAACCCAATTGAACTCATTAAAAAAAGACTGTCAGATACCCAATGTGCAGCAAACAACAAATATTGCAAACAATAAAAGTAAGTAATGTATGTAGATTTCCTTTGATTCTATTCTACTTCTTTGTTCCACTGTGAATACCGGCAAGAAAATGAATATCAGGGTAGAACCGGTGACATACTTGTACTTTGATAATAACTTTAATTTCCATTTTTGAACTTTGTTTCATATTTCCAACGTTTGCAATCTTGATAGACAAAGGGGATGCTTAAATCATTTTGCAAGTTCATAAAATTTGATTTGGGGCCACATAGATCATGGTGACCAGATGTTGGACTGACCAAAAAAGGTGAAGGGACTGGGTGATAAAATATTCTTTCCTTCTGAAGCATCATACACATTCGGCTTCAGCTAAACTATCACCAATTCTGAAACGTAAGTTATAGAGCAAAGTCAGTTTCTAGAAGACTGAAAGACTGTAATTGTGAACTTGTCCCACAATGTGCAGATTATATAGCAGTACTAACAGAAGGAAATAAAAAAGCGGTTTGTACTTCATTGCAAATTTATACTTCACATTAAACTTAAGAATCTTTTAACCAAAGAGAAACCCCTCAACATCTGTATGAACGTAGTTTTATTTTGCAGCGTAACCATGGAACAGCTGGACTTACAATGACGTCAATATGATGTCACTACCTTTGTCAATCCATTCTTAAGTTAATAGATGGCAAATAGACATCTAGGAGGGAGACCACTATGTCTGGAAAGCCATCAATGGTTTAAAACAATGAAACAGTTTGCAAACAGTTGAAATGAACGTAAGAGACACAACTGAGGCCAGGGAAAGCGGATGCTTAAACAAGATTATGGGTGAAGCAAAGACTGTGTGATTCAACAGTGAACCACTTTGGACAGCTTTGTGTTTTATGTTCCCAGTGAATATGTCTGGCGTTGAACAAGACAAGATCGTAATGGTTCAAAGCAATCTGTAAATCAGAAATGAATCTGGAGGGATTAAATGACAAATTAACGAGAATGCAAGTTGGAAGGTGTATTAAGGAGATTAGGGAACCGGTTACTTTTTCACATTTCAGATGTGGATGTCTTAATTAGCAAGTTAGCTCCATGGAATTCAATAATCTGTTAATTTGATGAGCAGTTTTGGGCTCCTTATTTATGGAAGGAAATGCTGGCGCTGGAGAGGATCCAGAGAAGATTCACAAAAATGACCCAGGCAGTGAAAGCGTTTGCATGTGAGGAGCATTTGATGGCTCTGCACCTGTATGTGCTGGAGTTTAGAAGAATGAGGGGGGGGGGAATCTTATTGAAACATCTAATATTCAAAGGCCTAGATAGAATGAACTGGATGTTTCCTGTAGTAGGCGGAACCAGAGGGCTCAACCTAGAATACAAGAATGTCCTTTCAGATCAGAGGAGGAATTTCTTTGCCACTGATGGCTGTGGAGGTCAAGTCATTGGGTATATCTAAAGTGGAAATTGTTAGGTTCTTGATTAGTTAGGTTGTCAAAGGTTATGGGGAGGAGGCAGAAGAACATGGTTGAGGCATAATAAATCAGCCGTGATGGAATGGTGGAGCAGCCTTGATGGGCTGAATGGCCTAATTCAGCTGCTATGTCTTTGTTTCCTTTGGTCAAATGGTCTAATTGAAAATCTTTTATTCACCACCTGAATACAAAAGCAAGGAGGCCAGATTAGACAGGTTAAGCCACCAACAGACCACTGGATCCAGGCTAGACATTTTACTATATAATGTATGTACTTACACCTTGCTACTATGATAGGATCAGAAGCTGTAGAAGAGATTTACAAGGGTATTCTGGGGCGAGATGATTATATTTATGAGGAGAAGCTGACTAGGCCGGTGAAATTTTCTTTGGTACTAAAAAGACTGATGAGAAATTTAACTGATGCCGGTAACAAAACAAAAATGACCCATTTCGCCTGGCAAAGAGGCATAGAATGCCAAGAGGCATAGAATAAGGAGAAAGATCAGAGATATCGTGATTCAAGATCAAGACTCAAGATTCAAGTTTATTTATCATGTGTACATCGAAAAATACTGTGAAATGCGTCATTTGCGTTAACAAACAACACAGCCGAGGATGTGCTGGGAGCAGTATGCCCACCACGCTCGTCAGTGCAACAAAAAACATAATGAAACACAATACAACACACAGCAAAACAGCCCCTTTCTTCCGTCCCAGCCACATACGCAGTCCTCTAATGCCAAGATAGTCTGAAATCTTCGACCTCTAGCTCTATCAGACTTGGATTCAGATTCAGAGTTTGGGGTTTCGACTACCTAAATGGATGATATTCTACTCAGTCGGTGGGCACCGTCTGAAGATGAGGTGGAACAACTGGAAGACGAGATCTGTAACCTACAGAGCTCTGGACCAAGAACTAGTGAAATGGGATTGACCTAAAGTCCAATTTTGGCCACCATTGATAGGATGGATTGAGTGACTTCCTCCATGCAATCAAGTTCTATTATTCAACAGGACAAAGGACAAGACCAGTGTGTATTTTCTATCCCTAACAGCCTTTGAGGGGTGGAAGCTATCCTCTTGAACAGCTGTGTCCATTATCAAAGTAAACATTTATTCTCGAAATTCAAAGTAAATTTATTATCAAAGTGCATATATGTTACCATAGCTTACACTGAGATTCATTTTCTTGCAGATGTTCACTGTAGAATAAAGAAATGAAAAACTATACACAAAAAAAGACTGCCAAACAACGAATATGCGAAAGAGGACAAACTGTACAAAGGCAAACAAATACAAATAATAAAAATTTGGGAGGACAGTTGTGGAACAGTGGAACACTTTCAACGAGATTTTTCACACTGCTCAACTAAAGTATATACCAAGCTTATGTGTACAAAGTCGCAAAGAGTAGTGGGAGACTGGAGGATTGGGAAATCTTTAAAAAGCAACAAAGAACAATTAAACAAGAAATAAGGAAAGGGAAGATAGAGTATGAAAGTAAATTAGCACAAAATACAAAAACAGATAGCAAAAGTTTTTATAAATATATAAAGTGGAAGAGGGTGGCTAAAGTCAATGTAGGTCCCTTGGAAGACGATAAGAGGAAATTGATGTTGGGTGATAAGGAAATGGCTGAGGCATTGAACGACTATTTTGTGTCGGTCTTCATGGTGGAGGACACGTCTAATATGTCAAAGAACGATGTTATGGATGAAATGGGAGGTGAGGACCTTGATAAAATCACTGTTATTAAAGAGATAGTGATGAGAAAAAATTAGAGGGCCTGAAGTTAGTTAAGTCTCCTGGTCCTGATGGGATTCATCCCAGGGTGCTGCTGGAATTGGTGGAGCTTATAGTAGACGCTTTGGTAATCATTTACCAAAATTCTCTAGACTCTGGGTAGGTCCCGGCGGATTGGAAGACAGCAAATGTCATGCCACTTTTTTAAAAAGGATGTAGGTAAAAGACGGGCAACTATAGGCTAGCTAGCTTAACATCTTAGTCGGGAAAATGCTCGAAGCTGTCATTAAGGAAGAAATAGCGTAACATTTAGAAAGGAGTGGTTCCATTAGACAGACACAGTATGGATTTAGAAAGGCAGGTCCTGTTTGACAAACTTACTGGAGTTCTTTGAGCACATAATGAGTACAGTGGATAGAGGGAACAGGTGGATGTCGTATACTTGGATTTCCAGAAGGTGTTCGATAAGGTGCCGCACAAGAGACTTATAAATAAGATACGGATGCATGGAGTCAGAGGAAGTGTATTGGCACGGATGGTGGACTGGTTAACCAATAGAAGGCAGAGAGTTGGTATAAATGGGTGTTTCTCCGGTTGGCAGTCAGTGGTAAGTGGGGTGCCACAGGGGTTGGTGCTGGGCCCGCAGCTGTTTACCATTTACAGTGATGATTTGGAAGAGTGGACTGGGTGTAGCATAGCAAAATTTGCTGATGACACTAAACTGAGTGGAAAAGCAAATTGTGCAGAGGATGTGGAGAGCCTGCAGGGGGATATAGATAGGTTAAGTGAGTGGGCTAAGGTCTGGCAGATAGAATACAACGTTGATAAATGCGAGATCATCCACTTTGGAAGGAATAATAGAAGAGCAGATTATTATTTAAATGGTGAAAGATTGCAGCATGCTGTTCTGCAGAGGGAATTGGGAGTGCTTGTGCATGAATCACAAAAAGTTGGCTTGTAGGTACAACAGGTTATTAAGAAGGCAAATGGAATGTTGGCCTTCATTGCTAGTGGGATTGAATTCAAGAGCAGGGAGGTCATGCTGCAACTATACAGGGTGAGGCTGCAGCTGGAGTACTGTGTGCAGTTCTGGTCTCCATACTTGAGGAAGGATATACTGGCTTTGGAGGCAGTGCAGAGGAGGTTCACCAGGTTGATTCCAGAGATGAATGGGTTAACTTATGAGGAGAGATTGAGTCACCTGGTCTATACTCTCTGGAATTCAGAAGAATGAGAGGGGATCTTATAGAAACATACAAAATTTTGAAAGGGATAGGTAAGATAGAAGTAGGAAAGTTGTTTCCATTGGTAGGTGAGACTAGAACTAGGGGGCATTCCCTCAAGATTCAGGGGAGAAGATTTAGGATGGAGAGGAGAAGAAACTGTTTTTCCCAGAGAGTGGTGAATCTGTGGAATTCTCTGCCCAGGGAAGCAGTTGAGGCTTCTTCAGTAAATATACTTAAAATACAGTTAGATAGATTATTACATAGTAGGGGAATTAAGGGTTATGGGGAAAAGGCAGGTAGATGGAGCTGAGTTTATGAACAGATCAGTCATGATCTTATAGAATGGCAGGGCAGGCTCGATGGGCTGGATGGCCTACTCTTGTTCCTATTTTGCATGTTCTTAAATAATAAATAAAGAAAGGAAGTACACTGAGAACATGAGTTGTGGAGTTCTTGAAAGTGAGTCTATAGGTTGCAGAGTCATTTCTGCATTGAGATGCGTGAAGTTATTGATGCTGGTTCAGGAGCCCGATGGTTGAAGGGTAATCACTGTTCCTGTACCCGGTGGTGTGAGCATGATAAAGATATTCCACAGTATTGTTGGTTAAAGAGGATTGGGGTTTAGTATGAGTATTGATGAAGGTGCAGCTTTTAATTCCAAGGATGATAGCAACTTGACTCTTCTGCTGGTGGTGGATGCCTTTGTCCTTTTTGAGTTTGGAAGTGATGTTAAACAAATAGTGTTCAAGTGAAATGTGTTTTGTGGGTGGTACACACTTCCTTTCTGCAATGTGTCGGTAAGTCAACTGCCCTACTTTCTCCTGGTCTTGTGGAAGATTTTGTTTATCGGAGTTGTCCGGTCCTTTCTGCCAATCAGTAACAGGACTGATATTTCATGTCAGTCCGAAGGGTACAATTTGTCAATGATAACGAGATTTAGTTGGGATCTGCAATTGTTTAGGGTCCTCCTGATTTTGAGGTGTCTATCAACCATATTGTGGATATTATGAGGGTGAGATTACCACTCCTATCATTCTGTAAATTCATCGTTATCCATCATTTCAGAGGTTCCTAACCAGGGGTTCATGGACCCCTCGGTTAATGGTAGGGAGTCCGTGGCTTATAAAAGGTTGGGAGCTCCTGATCATTATTCATCAGATCTATTATTAAGGACTCTATCATCCTCTTCTCATTGCTATGATCAGGGAGCTTGTATAGGAATCTAGGGTTTTAGGAACAGCTTCTTCCCCTCCACAATCATATTTCTGAATGGACATTGAGCCCTTGTACACTGCCAAACTTTTTTTGCTCTCTTTCGGTACTACTTATTTAATTAAATTATTATATATACTTCCATTATAATTTACAGATCCTTAACACGAGTGGGAACTTCTTTACTCAGAGAGTGGTAGCTGTGTGGAACAAGCTTCCAGTAGAAGTGGTAGAGGCAGGGTTGATTTTGTCACTTAAAAAAAAAATTGGATAGGTATATGGATAGGAAAGGAATGGAGGGTTATGGGCTGAGTGCAGGTAGGTGGGAGTAGGTGAGAGTAAGTGTTCGGCACGGACTAGAAGGGCCGAGTTGGCCTGTTTCCGTGCTGTGATTGTTATATGGTTATATGGTTAACATTCTGCACTGTACATCTTCTGCAAAGCAGCACATTTCACAACATATGCCAGGAATATTAAATCTGATTCTGATTCAAATTCTCTGCATTCTGTTGAGGTGAATTGGGTTGCATTGTCACACACCTGTTTCTGAGGAAACCTTTGTCCTGCCAGCAGGTTTCCAGGGGCTGTGGTAAATGTTGTGACTCTCACGCCTTTCATCCTTCTGATATATGGAAACTTGGAGCAGCCCAGTAACTGGGATAGCATTCTTGGTTGTGCGTGGACAAATCAGCTCACACAGTATGCCACAGTCACGGTCTCTGTTGTGTATTTCTGTACTTCTGACATACACAGCAAGTTGACACCATTCTCTCTGTACCTTTGTGGAGGTCAATCTAGTATACAGCTGTTCTTGTTGTTGGCTCACGTTTCCCAACACCCATCTGGTGTTTGTATGCTTCCTGGACTAATAATCCTTGCATCTGTTTGGGTATGAGTCTGCAACCAACCAGTAAAGCTCTATCTTCCACTGAGGCCTCATTGCTAATTGGCCATTACAGTTGCTCATATTTCTTATATATATGTATTTTTTAAACAGAGGCTATTTGGCCCATCGAGCCCATGCTTGTTGTCACAGTATTCCCATCCATCTTGTTCCTGGGTAAAGCCCTCCCAACCATTTACCACATCTACATGAACCGCTGTCGTAGGAAAGCAGCATCCATCTTCAGAGATCCCCACCACACAAAGCTGCTGCCATCAGGTAGAAGGTACAAGAGCCTCAGGACTCACACCACCAGGTTCAAGAACAGTTACTACCCCTCTACCATGAGGCTTTTGAACAAAAGAGGATAACTACACTCATCTATTGAGATGTTTTCACAACCAACATTCTCACATTAAGGACTCTCTATCTATTATTTCATGCTCTCATTGTTTATTATTGTTTATTTATATTTGCATTTACACTGTTTGTTGTCCTCTATGCTCTACATTGATTCTATTTACAGTCACTGTCCTATTGATTTGCTGAGCATACCCACAGGAAGAAGAATCTCAGGGTTGCACGCGGTGACATGTTTGCACTCTGATAATAAATTTTACTTTGACCTTTGCTCCTGCTAACATCTAGCCATAAATTTACTCAGGTCCCCTGCTTATATTTTACACTAGGGATAAATTGTGGTAACACTACTTTCCTATCAGATGCCTTTTTTTCAATCCTTTACCTCTTCCACTTATCACATCCTAGCTTCTTATTTCATCTTCTTCCCCCTTCCTTGCGTGTTTTCACCTATCACCTGCTCAGCTTGTACCCCTACCCCTCTCCCTCCCCCCTTCTTCTTATTTTGGCTTTTACCCCCCTTTCTTTCCAGTCCACAATGACGAGACTCAGCCGGAACTGTCAACTGCCCTTTAGAAAGTGCCGCCTGACCTGCTGAGTTCCTCGGGCATTTTGTGCATGTTGCTCTGAATTTCCAGCATCTGCAGGGTCGCTTGTGTTTATGATAAATTATGGTCCTCGGGTCTACCGTGCGTAGATGCAAGAAATTCTGCACCTCTCCGGGTGGAGTTTGTCCATTATCCCGTGTGGATTTTACAAGGAATGAGGGAGCAACCAGGGGAAAACCCACACGGTCACAGAGATGTAGAGAGGATGCTTCCTGTAGTGGGATCATGTAGGATCAGAAGGCACGGCCTCAGAATGAAGGGATGTCTATTTGGAACAGAGGTGAGGAGGAATTTCTGTAGCTGGATGATAGTGAATCTATAAAATTCATGGCCACACAGAGCTGTGGAGGTCAGGTCATTAGGTATATTTAAAGCCGAGATTAATAGGTTCTGATTAGTAAGGGTATCAAAGATTATGGGGAGAAAGCAGGAGAATGTGATTGAGAGGGATAATAAATCAGCCATGGTGGAATGGCAGTGTAGACTCAATGTGCTCAATGGGTTAAACCTGCTCCTATGTCTTATGGTCTTCTCCACCCAGATAGCGCGGGAGGTTGCTGCAGCTATGAGACAGCCGCACTAACTGCTGCACCGCAGTGCCACACATCCTTTGTTTCACCCTGAAATGCCACCACTAAATCAGCTGCTAAGAACGCGTCTGAATCTCCTCGTTCCTGTCAGTCCTTCCGCGCTGGTACTCCGGTATGTCACGTGCTGTCTCTTCACACAGCCATCACTCCTCTCTCACTCCTGCGGCAAGAATCGAGATAGCACGTTTTAAAGACGAGCTTTATTTGTCACGTACAGTGACACACACAGATTACTGGAGGACCTCAGCAAGTCAGGCAGGGGATTAAACGTTTTGGGCAAGACCCTTCATCAGGACTGGAAAGGAAGGGGACAGAATATGTGGGGGGAGGGGTGGAGGGGTGGAGTACAAGCTGGTAGATGATAGCCAAGGGTGGGTGGAGAGGGAGAATGAATTAAGAAGCTGAGAGGTGGAAGAGGTTAATGGCTGAAGAAGAAGAAGGAATCTGATTGGAGTGGAGAGAGGTCCATGGGATAAAAGGGAGGAGGAGGGGAACCAGAGGCAGCCGGCCTTTTCTGTACTGGTGGATCTTTCCCAAAAGCAGTTCAATAGCAGTTTTTAATTTTTAAGCACCTCCAAAATTTCATCTGTTTCCCAAACGTTCATGAGTTGGAAGTGAAGAAAAAGTCCAAAAAAAAGTTATTGCAGATACTGGAAATCTAATGAGGAGTCACCACCCTGAAACATTGACTCTGTTTCCATACCCCCCCCCCCCCCCCACAGATGCAACCTTTTTGTTAATGAAAGTATCTAATCAGCTAATCATGTAGCAGCAACAATGTTTAAAAGCATAAGGAAATGGTCAAGAGGTTCATTTATTGTTGAGACCAAACATCAGAATGGGGAACAAATGTGCTCTAAGTGACTTTCACTGTAGAATAATTATTGGTGGCAGTTGAGCTGGTTTAAGTATCTCGGAAACTGTTGACATCCTGGGATTTTTGCACACAGCAGTCTCTAGCGTTTGCAGAGAATGTTGTGAAAACAATCAAACATACGGTGAGCAGCAGTTCTGTGGATGAAATGAGAGGTCAGAGAAGAATGGGCAGACTGGAATACAACAGCAACTCAAATAACCACATGTTACAACAGTGACGTGCAAAACAGCATCTCTGAATGCACAACAGGTTGAACCTCGAAGTGGATGGTCTACAGCAGCAGAAGACCACAAACATACTACATTCAGTGGCCACTTTATTAGGTACCCCCAGTATCTAATAAAGTGGCCTCTGAGTGTATATTAAGTCTTAAATCCTTGGCTTACACAGTGTTTATTTTCAGATTACAGTCCACGTGCTGCTGAGACAGAGCATATGACTCGTACTCAGTGAGTTGGATCAGTGATGAAGTATAAACCCACATGTATGCTTACACGTATAACAATGTAGACCCAGGTCCCTTTTCCTTCTTGGTATGATACAACAGGCAAGGAACAATCTTCAAGGTGAAGGGTTTTCTGATAAAGCGTAGGATCACAGATTGTGTTCTCAATGATAGAATCACTAATCACTTGCCTGAGCAGATGTAACATCCCAGAATATCAGTCAATAAATACACTGCTGACTCAGTCACCTTAAACCAGTGACGTAGAGAACTGTGTTTAACTTCACTCACTTTGACACTGAGTAGTTCCCATAACCTATGGACTCAGTTTCAATGGCTCGGTCTCAGTATTATATATTTATTTATTACTATTTCCTTCTTTGTATTTGCACAGTTTGTTGTCTTTTACACACTGGTTGAATATCCAAGTTGGTGTAGTCTTTCATTGATTCTATTATGGTTATTATTTTATTAATGATTTATTGACTATGCCTGCAAGAAAATGAATCTCAGGGTGGTATATGGTGACATATATGTACTTTAATAATACATACACTTTGAACTTTGAACTTTATTCCTTCTGCCAATGTGCATGACCATACACTTCCCTGCACTATATTCCATTTGCCATTTCTTTTCCCACATGCCCAATCTGCCTAGGTCCTTCTGCAGGCTCCCTGATTTCCCTACGCTACCTCTCCCTCTGACCATCTTTGTATTGTCTGCTAACTTGGCCACAAAACCATCAGAAGGCATCCAAATCTTTGAAGATGTCTTTACGCAAAGGGACTGAGAGAGAGAAGATTGTATATAATCTGAAAACCTGCAATACTGCTCCTTTGGAGTTACACGGGAGACCATTTTGGGTCACTGGTTTAAAGTGAGTAAGTCAGTGATGTGTTTATTGACCGATATCCTGGGAAATTCACAAATACTCAGGCAAATAATTCAACGTTTTCTTCTTGAAAACAGAATCCAGAGTTCTATTTTCTATTCTAAATTCCCTTTTCTAAAATATTATTTCAAAGAAGCCTTGGAAGAAGTAGGAATCTATGTTGTTATAGGGACACGTATACACTCAGTGGCCACTTTATTAGGTACACCTGCTCATTAATGGATATATCTAATCAGCTAATCATGTGGCAGCAACACAATGCATAAATGCATGCAGACATGGTCAAGAAGTTCAGGAGCAGGAGTAGGCCACTCAGCCCCTCAGTCCTGCCTGGCAATTTAATACGACAATATTAAAGTTCAAAGTTCATTTATTATCAAAGTATGTATACCTTGAGATTCATCTCCTTACAGACAAAACCAAGAAATCCCAAAAGAACCCATGAGGAAAAGACCATCAAACACCCAATGGACAGAGAGAAAGAAAATCATACAAATAATTAAAGTAAACAAATAGCATTTAGAACTGAAGTTTTGTGAAGGACATGAAGCCAAGCATCACTGCAGCCGGAGCTGGCCACAGCCTCAGTTCATCCCAGAGCCGAGTAACTGTCGTGGAACCATAGATGCGAAGCCGGGCATCTCTGCAGCCTCAGTCATCCCAGAGTGCAGAGCAGAATAAAAGCCGCAGAGTAGTGAGCAGAACCAGCCCGTCCTTCGCCTCTGATCCTGACACCTTTTCAATCTGGCCTGGCAGTTAAATCATCCAAACTTCGGGTTGTTCCTTGCTCTCGGACAGCTCTGGGGCCTGGACTCCACTGCCATGATTCGGTCCATGCCTGACCTTTCCAATTCGGCCTTGATCAGACATTGGGACTTCCCTCGTTTCTGCCTCCTCCAGCTGAACCATGCCTCGCCTTTGCCTTTGCTTTCGCCTCCACCTCCTCCCTCGTCTGCCTGCCTACCCTCACCTCTGCTCACCTTCCATTTGATTGTTATTAATAAAGAGTTATAGTAAGGTGTTTAGTAGTTTTCTTTGTTATGTACTTTGTCGCTGATAAGTAGTCGCTGGGCATCACCAGCGCCATCTTGCTGCAACTAATAATTAGCAAGTAATTTTATTTGTCACATGTACATCAAACCATCAAAACAAACAGTGAAGTGCATTGTTTGCATCAAATCAAATCAGCGAGGATTTTCCCAGGCAGCCTGCAAGTGTTGCAATGCTTCTGGCATAAAATAGCTTGCCCACACCTCACTAACCCTAACCATACATATTTGGAATATAGAAACCAAAGCACCTCGAACAAACCCATGTAGTCACGGGGAAAACATACAGGCTCCTTACCACGGCCGAAATTGAACTCCAGTCTTAGTCAGGTTGGAGGTTACTTGGCGCTGTAATAGCGCTACACCATGATAAGTGATAATGCCACTCAGCTCCTAAAGCCTAGCTGGAAATTTGATATGGACAAGACCATTTCACCTCAGGTCCAAACTGGCAGGCACCACTCAGACACCACACAGCTAGAAGGAGTCACCTGCCACTCGATTCCAACTCATCACCTGCAGCCTATTTAAACCCTGTTCTCATCCACAACTCTTGTTCACTCATTCGAACCAGCCAGCCTCAACCAGTTGCTTCTAGCCTTCAGTTACCTTAGAACCATAGAACACTACAGCACAGTACAGGCCCTTCAGCCCTCCATGTTTTGCCAACCCATATAATCCTTAAAAAAAGTACTAAACCCACACTACCCCATAACCGTCCATTTTTCTTTCATCCATGTGCCTGTCCAAGAGGCTCTTAAATACCCCTAATGTTTTAGCCTCCACCACCATCCCTGGCAAGTCATTCCAGGCA
Source organism: Hemitrygon akajei (assembly GCF_048418815.1). NCBI lineage: Eukaryota > Metazoa > Chordata > Chondrichthyes > Myliobatiformes > Dasyatidae > Hemitrygon > Hemitrygon akajei. Next base: position 16,508,896 of record NC_133128.1, on the reverse strand, counting down.
CTCACAACCCTCTGTGTAAAAAAACTTACCCCTGATGTCTCCCCTAAACTTCCCTCCCTTAATTTTGTACATATGCCCTCTGGTGTTTGCTATTGGTGCCCTGGGAAACAGGTACTGACTATCCACCCTATCTATGCCTCTCATAATCTTGTGGACCTCTGTAACCCCCCTGGGTCACCTCAGGCTCGTTCAGCTCATTCTTGTCTAGGGGGAGCAGCCTTCGGACCCGCCAAACTGGGTAATCAGCTTGTGTGGATGCTGTGTGATGTCCCCACCTCGCCAAAGAACAAACAGGACACCATATGCGATTAAATGTTATTTTACAGTTTATCATTAACGTTATTGATCACTGCTAAATCATCTCCGCTGCTCTGCGTTTGGATCAAGCCTCTTCAACATTTCCCGACACAGAGACACATGTATGCTATATAGGTAAAGATTTAGATTTTTCCTCTTGGATTTAAGGATTATTATTACAGAGAAAATATCTTAAAAGCATAACCTGATCCCAACAAATCAATGCAGCTATAAAGAAGGGAAGACAGTGGCTATATGTCATTAGGAGTTTGAGGAGATTTGGGTTGTCAGCTAAAATACTTGAAAGTTTCTACAGATGTATCGTGGAGCGCATTCCGACTGGCTGCATCACTGTCTGGTATGGGGGGTGGGGAGCTACTGCACAGGATCAAAAGAAGCTACAGAAAGTTGTAAAATTAGTCAGCTATATCATGGGTACTAGCCCCAAAAGTCAAGGAACAGTACCTCAGAAAGACAGTGTCCTTCATTAAGTACACCTACCACTCAAGTCATGCCCTCTTCTCATTATTTCCATCAGGAAGGAAGTACAGGAGCAATAGCTTCTTCCCCTCTGCCATCCGATTTCTAAATGGACATTGAACCCATGAACACTACCTTACTTTTTTCCACTATTTCTGTTTTAGCATTATTATGTTTAATTTTAACTTTTTATATATATATATACTTTATGTAATTCATTTTTGAAATTATTTCTACATTTATCATGTATTGCATTGTACTGTTGCCACTAAGTTAACAGATTTCACTATGTAAGCTAGTGATATTAAACCTGATTCTGATAAACCAGATTTATTTAATTATTTAGCTTTAAATTCCTCATCTCTTGTGGCAGGGGTTGAATTTTTGCCCCTGGATCAGTATTCCTGATCTCAGGGTACTATTCTAGTAAGTTCAAGGCCAGACCACCAGAACACGTGGAGAAACTTTGATTTTGACAGGTGATTTGGGCCATGTACTGAAAATGAATGAATGAAAGAAGAGAGCGAAATATTTGAAGCTTTGTGTAAACATGAGAAGGAAGCATAAAGCTGTTATGAATAATATCCATCAATCAGTGACATTAAGTCATTGAGCATGTCGCGAAGAGACATTCTGGATAGTAATCCGTTGTCTGAACTACCTGTCACAAATTTCATTTCCATCACTGCAGAGAAGGGATTTCTTCTTTGGAGTGATGGAACTGAACTTAAGATACTTTAATAAATTGCTCTCTCTGCTGCAAAAAGCTGGATCTCCTGGTGACTACCTGCTTCATTTTGACTTCTCATTCTCGTTCTGGCATGTCTGCTCATGGTTTCCTCTACTGCCATGATGAGGACAAACTCAGGCTGGAGGAGCAAAGTCTGGGCAACCTCCAACCTAACTAACCTGGCAATTACTCTCACGCCATTCTCTCTTTTTCCATTTCCTATTCTGGTTATTCTCTCACTCCTTCTCTTCTCCTCATTTACCCATCACTTTCTCTTTGGTTCCCCTCCTCCTTCCTTTTCTTTCATGGTCCACTGTCCTCTCTTATTATATTCCTTCTTCTTCAGCTCTGTACCTCTTCCACTTATCACCTCCCAGCTTCTTACTTCATCCCCTTTTCCCCAACTCACCCACCTTCCCCCTCACCTGGTCTCACCTATCACCTGTTACTTGTACTCCTCACCCACCTCCACTTTCTTATTCTACTTCTGTACCCTTCCTTTCCAGTCTGAAACATCAAGTGTTTATTTCCCTTCATAGATGCTGCCTGACTTGTTGAGCTCTTCCGGCATTTTGTGTGTTGCTCAAGATTTCCAGCATCTGCGGAATGTCGTACACTGTTGAAAATCTGATTAGTGTATCTGTATGTATCAGTAACTCAAAAAACCTTCAAGACAGGAAACTTGTTCTTAACTGCTCCAGTTTACATGTGACAACCTCTTTGGGTTGGCTCTCAGCTACTTCCTCAGCTCTGGGACAATGAGGGATGGGCAAATAATGCTGGCGTTATCAGATGTGTCCAACTTTAGTGAACAGAAAACTCAGTTCTTCTACTGGGATGCGATAGAGGATGTAACCAGGAGAAGTGAAAATGTCATCTACTACTCGACAGACTCTCTTGAATAACACACACAAAATGCTGGAGGAACACGGCAGGTCAGGCAATATTTATGGAGAGGAATAAAGAAGAGAAATTTCTGATTGAGGTTCTTCATCAGTTACTTGGAAATTCCAACATCTGCAGAATCCCTTGTGTTTAAGATTCTCTTGAAAGATCTTTATCTGATGGATCAGCACCATTCAGTGAATTTTGTTGTACTTTTCAGTTTGAAATTTCTGCAGATTCTGCAGATACTGGAAATCCAGAGCAACACATACAAAATGTCTCATCTTGAAATGTCAGGTGTTTATTCATTTCCATAGATGCTGCCTGATTTGCTGAGTTCCTCCACCATTTTGTGTGTGTTGTTAATGGCAGATTCTTTTAATAGCAGCAATTATTCCTGATTAGTGTGATCATGCTTAGTTCTCAATTTTTACAACTTCTGTTAAACTATTTCAAGAAAATATTACCCACATTAGAATAATGGAAATTGGAATGTAAGTAAATATGATGACCTTGATGGCAGAACCATTAGATTGTGAGAATGGGAAGAGCTCATTCTATCTCACCAGAACCCAAGGAAATCAGAACTTTGGTGTTATCTCACCTTGTCCAGGTCATTCCCTATCTAAAGGCTGGCTGGCAAGAAGATAGTGTGGTTCAAAAAGTGTGCCAATGAGAAACACTGCTAGTAACTTTCCAACTCAGTCAATTGGAATCATGTTTAATGAATCGTCATGTTACTAGCTCTTGTTGAGTCAGCGAGCTGTGCAGTCAATTTTGCAAGAACACGATTTTTTATTAATGCTATTACTGAGAACACTACTGCCTTGAGACTCTTTATGGTATATTTTATTTAAAGTGGTCATTGCATTTGAACTAGTAATTGAAAAATGATTATTTTCTAATGATTATCAGCGAATGACTGAAAAATTGGTGGTGTTGTTGATTGCAAGGAAAGAGACATTAGATTACAGAATGATATTGATAAGCTGGTAAGTTGAGTAGGGCATCAGCAGATAGTATTGAACCCCATTAAGTGTCTGGCATGTCTTATGAGGGTATGTTAGTGAGGAACGTGAGGCAACACTTGTGGGTTGCGCCAGGTTAACCTAAGGTTGTGCTGACTTATTTATTTATTTAGAGATACAGTATGGAGTAGGAGCCACATCACCAGGCAACCTACCAATTTAACCCTAGACAAACCACAAGGCAATTTACAATGACCAATTAACCTAGTATCGGTATTTGGAGGAAACTGGAGCACCCGGAGGAAAACCACACGCTCACGGGAAGGATGAAAAAAATGTCTTCCAGGCAGTATTGGAATTGAACTTTGAATTCTGACACCTCGAGCTCCAGTTGTGTCTTATTAACTGTGGTGCCATAAATTTAAGAACTATTAATACAAATGATGCACTTCCCTGTGTGTTTCAATGTACATATGCTAAATAAATGAATCTGAATGGAATATTAAAGAATAAAGAGTCTTTGGTGTACAAGTCTGAAGATCCCTGAAGGTGGCAGCACATGTAGACAGGGTGGTGAAGAAGGCAGCTGGGACAGGGTGATCTTCGTATAAAGGATTATTCAGGCCACCGATGGAACATTGTGTGCAGGTTAGGTTGACATTGAATTGCTCTGGTTTGCAGTTGCGGAGGAGATTCACCAGAATTTGCATGTGATAAAATATTTAAGTATTAGGGAAAGACTTTATAGGCTGGAGTTGTTTTCCTTGGAGAAAGCAAACGAGGCTGAAATGGGACTGGATGGAAGTGTACACAAAATTACGAGAAGTGTGATAGGGTACGTTGGATCCTGATACTTTTGCGATACAAAGGTCCCGAGGAAGTCAAGAAGTTATTGCTAAGCAGTTTTATGAAGTGTTAAAAGAACAAAGAACAAACTAATAAAGATGAACCAAGAGAACAAAGGAAAGGACAAAGGGGGAGGAAAAGCCAACAGGGTCATCTCACACTCAGATTAGAGATAACAGATTCCAGTTGACAGCAATTCACCTATAAAATAACCAGATTCAAGTGGCGTAGAACCTGTTGCAGAAAGTAAGAATCTTCTAGAAAAATACAGAAGCAATTGTACTGTGAATGTGGCAAGATTCAGTGAACAATTCCATGTGCATAGCTATTGTCCCTAAGACTTTTCCAAAGTACTGTACTTGTCAATGTGGAGCAGAGAGTGAGTTTGTAGGTCTGGCTGGAGCAAAGGATGTTGGGAATGGAGAGGACGGAGTGCTGTGGGAGGGGTGTGGGACAGGTGGCAGAGAAGGAGTGCTGGGGCAGGTGCTGACACACCCAGCCCTGAGAAATCAGGCAAAGGCATTTGATCCCAAACAATTGGTTTATTGATCACTACAAAATGTCTCCCTGTTGCCTTCCCACTCTCGGCCCTCAACTGACATATCAAAATCAGGTTTATCATCACTCACATATGTCATGAAATTTGTTCTTTTTTGTGGCAGCAGTGCAGTACAATATGCAAAATTACTACTGTATTGTGAAAAAGTCTGAGGCACACTAGCTATATATGTGTTCCTAAGACTTCTGCACAGTACTGTATATAGGTGATTGTAAAAAAATACAAGTATAACTAGCAAACTACAAGGAAAATCACTATCAATCAAGCAGGTAGATAGTAAAAATTTTTCCCTATCTCAGAGGAGTTGAAATCCAGAAGGCTACAGCACACTCAATGGCACCTTTATTAAGAACCTTGTGTATTTAATAAAGTGGCCACTGAGTGTGTATGTTTGTGTTCTTCTGATGTGAGCCATTGATCCACATCAAGGTTCAATGGGTTGTGCATTCAGAAGCGCTCTTCTTTACACCACTGTTGTAACATGTGCTGATTTGAGTTACTGCTACTGTCTTGTCAGCTTGAATCAGCCTGGCCACTTTCCTCTGACCTCTCTCATTAACAAGGCATTTTTGCCACTCAATGGATGTTTTTTTTTGTTTTTCCCACCATTCTCTGAAAACTCTGGAGGGCTGTTGTGTGTGAAGTTCTCAGGAGATCAGCAGTTTCTGAGTTACTCAAACCACCCTGTCTGGCACCAGCAATCATTCTACAGTCAAAGTCAGTTAGATCATATTAGTTCCCCTTTCTAATATTTGGTCTGAACACCAACTGAACCTCCTGACCATTTCTGCATGCTTTTATGCACTGAGTTGCTGCACGCGATTGGCTGAATAGATATTTGCATTAAGTGTACTTAATAAAGTGGCCACTGAGAGTCGTTTAATTCAAAGAGAAGTGGTTTAGAAGGAACCTGGAGTATAAGCTTTTCACCCATTTGGTAGTTGAAGTACACTGCTTGAGAAGCTGGTGGAAGAAGATTCTTTTCCTACCTTTAGAAAGTTTCAGGTAGGGGATTTAAATTGCCAAGCCATTGTAAGCAAAGGACCAAGCACCATTAAACAATATTATTACAGATAGGCCTTTAATAGTCAGCATAAACATTGTCAGTCACAGGGCCTGATTAGACTCAAAAGCCGTATGAAGTCATAAAGAAAGAGAGCAAGGAAACAGTCCTTTTGGCCCATCAAACACTCATTTATACTAGTTACTTACTACCCATTACGTCATTGGCGTTTAGGGCAGCAATGAAGGTCCTCCATTTTGGCGGTGCTTAGGGCTTCTCGTCAGTAGCTTCCTCTCAGCTTTCACTACTGCCAGTCATGTACGTCCTAGGAGGAGACTTAGGAATACCGTCGCATCCAGATGTAGAAGGATTCTTCATTGCCGTTTCCATAGCAATTTTGCTTTGTCAGTCAGGATTGTCAGCCCTGAGCTGAATCCCCAAACCTGGAGGACCAGTAGAACACTCTTAGTTTGACCTCTACCCTTTGACCTGTTTGACAGGGGTGACCCTACCAAGAGCCAAAGCATAAAGCCCTGACTCCAGCCAGCATAGCTCTCCAGGTCATTGAGGCACGCAAGGTTCCGAACCATGACAAGGTTGTGGTCCTCTTGGAGGGACCCGTTTATACTAATAGTATATCATTCCCCTTTTTATTTTATTTTTGTGCTTTGACTCAACTTTTGTTTGACCCAACATGGCCTTCTACCAACAATTTTTTGGGAAGAAAGGGGTAAGTTATGATGACCGCATCAATATTAAATATGGATTGTGTATTAATATTAATTTATTAATATATTGATATATTAAATAACCAAGGCATTCAGCATACCAATGCCTGGTATTGCTACCCACTGCCCTTGCACGCAGCACAGGATTGGGGCCGTGGGTTGGGTTTATCCATCTGTCACACCCTGAGTGGGGCAGTGAGATTGATGGGTGATTAAATATTTATGGAGTGGGGCTGGGGCTGTAGGTTCATTATTGACCTGATTTCTGGAAGGCCTGTAACCTAGTTGTTGGAGGGACTTAGGCCTGTTACAGTCTTATCACAGTCTGATTCTGAAATATATCATGCAATTTAATGATATAATTATATTTTACCAGTCTTACGATATTAAATTGAGACACATTATATACTTCAGAATGAGAATCGGGTTTAGTATCACTCGCATATGACATGAAATTTTGAACATGAGAAGATCTGTGGATGCTGGAAATCCAAAGTAACACGCACAAAATGCTGGAGGAACTCAGGTCAGGCAGCATCTGTGGAAAAGAGTGAACAGTCCACTTTTCAGGATGAGTCCTGCTGAAGAGTCTCAGCCCAAAATGTCCACTGGACTCTTTTCCATCGATGCTGCCTGGCCTGCTGAGTTCCTCCGCCATTTTGTGTGTGTCATGAAATATGTTGTTTTGTGGCATGTCATAAAATGTTATTATGGGTTACAGTGAAAAAATATTTATTTTTATTTCTTAAATTAAGCAAGGTAAAGTTACAACGCATAGAGAGTATCAGAATTATTTATTTTAATGTGGCTGTTTCTGATATAAGGAGATCTGGAATATCACAACAGTTAAGTAAGGATGGGAGTGAATTTGCTCTGAGGTGAACATATATGGATCTCCAAAGGTGATAGTGGATGAGAGTGAATTCTAGCAGGAAGGAAAGGAGCTGAATAGCTATTGAGCATTTGAAATACAGGGATATAGCAGAGAGCAGGGGAGTTATAGATACGCTCAGTAGCCACTTTATTAGGTACTTCCTGTATGCTTGTGATCTTCTGTTGCTGTAGCCATTCATTTCAAGGTTTAATGTGTGGTGCAATCAGAAATGCTCTTCTGCACACCACTTTTGTAATGTGTGGTTATTTGAGTTACTACCACCTTCCTGTCAGCTTGGACCAGTCTGGCCATTCTCCTCTGACCTCTCTCATCAACAAGGTGTTTTTGCCCATAGAACTGCCACTCATTGGATGATTTTTGTTTTTAGCACCTTTCTCTGTAATCTCTCAAGACTGTTGTGTATGAATATCCCAGGAGATCTGTAGTTTCTGAGATACTCAAACCACCCTGTCTGGCAGCAGCAATCATTCCACAGTCAAAGTCACTTAGATCACATTTCTTCCCCATTCTGATGTTTGGTCTGAACAGCAACTGAACCTCTTGACCATGTCTGCATGCTTTTATGCATTGAGTGGCTGATTAGATATTTGCATTAATGAGCAGGTGTAAAGGGGCATCTAATAAGGTGGCCACTGAATGTAGATTGCTTTTAGTATATAGACTGTATGGATAAGATAGGCTGAATGGCCTCTACCTGTGCTGCAATAGTTATGTAATTCGCTAAGCTGGCATCCTGAAGATCTGCTGTGGTTTCCTAATGGATGAGTATCCCTGACTGTACATTAACAATGACACAGTAAGAGCAAGATGAGTGTAGGACAGGAATTCTGTGAATACAATGAGACTGGAGATGAAGCTGCTTCAAATCAAGAACATTAACAAGCATCAACTGTGACCAATTTGTTCTTTTATGTATTGGATTTGGATATAACACGTGCAATTTAGAAATATGATTTTATATTTTGACTCTCTGTTGGTTGAATGCTTTTGATAACACAAGCCTGTCTCTGTGTCATTGGCTTGTAATTAAAATTATATCTCATAATTAAGCTGGCTATTGAACTGGAACAACAGGTTTAATGGGAGATGTTTGTTATTATTTGCCTGGATTAAGCTTGAAGTCCACTAATTTTTCGAAGCCCAAGTTTATCGCTTCCTGAAGCTCTCCAGTAGCCAAAGACATTTCAGAATCAGAATGAAAATCAGAATCAGGTTTATTATCACTGACATACAGTATGTCATGAAATTCGTTGTTTCGTGTCAGCAGCACAGTTCAAGACATAAAAATTACTATTACAGTGATAGATAAATAATAAACAAACAAATAAATAGATAAATAGTGCAAAAGAGGAATAATGATTTAGTTTAATTTGCTCATTTAATTTGTAAATGTGTCAATGTAAATTTTATGTCATAAATCTCTATTGTATAATACTCTTTATTTGGATTTATGCAGTTGAAAAATATATTTTTTTTCTGGAGTGAAGTGTGATAACGATTATTTCAGGATCCATTAGCGTTGCTGTGGTGAGCTGGCATTGTTGTGAAACAGCTGGTGTACATCAACGTCCCACACAGATCATTGCAGGGGGGATTTATCAGGATGAAGCCTGGATTAGAGAACATGTCTTACGAGGATAGGTTGAGTGAGCAAGGGCTTTTCTGTTTGGAGTGGAGGATTATAAGAGGTGATGATAGAGGTGTACAAGGTAATAACAGACATCAATAGAGTGGACAGCCAGAAACTTTTTTTCTCAGGGCACAACTTATACAAGGCTTAATTAATTTAAAAATGATTAGAGCAAAGTATAGGGTGGATGTCAGAGGTAAGTTTTTTTAATATACAGAGAGTGGTGGTGTATGGAACCTGCTGCCAGGGATAATGGTAGAGGCAGATACATTAGATAAAATTAAGTAACTCTTTGAATAGCACATGGATGATAGAAAAATTGAGGGCTATGAACGAGTGAAGAATTAGAAGGATTAGAGTAGGTTAAAAGGTTGGCACAATATCATGGGCTGATGGGTCTGTACTGCACTGTAGTATGAGATAAAGGACAATTGGTATCTTCTATTTAGAAACACGCATTTGGAAAGAACAGGCTAACTGGCTGGAGGTGTAGTGGTATCTGCACTGGAGGCTCCTTGCACACTTTTCATCTTTGCTGGGTTGAGTGACAAGCTGGCAACTGAGCCTCATAAAAAACAGCAAACGCTAAAGGAACGGCAAGGCTGCCATCCATTGCTCCACAAGGCGTGGAGAGGAATAACAAGATGCCACCTTAACAATTCTACGTTGCTTTACAACGTACTTCATATCTCCTGGTCCATCTGAGAGGGCAGATCCATGTTGCTCCTTCAACAGCTCTACCTAATGTTTGTTGCCCGGTTGCAACAGGAGGCCAGTTCAAAGAAGTGTCTTTGTATTCTGGGTGGCGCGGTGGAGATTTGTCTCTCACAAAGAGGTGTAAGGCACTCCTTTGCTCCGTTAGCTTGCAGGCCACCGTTGGGCAAGGTGAAGCACAGGGACTCCCAAACTTTTTAATGTTATGGCCCCCTACCATTAACTGAGGGGTCTGTGGACCCCACATTGGGACCCCCTGTAGCACCTGCTTAGACCCCTGATAAGGGTCATGTAAAGCCATGGGAGCAGGTGATGGATGGTCGTATGAGCAGCTGTTACATACCACAAGTCCTGGTTATGGGACAACTGACACCAGGCAGACAATTTCTGAAGCGATTAATACTGGCTGGGTCACACAGCTTGTAAAGACACTGCCCAGAAAAAGGCAATAGCAAATCACTTCTGTAGAAAAATCTGCCAAGAACAAACATGATCATGGAAAGACCACGATCGCCCATGTCATATGACATGGCACATAATAAATAAAAAAAACCTATATCTAAGCATCTAGCTGTTGATAAAGGGTCTTGGCCTTTAGCGTCTAATGCATATTCCCCTCCATAGGTGCTGCTTGACCTGCTGAGTCCCTCCAGCATGTTTAGTGTGTTGCTCTATTTGTGCTGGGAAGCCTTAAGCAAGTTCGCTTCAGAGAAGAACCACAAGATTGATCACTTTCATGGAATTTCTGCATCTGCTCCTTTTCTTGGAATATTCCCCAATTTTCACAATACTCAACTGGTCTATCAGCAGTAATCCTAGCCACCTTCAACACACTACACTACCAGAAAAGAGACCCAAGACTCACACAGGATGAGTGATCTTTGGTGAACTGGTTTTCTATAGCTACTGGCAGTAACTAAGGTGAATGGATGTCATTTAAATTGGATTTGGAAAGCCATTCAGTGAAGTTCCACTTTGAGTTTTACGTACAATTGAAACTAATGAATTGAAGTTATTTTATTGACCTAATTAAGAGGCTGATTAGACAATTGAGACCAGAGACTAAGGGTAATGGGTTTGTTCTTGTGGAAGAAGAAGTAATTAACTGGGAACTTAATCTATTAACTGGCATGATGGGGTGTTGCGAGGCTTCTCTTTTTCAAGTCAAGTTTATTGTCATTTAACTATATACAACTATACTGTCAAACGAGACAAGATTTCTCCAGACGAGGGTGTAAAACACAGTAGTACACATAACACACAGACACACAATAACTTAGGAAGGTAAGGATAAAAATCTACAGATGAATTATGCATAGACAAACAAAGTAGAGTGCCACACACAAAATGCTGGTGGGACACAGCAGGCCAGGCAGCATCTCTAGGGAGAAGCGCTGTCGACGTTTCGGGCCGAGATCCTTTGTTAGGACAAAGTAAAGTACATTCATTAAATATTGTCAGGTATGGAATAAATTGACCAGTGATACTTTGAATGCAATGCGGCAGGGAGTTCAGAAACCCAAAAGTTCCCCATCTTTATGCATCGGAGTCTCCTGCCTGATGGTAGAAAGTCAATGGGGATGTTGGGATTCTTGCTAATACTAAGAACTCTGCATATGCAGCACCCCTGAAACATCAGACCACTGAAGCAACAGAGTACATCTGAGAAGGAGATAGTTCAATGCTAATTATTAAGCTTTAAATGGGTATCTGTTATGAAAGACATTTGGTGATGGAGATACCACTGAAGGGTCTTGATTTAATTGTTGGTGGAGATAGGACATGGCATCGTCTACTACTTAGAGCAAGAAATAAAGAGGAGGTATTGGAAGAGATGGATAAATAGAGTTTTGATGGGCAAGGGTATTTGGGTAAAGGTAGGTGTGGATGGCAGATGGAAACATGGTACCAATCAATGATGATCTAGGTCAGGAGTTCCCAATTTTTTATATGCTATGGACAAATACTATTAAGCAAGGGGTCTGTGGACCCCAGTTTGGGAAGCCCTGCTCTCGATGAATTGTAGAAACAATGCTGATGGTTTGAATGGGCACAGCAAGGTAGAAGTGGTGGGGGGTGGGGTGGGGGGAAGGTATGGTAGCATTGCAGTTAGCACAAAACTTTCAGCACTGGCTGTAAGATCGGGGTTCAATTACTGTTGCTGTCCGTAAGGAGTTTGTACGTTCCCCCTGTGACCGCCTGTGTTTCTTCCGAGTGTTCTGGTTTCCCCCCACATTGCAAAGGTGCACGAGTTAGTGTTAGTGAGTCGTGGGCATGCTATGTTGGTGCTGGAAGTGTGGTGAGACGTGTGGTCTTGCTGATTTGATTTGATGCAAAACAAAGCATTTTCATTTATGTTCCAGTGTATGTGCGGCAAAAGGAGCTAATCTTTCTCTTTTGCTTTAATGCCAATGACTACATAGGGGGTATGGATGAAATGGTCTCTTTACCCTCTGAACTTCATCAGTTTACTGTAATTTTGAATAGAAATAGTGCCAGCGGGAATTGAGCAGCGATTAGTCTTTCATTCCTGTAACTAAATTACTCGGCAATCAGCAAAATCTAACTTTTTGCAATAATAGCAGTTGACTTTTTTGCCCAACCAGAATGACAAACACATGAAGTTTGAGTAAAAGCAGCTTAAACTCAACAACAGAATGGCAGCTGGAAGCCTTTAGTGAGAAGGTGGTATCAGATGCTGATTTTTGTTTCTATTTTTCTCCTGCGCATTGTTCCTCTCTGCATGTGCAAAGAATGTTCAGCGTGAGTTTGTTATCAAAATATATGTACCATTTGCAACCTTGAGATTCATTTTCTTGTAGGCACTCACAGGGAAATAAAGAAATACAGTAGAATCCATGAATAACTATGCACAGCAAAGACTGACAAACATCCAATGTGCAAAGGATGACAAATCATGCAAATAATAAAAAAAAGTAAATAAATAATATGCAAAATCCCTGAAAGTGAGTCTACAGGGCCATGGAGACATTTCAGTGCTGATGTGAATGAAGCCATCCACACTGACCTGAGATCCCATCGGTTGTAGGGCAACAACTTGTTCCTGAACCTGGTGGCGTGGGACCCAGGACTCCTCTGCCTCCCGCCCGGTGGTAGTAATGAGAAGAGTGGGAGATGGGTCAAATGCAGGATTACAGGATGGGCTCAGGCTGTGGAGGAAGAATTACTTCTAACCTTGTTTTATAATTAAAGGGCATGATAGTCATCTCACTTTCCATCAGAGTGAGCAACGTGCTTTTCTCTTTCCTCTTGAGGCTCACTAATTTTGTATCCACCTCAACTTTCCCCGTGACATCAGAAGCAATAAAAGCCCAACGGAGCCATGTCACCACTCTTTCTTCTGTGCCAGGAAGGTTGGTTGCGGAGGCGGGGAGTGGGTGCCGAACAGACTCTTTTTGCTGAGATTTCTTTGCCTGCACAATTCCCATCGTCTGCTTGAACAATGCTCCCAGGGGGTCTGATTCATTCATTTCACCATGACATCTCTAGTGTCTCTCTTGCCCCACCAACATTCGCACACGTACACAGAGACCTTTGCTGGCAGTAGTCGCATCACAGACATAATGCTAATATGTAGGAGTTAGTCAAGTCCAAAACCCCTATCACAATTAGCATTAAGTCCATAAAGACCAGAACTGGAAGAATTAGGCTGCCTCGACTCACCATAGTGCCTGCAAAATAAAACATACAAATGGTTAGGAATTCCAGCTGGTCTCACAAACAGTAAATGCTTTAAGTTTCTTGGTTATTTTCTGAATCCTTCAGTTCAGCTGCATGGTCACAGGTCTGAGGAAAAACCTCCAACCAAGGTTCCACGGCCCAGTTTCCGTGCAAAGGTGGACCTCTGGAGAGGGACTGTGTGTTGAGGGATCTGGTGACTGACTCAAGTAACTGAACCAGTTAGCTTTCACCTACTCTAGTGGAGACACGCACGCGCATGTGCACACACACACACACACACACACACACACACACGCACACACACACACACACACACACACACACACACACACACACTCACACACACACACACACACGCACGCACACAGCTGTAGGAGGCAGGCACATCAATAGAGTCATAAATCACTATAGCATAGAAATCACTATAGCACACCTAGGTTGTGCCGAACTGTTATTCTGCCTAGTTCCGTTGATTTGCACTTACGCCATAGACCAAAATGCCCCTCCCATCCATGAACCTATTTCTCTTAAGTCAAACCCACATCCACCACTTCCGCCGGCAGAACTCTCATCACCCTCTGAGTAAAGTTCGTCCTCATGTTCCTTTTAAACTTTTCACTTTTCACCCTTAACCCATGACCTCTGGTTTTAGCCTCACCCAACCTCAGTGGAGAAAGCCCCGCTTGCATTTACCCTGTCAATGTGCCTCAGGCAAATCACCTCTCCATCTTCTACTTGGTAGGCACAACAAAACTCTGGGGCTTGCATTTAAATTAGCTTAAAATTCGATTAGGCAGCAAGCTGTGTAAGTTCAGAAGGTATAATCATACCTCAGCCAGAGTTCAGTGATATTGAGGAAGTCGGGAAGCCACAGAAGTCATAGTTGAACTCCCACACCCACCTCCCTCCATTTCCTCCCCTGCAGCCACTGTGTAGAACCTGTGTGATTCGTAAGTCAAAATCACACAGGGTGATTGAAGGAAAATATGGGGGGAAGGAATGCCAGAGATACGTTTTTTTTACACAGAGAGTGGCGGCTGCCCTAAATTACATCGAGAAGCTTAGTTGTAATATAAAGAGGTGTTTGGACTGTAAGGGCAAGGGAGTGAAAAAGCAAAGATGGTTGCAGGAAGTGAGCTCCAGAAACTGCCTAACGCAAATGGGGAATTGGTATTGGTTTAATCCTTTCTGCCCATCTAGTCTGTGCCAAGCTATAATTCTCCCTAGTCCCATGTATGAAGATGCAGCGAAAAGCTGTACTGTTCATACAGATCAGATCATCGCACAGTGCGTTGAGGTAGAACAAGGTAAAACAATCTTTAAGGTGTTTGGAGGAAAGTGTAGGAGAGGGTGTCAGTGGTGGGTTTTTACACAGAAAGTGGTGGGTGGGTTGAATGTCCTGCATCGGGTGACAGTAGAGGCAGACACATTAAGGGCATTTAGGCCCGTCTTAGATAGGCACATAGGTGACAGAAAAATGGAGGGCCATGTAGGAGGGTAGGGTTAGATTGAACTTAGAGTAGGTTAAAAGGTTGTACAATATCGTGGGCTGAAGGGACTATACTGTGCTGTAATGTTCTATATTCTATATTTACTTCAGTTACTCTTGCAACACAGAGACTGCTTTGAGTCAGTATGCGAGAATATTAATTAAAGTAGCTGGACTCATCCCATTGACCTTTTATCCTTCAGGTATTTGTACAATGCAATGGTAATAGAGTTGACTAATCGTCAATGAGTCCTCAAGACCACAAGACACGTCAGCATAATTAGGTCATTCAGTCCATTGAGTTTGCTCTGCCATTCCATCATGGCTGATTTATTATCCCTCTCAATCCCATTTCCCTGACTTCTTCCCGTAACCTTTGATGTCCTTACTAATCAAGAACGTATCAACCTTTGCTTTAAATATACCCAATGATTTGGCTTCCACAGCTGCCTGTGGCTATGAATTCCACAGATTCACCACCTTCTAGCTAATAAATTCTTCCCCATCCCTGCTCTAAAGTGACGTCCCTCTATTCTGAGTCTGTGCCCTCTGGTCCACTACAGGAAACATTCCCTCCACATCCACTCTATCTAGGCCTTTCATTGCTCAATAGGTTTTCCATTGGATCTCCCCTCATTCTTCTGAACTCCAGAGAGTACAATACCAGAGCAATCAAATAACCCTTGTACAAGTACCCCTTCAATCCCAGGATCATTCTTGCGACCCTCTCCAAAGCCAGCAGATCCTTTCTTTGATAACGGGCCCAAAGCCGTTCACTACTCCAAGTGCAGTCTGACCAAAGCCTTACAAAGCCTCAGTCCACACCAGATCAGGAGAAACCCTTCATAGTGGAGAACCTCAAGGATGCCAAATCCAGAATCACCATTCTCTCACTTCCAACACTTTATGTCCTAGATTGCACACAAATCCAATACTAAGGCAGTCCCATCTAATAAAGAATGCTACAATCTAATTCATTCAGTTTATCAACAATGTTTCTGTTGTGCATTTCCATATCAGTCAACTCAAAACTTCTTGTCCTTACACTGGTCATCTCCCCTTTTCACTCTCAATCCTTATGCAAGGTTTCAGCCCAAAATGTTAACAAATCCTTTCCCTCACCACACTGAGTTCCTTCAGGAGCTTGAAAGTTCCTAACACTGAGGTGGCATGGCAACATAACGGTTAGCATAATGCTATTACCGTGGTAGAGACTAAGTTCAATTCTCGCCGCTGTCTTTAAGGAGTTGATACTTACTCCCTGTGACCACATGGGCTTCCTCCCAAATTCCAAAGACGTACGAGTTAGTAGTTAATTGATTACACGGGCAGAGCGGTCTCACTGAGCTGGAAGGGCCCGTCACTGTGTGGTATCCCTAAGCAAAATAAATGTTGCTTCTCAAAATCCACTGAAGTTTAAAATCTCACCGAGCAAGCCAGCAGTCTGCTGAAGGCACTTACCACCCCTTAGGCAATGAGGCTTCCTCCTCCAGCTGTTGCGCTCAGACAGCATCACTCACACAGGACGGCGGTGAACAAGACCACACTGTGTGACGGCCACAAGCATCCTGCTCTCTGGGTGTATGCAGGAAGCTGAGAGTGTTATTGCTCGAGAACAGAAGCCCTGCCTTTAAAGACAGCCAGATTACCAAGAATGGAAAGGACACTATTCTTGAGTGGGTTCCGTGGAAGTCCCCACTATTTGCATGTGTTGATTCATGGTTTTGTACAAGGGAAAGATCTGTCTCTGTGTACTTTTTCTTCTCACTCACCACGTAACACGTGCTTCACATAAAGTTATATGACAACTTGTATTTATAGCATGCCTTTAGTGCAAAACAAATTACAGGGCAGTCGTCAATCTAACAGGATTTAGAAGGGCAGATGAGGTACACCTCAGTCAGAGCGTGATTTTGAGGAGTATTGTACAAAGGAAGAGTTTAGGACTGGAATTCCAGGATTTTGTGCTTTATCCCTGAATCAAAGCCACAGCAGGGCAATAATTAAATCTAATAATGAGCAGGAAGCTTGCACTGAAAAGACCAAATCAAAATAGAGATGGAGGAGACTGCAGGGATGGGAATGGATGAGGAATGGAAGAGGCCAAAGATGGGCTTGGAAAGCAGCACTAGGATCCAGGCCAATTGAAAGGGGTGATTGCACATCAGTATTGCAAAGAGTGAGTGTCTGAGAGAGAGAGATAAAGAGAGAAACACAGAGATAGAGGAGAGAAACAGAGAGAGAGATACAGAGTGGAGAGTGAGAGAGAAAAATAGGGATACAGACAGAGAAAGATACAGAGAGAGAGAGAGAGAACGAGAGAGACAGAGAGAGAGATTCCGTTCACGCTCATGGGCACTTGATGTTTCTGTGACATCATAGGCGGCACTGAAAAGGGAAATTACCAAAGTTTGGTTTCATTTGTAGTTTGGGTTCAGAAAATGAGAAATGGGTGAAAACATATTTCACTTTGAGAGTAAAAATGTTTGACCTGAAAGGTTTATTTTTAGCAAGAATTACTATGGTTTTGAATCTAGAATTTAGAACATTGAATTTTCTTGATGGCATCCGTGCTGACACTTTAAGAAGAAAAATATCTTCAGGGGCCAGGGTTTGAACAGGAAATTAAACTCGATCACTTTTGCAGGGCACATTAAACACAAACATATCTTACAATTATATTCATACCCGCACTGTCTTAATGATTGATGATTATTGGCAAAATGGAAGGGGGAAGTAGGCAAGGGTTGTGTCATTTTGACCCAAGGCTGCTAACAGGGTAAAATTTATGTATATTTTGTTCAAGTATTAATATTTTATAGAAACGAAAGTACGTGTGTGTGATTGATTGTTCTGTGTGCTTGCATAAATGCATAGTTGTGTTTGTGTGAGAAAAAGTGCATGTAAGTGATTGAATGTATGATCAATTACATGTCTATGTATGTACATGAGTTTGGTGGTTTGATTGTGTGTGTATGTATACGTGATGGAGGAGTACGAGATGGTAAGGGGCATGGATGGAGTGAATAGCCTGAGACTTTTTCCCAGTATGGAAATGGTGCATACAAGGGCACATAATTTTAAGGTGATTGGAGGGAAGTATGGGGGGGGGGGGGTGATGGTGTCAGAGGTAAGATTTTTACACAGAGAGTGCATAGAGCGTGTTGCCTGGGATGGTGGTAGAGGCAGATACATCAGGCACATTTAAGAGAATCTTAGATAGGCACATGGCTGAAAGAAAAATGGAGGGCTACCTGGGAGGGAAGGGTCAGATTGAACTTAGAGTAGGTTAAAAGGTCAGCACAACATTTTGGACCGAAAATCTGTACTCTGCTGTAATGTTCGATGTCTCTGTGTGTGTATTTTCTTCACATTCTGGATATGTTGCTGCAACTTGTTGTAAAGGAGTAATTGTGAGTCCACAGCAATAATTTGTGTTCTTGGAAACTTCCAGACCAAAAAAAAGACATGCTATATGTGCTTCAGATGTCTTAGGGGTCATCAATGGATGAGGTCCTCTTGTTTCGTAGTCCCTTGTTAATTCTGAAAATACCCCAGACTACAGTATTTATGCAAATAGCACTATGATAAATGACACTAACTGAGGGCTATATTTTGGCCAGCACCTTATTCAGAATTACCCCGCACATCTTGGAAATATTACCACAGGCTCTTTTATAAGTCCTCGTGAGTATCTGAGTTTTATTCTGAAAGATGTAAATGTCAAAGCCAAAGTAAGTCAAAGTAAATTTATTATCAATATATGTATATCACTCTATATACTACAGTGAGATGTATTTCCTTGCAGGCATTTACAGGAAAATAAAGAAATACAATAGAATATATGAAAAACTATACACAAAGGCCATCAAAGCAACCAATGTTCAAATTGTAGAGCCTTGAAAGTTAGACTGTAGGTTGTGGAGTTTGTTCAGTGTTGAGGTGAGTAAAATTATCCATGCTGGTTCAGAAGCCTGATGGCTGTAGGGTAATAACTGTTCCTGATCCTGGTGATGTGTGACCCAAGGCTCCTGAATGTCCTAACCCAATGGTCAGCTGTGAGAAAAAAGCAAGGCCTAGATGTTGGGGGTCCTCGGTGATGGATGCTGCTTTTTTCTGGCAGTGCCCCTTATAGATGTGCTCAATGATGGGAAGGTTTTTCTTGAGATGGACTAGGTTGTACCTACCACTTTCTAAGGATCTTTCCATTCCTAGGCATTGGCGTTTGCAGACCAGGCCATGATGCAACCAGTCAGAATTTTGGTTCCATGATATAACCCGAGCAGATGAGAAATCTAGCCTGCGTTTGTAGCCCCCAATGTTGGTTAATCCTGGATTGAAGGATATTAGGCAGGCAACCATGTATTTCAGGGTGTGGAGGAAATACGGGCAAAAAATGTTCACTGTCTGGTGTTCTTTAATATGGCAGATTTTTATCTCCTACGTCACGAACAACAACTGGGTGGCTGTCAGGCCCTTGCAGAGTAAGGGCGAGGGTTGTCATACCGCATATCATAGCTCAATGTGCCAGTATGAGTCAATGGAAATCAGAAAGTTGTGGGCTCAAGTGAGAGACAAGAGTGGAAAAATATTGGTTGATATTTGTTTGCTTTACGAAGGGAGATTTGTGTTCAATATGCACCTAAACCACCACTAGGTTCAGGAACAGCGATTACACTTCAACCATCAGTATCAGTAGCTTCACTCACCACAACTCTGAAATGATTTCACAACCCATTAACTCATTTTCAAAGACCATACAACTCATGTTTTAGTGTTTTTTATATAAATGTATATATATATATATATATATATATACACAGAACTGTATATTGGTTGTTTGCCAGTCTTTGCTTATGTATAATTATTCATAAATTCTATTGTATTTATTATCCTGTAAATTCCTCGGGAAAATGAATCTCAAGGTAGTTTATGGTGAGGTATATATACTTTGATAATAGGTTTAATTTGACTTTGACTTTGAGGCTGGGTGTCCTGCAGTAAGGATCACATCCCAAAGAGTTTCTCCATTTAAAGGCATAAGTCAGGGGCATGATGGAATACTCTTCACTTGCCAGAATGAGTGCACCTCTACCAAGAAACTTTACACCATCCTGGATAAATCAGCTTGCAAGTTGGGCACTTACCCTGACATTCCCGCCACGTCTGGCACACCATGGCTGCCGTGTGTACCATCCACATAATATACTGCAGTTCCTCACCCTGGCTATTCTCAGAGCTTATCCCAAACCTGTACATGTCTCACCAAGAGCACAAAAGCAGCAAGGTCATGGAAACAACAACACCATGGTACCGTTAGAAACAAAGTGACCCAATATCCTGAACTTCCTTCATTGTTGTCCCTTCAACAGAAGCACAATCAGCCTCACTAGAACAGAAATGAGGAGGAATTTCTTTAGAATCTGTGAAATTCAGACAGCTGTGGAGGCCAAGTCTTTGAGTATATTTACTGTAAAGCAAAGGTTGATAGGTTCTTAATTAGTAATGGTGTCAAAGGTAACATATAAGTACTTTGGTAATAAATTTGCTTTGAACTTTGAAAGTTACGGGGAAAAGGCTAAAGAATGGGATTGAGACTGATAATAAATCAGCCATGATGGAATGGCAGAGCAACTCGATGGGCTGAATGGGTTAATTCTACTCCAATGTCTTACTGTTTTATGGCCTTATTATCACTGATGTATTTGGCAAAATGTGTTGTTTTGCGGCAGCAATGCAGTGCAAGACCTAAAAATTGGTCTAAGTTACACGATGAAATGAAGAGTATAAAGGAGAACTCTGTGAGAGGATATTCACCAGAACTGCAATAATTCAAGGTGATTGATCATCACATTATCTAGGACAATTAAGCAATAAATGACACCCTTACCCAAGCACCCAGACCCTGAAGAATGTGCGGTTAAAAATAAAATAAACTTTGTCCAGAACAGTGCTAAATCTGAGTCCTTTCTGAATTGCCTAAGAGAGAATCACAATGATCTAACATCTTTCAGAATGTCAGGGGAGGCTCACAAACAACATAAATCTCCTGAAATGTGATCAGGGCACCTGGACAGCGCTATGATCTGGGTGCAGGTCAATAGGACTCGGCAGTTTAAATGGCTCGGCACACACTAGATGGGCCGTAAGGCCTGTTTCTGTGCTGCAGCTTTCCATGACTCTATGACCGTCAAGAATCACCAGTATCCCCCACCTTTCAGAATCAGCATTATAATATCAAAATCAACTCGTCCACATTCTCACAGCTAGCAAGAAGGTAAACTAGTTGGTAATTTGATTTGTTGAGGGCTGCTGGGGATAGTTGCCTGTGCTGGGACTATTTACATCCATTTGGGGAAAAGGGGTCCTAACTTAACAGTACATCTTAACGATGGTTTAAACAACCGCCCAGAGCCACACCAAAAAGCACAGAGGAACTTAACGGATCGGGCAGCATCTATGGAGGGCAATGGATAGTCGATGTTTTGGGTAGAGACCTTTCATCTGGACTGGGGAAACCAATGCAGTCCATATGAAGGGTCTCGATTCAAAATGTTGACCGCCCATTTCCATCCACAGAAGTGCCTTGTGTTTATGCTCCAGATCCCTGCATCTACAGTCTCCAACTGTGCAGAGCTCCCTCAGTACTATCGTGTTATCAGCCGGGCTTTTTGTGCTCAGATCTCTGGTGTGGAGTAGAAGCTACAATATTCTGACTGAGAGACAAGGCCACTGCTTACCAATGACTCCATGTTTCAGCACATTTATTGATTCTAATAAGCAAATATACTCACCATGATAGTCTTAATGGTTTTACATTCTGGTATGACAGAAAGTACAATCTGTGGAGTTCGTTAATGTCAAGAACTAAAAAGGCTTGCACAGGAAATGACCAGCTGAGGGTCAGGATACACCTGCCTCCCTATCGGCATAGCAACTGTGCAAACAGACTTGACTCCAGAGGAGGCAGATGCAATTTTAGGAGGGGAATTCAAGCAGCTCTCTATGTTCTGTAAAATACTTATCAGGAAGTTTTAGTCTGGCATACGGAACATAATTATGTTTAGTTCCAGAATATTTCTATTCTATTTTAAAAAGAGGATAAAGGTGAAAGTTTATGTATTTAGAAGGGTAAAGCTTTAACTGAGGTTGGGTGTGAGATTTCATGGTGACATGATACCTGCCTGTCTGCTGCAGGAGAACCAATGTGGGAGTTCAGTCACCAACCCCAGTTCTCAGCATGGACTTGACATTGAAGGGGATTTTGGAGCAAGATCTCTTTGAGTCAGGGGCGATGCTGTGTTTCCAGGTCAGCCAAAGAGCAGCAGTGTTGCTGGGAGGGGGTAGAGTGAATGACAGCAGAGGATGATTTTCTCCCCCCCCCCCCCAGGTTGGAGGAAACTACACCCAGAAGGACGCAGCAGTACTGACCATTAGACTTAACAAGAACCATTGCAAGAGAAGTGCAATACTTGCTCAAAGACAAATCCCACAGGCCTTTATCCAGGGAGAAACTAGGAGTAAGGTGGGGAGATAGAGTATTGGGTAGTGCTACAACTGAACATACTATTCCATGTAACTATACTGCTTTAAAATGCCTGTAAATATCACAGGGCAGCAAACATAAGAAATTTAATTTCCAAGCCAACAGAATTTTAAAACCAGAAACAGAAGTTTTGGGCTGTTCCTGGATGAATGTTACCTTTTAGCTCTGGAGCTGAAAGTGTATAGTTTCAGTGATTCTCTTGCTTTCTTCAGGCTGTTCTGTATTTTTAGTATGAACTTCTCTGTTTCAAGGTTTTCGTCCACAGATATGGGAAAAAAAGGGGCAGATTTGCTCTCTGAACTAGTTTCGTTAGATTTCAAAACCAATGAAGGGCTTTTGGAGTGCATTCACCTTTGTGACAGAGGAAGCATGGCAGCCAGTTTACGCACATCGAGTTACCACAGTGTCAGGTTTTTCTAGTCAACCAGTTAACCAGAGCTTTGGGGACGTCTCTCCGAATTTATCGAGAGAGAGCAAGTCAGGCTCTGTTTCTGCTGGAAAATGAGACTTCGAACAGAGCAGCAGAACTCTCGGTACTGAACAGGTGCAACAGGGCAATTTTCAGAGCTCAGCTCCGGGGCAGGTTTTGAAGCACATTTTTTTCGTTTGGGGCAGTAATAGCACCCAGTGAAGCTGGGTAGTCATTTTATAGACTACTTCAGAAAAAGGCAGAGAAGGCAGTGGTGGTGACCACAAGATTTCCTATAATAGCCACTGAAATCTGATGCATATATTTTAAACGAAGGATGTGTAAGCGGTGGAGTGTAGATCTGCTAGCCTCCGCTTTAGTCAGCTGACCTCCTTTCCTCCAAATGTCTGCTTCCAGGATAAACCTCTTACTTTTTGATTATTTATCTTGTTCCTTAGCCTATTTAGTTTCTCAATCACCTCCAACAGTGTAAAACATAACCTGAACATGTCTGGGAGGTTACATCAGACCCTACGTCCCACACCACATGCCCAGTATAATGAGAAAAACCTTAGGAGTAGTCAGTTTTGGAAAAGAAATTGATCGGAGCTGTAACAGATTTAGAAACCTTTCAGGATGAGAGAGTAATCCCGTGGTGAGCTTCAACCCAACCCAAATCCCCACCAGGGTAGACTTACCTTCTCTCGGTTGTCCCCTTGCTGTTACTCTCTGCCTGGCTCATCTCGGTGCGCAGAAGGAGACTGAGAAAGCATCCTGATCGGGCAGCTGTGCTGAAGCCGGCCCCTTCCACCTGCAGTGGCCACGTTGTGACCGTCAGTGGGAGAGGGTGGAGCATAGGCAGGCAGCAAAAATCTTCGCATGGGCGAGCAGGCAGTTTTTTATACTGTACACCAATGATGACTCATCTTTGAAATGAGAACGTTTCTCAGAATATTCAGGGGAGCAGGTCATTATCTAGACAAAGATTACACCTGCAGCCTGAGTGTGTGAATTCCATTTCGTTTGTCCTGCTTGAGGAAACAGAACTTAAAATGTTCCCGGGGAGACTGTTTGGTCAAGGAAAGTTTTAAAAGTTTAAATGGTGGTAATACATGAATTCCTTTCCTTTTACTCAAATAAACACATGTGACTCTGTTCCCCCAAGAAACCACTGAGCCACGAAGGAGATGGTGGGAGGGGGCTGTTGATGGAAAATTTACGTAACTAATTATTTGTTGGGCTATGGAACCAAGGCAGGTAGATTCAGATAAGATGTGGATCAGGGTATGGATTATAGAAAATAGACTATAATCGATGAACTACCCAAACTAATTTCACCTTTCTCGAGTTGCATAGCCTTGTAGATTACTTCAAGTACCTATCGAGGACTTTTTTTTAATTGAGTTTACAATCGTTCAGGCACCAGATCATTACTCTCCTCTAATCCTTCTCAACTTTCCTCAAATCCTTCTCAAAATCACTTTGAACCCGACTATCAATCGCTCCACGCAGGTTGCATTTTTTCAAGATCTCAGTCAATAGCAATGTATCCTCAGACGATTGTGCTTCTCAGCAAGTAACAATGACCTTTATCTCACATAGCATTGTTAGCTTTGATAACTGGTCTGGAAATTATTCACAGAAATGAGATTGTATGCTAATACTTTCCTAACAAACTTTATCATTCTGCTTAATATGAAAATAAAATGTGTACCAGCCTGACTTGCTTCTTCTCCACTTTTGGGGTAACAAGCACAAAGTTCTGGAAGTACTCAGCAGGTCTGGAAGCATTTATGGAAAGGAATAAAGAGTAGATGTTTTGGGCCAACACCTTTCAAGAGGACTACACTTTCCATTTTCCCTCTGCGTTGTGTTGCAGAGCAGGATTCAATCTCTCATCGCTGTTTAGTTTGCTGATCTGGTACAGTGTAGCCTTGAGCTTTGGATTTCAAAACCTCAAGGCTGGGTGAGTGGGGGTTAAAATACAGATGTCTCCTAAAAGAAGGTGTGGGGGGGGGGGGAAATCTATAGTAATAGGGTAATACACAAATTGTAACACACTCAATAGAAATTGAGTGCTAGGATGGTTCTTTTGATCAAGCCATTTATTTAAAATGCTGGCACATAACAGATACTTTGCAGACTCATGGAAATCTATTTCAGGATTTCGCTCAGCATTCTTTTATGTCTGCAGGTTTCACCTTGCACCTCTGTGAAAACAAGACTTTCACTGAAATTTCTTACCCTTTCTTTTAAAGTTTAGTCATGTATGTGAAGGGTGCAGAAAGTGCGGGGCGAATCTCACTGAAACCTATCGAACAATAAAGTGGACATGGAGAGCACATTTCCTATAGTGATGGAGTCTAGGACCAGGGGGCACAGGCACAGAATACAAGGATGTCTCTTTAAAACAGAGATGAGGAGGAATTTTTTTTAGCTAGAGAGTGGTGAATATGTGGAATTCATTGCTACAGACAACTGTGGAGACCAAATCGTTGGGTATATTTGAAGTGAAGATTGATGAGTCCTTGATTTGTAAAGGGGTCCAAGGTTATGGGGAGAAGGCAGGAGGATGATGCTGAGAGGGAAAATAAATCAGCCATGATGGAATGTTGGAGAAGACTCAATGGTGGGCCAAATAGCCTAATTCTTTTCTTATGTTTTATGGTTTTATTATCTTAAAGAGTCTGTGGCTGATGAGATGCCATAAGGATCCTAGTCTCTAACCATGGTTTGGATGAGGAGATTAATTGTAATATATACAAGTTTTCTGAAATGCAAGGGAATATAGGCAGGCCAACTGCAAAGGAATGGAGATTGCAGACATGGGCGAAAGGGAAGGAGGAGGAGCACCAAGGGGAGGTGATAGGCAGGAGTGCAGAAGATGTAAGAGGCAAGAGTGGGGAATCGAAGAAGAGAGAAGGGGTAGGGAGAAAAATATTATCAGAAGTTAGAGAAATCAATTGTGATTTGCAATAGAGAACTGCTTTTCCAGATTTATACCTGGGCTTTGCAGGCGAACTGTTTGAGGAGTCATTAAGCAAACGGGATCTATACTCTCACAAGTTTGGAAAATAAGAGGCTATTTATTGAAACACACAAAATCCTAATGGGCTGGGGTTGGGGGGCAGTGGTTTAAACATTTATGTACAGAAATGCTTCCTCTGGATGGGTTACTAGAATCAGAGTGGTCACTGTCCCAAAATCAGGATAGAGATAAGAAAAAATGTCTTCATACAGATTCTAATGCATTTTTACCCAAGATAGCTGTGGAGGCAGGGTGAATATATTCAAGATACAGAACATATAAAAAGAACAATAGAGCAAAGTAAAGGTGCTTCAGCCCACGACGTTGCGCTGACCTTTTAACCTAATCCAAAATCAACTTAACAATTTCCTCCCACATAACTCTCAATTTTTCCATCATTCACGTGCCTAAGAGTCCATTAATGTCACTGATGTATCTGCCTTGACCACCCTGAGCAATGTTTTACACACTTACCACTCAGAGTCCAAATCAGAATCAGGTTTAATATCATAGACATATGTTATGAAATTTGTTGTTTTGCAGCAGCAGTACAATGCAATACATAATAATAGAAAAACCATAATTAGAATAAGAATACACACACACACACACACACACATATATATATATAAAATAAAGAAAAAAATATTTAGGTATGTTCATGGGTTCATTGTCCATTCAGAAATCTGATGAGGGAGGGGAAGAAGCTGTTCCTGAGACATTGTGTGTGTCTTCAGGCTCTTGTACCTTCTCCTTGATGATAGCAATGAGAAGAGGGCTTGTCCTGGGCGACGGGAGTCCTTAATGATGGATGCAGCCTTTTTGAGGCATTGCCTTTTGAAGATGTTGATGCTGAGGAGGCTAGTGTCCATGATGGAGCTGGTTGTGTTTGTAACTTTCTGCAATACTTTCCGGTCATGTACTGTGGCCCCTCCGTACAAGATGGTGATGCAACCAGTAAGAATGCTGTCCATGGAACTACTGTAGAAATCTGCGAGAGTCTTTGGTGACATATCAAGTCTCCTCCATCTCCTAATGAAATATAAGGAGTTGCATCAATATCTTGGGCCCAGGATAGATTTCAGAGATATTGACACCCAGGAACTTGAAACTGCTCACTGTTGGTCTCTCAATGAGTACTGGAGTGTCTTCCCTCGATTTCCCCTTCCTGAAGTCTACAATAAATTCTCTTGTCTTACTGACGTTGAGCGCAATGTTGTTGTTGTGACACCACTCAACAGTTGATCTATCTCACTCCTGAACACCTCCTCATCACCATCTGAAATCTGCCAACAATAGTTGTGTCATTTACAGATGTTGTTTGAGCTGTGCCTAGCCACAAAGTCATGGGTGTAGAGCGCCAGTGTAAGAGTGTAGACCATTAGATATAGGAGCAAAATTTAGGCCATTCAGCCCATTGAGTCCTGTCTATCTTTCCATCATGGCTGAATTATTATCTGTTTCAACACCATTCTTCTTCCTTCTTCCAATAGCCTTTGATGCCATTACTAATCAAGAACCTATCAACCTCTGCCTTGAATGTACCTAATGACTTGAGCTACACAATTGTCTGCCCCTGACACTCACGCACCTCTGGCCTACTGCTAGTGTCTTCCACAGTGAAGGCAGATGCAAAATACTTAATAAGTTTGTTCACCATTTCTTTATCTTCCATTACTACCTCCCCACCATCATTTTCTAAGGGTCTGAAATCCACTCTTGTCTCTCTTTTACTCTGAAAAAACTTTTTGTATCCTCTTTTATATCATTGGCTAGCTTACCTTCATATTTCATCTTTTCTCTCTTTATGGCTTTTTAGTTACTTTCTGTTGGTGTTTAAAAGCTTCCCAATCCTCTAACTTCCCACTATTTTTGCTCTATTATATGCCCTCTCTTTTGCTTTTATGCTGTCTTTGTCTTCCCTTGTCAGCCACAGCTGTCATCTCCTTTAGAACCCTTCTTCATCCTTGTGATGTATCTATCCTGTGCCTTCCAAATTGCCCTCAGAAACACAATCCATTGTTGTTCTGCCATCATCCCTGTTCATGTTTCCTTCCAATTAACTTTGTCCAACTTCTCTCTCATGCCTCTGTAATTCCTTTTACTCCACTCTAATACTGACTACATGTGAATTTAACTTCTCTTTTTCAAAATGCAGGATGAATTTTATTAGATTATTATCACCAGCTCCTAAGGATTCCTTTACCTTATGCTCACTAATCCTTCTCT
This sequence comes from Hemitrygon akajei, assembly GCF_048418815.1. Taxonomy (NCBI): domain Eukaryota; kingdom Metazoa; phylum Chordata; class Chondrichthyes; order Myliobatiformes; family Dasyatidae; genus Hemitrygon; species Hemitrygon akajei. The sequence goes on along the minus strand of NC_133128.1, from coordinate 16,480,758 downwards.
TGGGAACCAGTGCCAACCAAGTTTTTCCAATCTACCTGCAAATTGAAATCCCCCATGATTATCACACCAATGTCCTTCTTACAAGCCTTTTTTATCTCCTGTTTTAATTCATAGCTCATATCCTAGCTACTATAACTCCATTCAGGGCCTTTTTAACCCACACACTTCCTTAACTCTATTCACAAAGATTCTACATCTTCTGATCATATGTTACCTCTTTTTAAGGACTTGATTTCATTGTTTACCAACAGTGCCACCCATCCCCTCTGTCTACCTGCCTGTCTTTTGATACAATGTATATCATTGGATGTTAAGCTCCCAACTATATCCTCTTTCAGCCGCAACTTAACTTGCCCACAACATCATACTTGCCAATCACCAACTGTGAAACAAGATAATCTACTTTACCCCCATATAAGGCAAGCATTCAAATATAATACCTTCAGTGCTGAAGGTGTTGATAAGGCAAGTGTTGACTATGGTCATGACCAACCTCTGAAAACACATCATCACAGCAGCTGTGAGTGCAAATAGTTGATAGTCATTGAGGCAGCTCACCCTGACATTCTAAGACACTGGAATGGTTTTTGCCCCTTTGAAGCAAGTGCATACCTTTAACTTCAGCAGTGAGAGATTGAAGACGCCCTTGAATATTCCCACCATTTGGTTTGCACAGCTTTTCATTGCCCTATCAGGTACAAGATCAGGGCCTTCTTGAACAATGTTCCGACGTCTGCCTCCAAAACAATCATCGGATGCTGCAGGTATTCACGCAAGTAAAGTCTTATTCTCCCTTTTAAAGTTTGCATCAAATGCTTTGAGTTCATCTGGGAGTGAAACATCATAGCCCTTCTTAGTTAGGTTTTGCCTTGTAGGAAGGAATGACCTGCACCCCTGCCAGAGCTGACCTGCATTAAGTTCTGATTCTAAATTCAATTGGAATTGTTTTTTTTAGCTCTTAAAATAGCCTTCTGTAGGTCGTACCTGGACTTCTTGTTTAGTTCTGGATCTCCAGTCTTGAATCCCTCAGCAGACTAAGAATCTTTTCATCCATGGCTCTTTGCATTAAAAAACCAACTTCTGACATTTCCTCCCTTTACTTTCCTCTAATCACCTTAAAGTTATGTCCTCTCATGTTAGCCATTTCCACCTTGGGAATAAGTTGTTGGCTGTTCACTCTGTCTATCTCTCATAAGCTTAATCACCATTTTGAAGTCACGTCTCATGCCCTTTGCTCCAAAGAGAAAAGCCATAACTCACTCAACTTTTCCTCATAAGACATGTTCTCTAATCCAGGCAGCATCCTGGTAAATCTTCTTTGCACGTTTGTAAAGCTTCCGCCTCCTTCCTATAATGAGAAGATCAGAAGCGAATACAACCGAATACAAATGTGGTCTAACCAGAGTTGTATAGAGCTGAAACATTACCTTTGAACTTATTCCCCTGAATAATGAAAGCTAAGAAGTTATTTTGGACATGGGGATCATTCTTTATCAACAATGCTACTTGACCTGCTGAGTTCCTCCAGCGTTTTGTGTTTGTTCCTATAGATATTGGATAATGCTGGAATGTGGTGTTGAGGTGAAAGGTTAGATTCTTTTTTTTGTAATAAATTAGTACATTTCAACATAACTATTGATTAACTTACATGAATATGGGGTAATGAGATTGTTATTAAGAACAGATAAAATGTAATTGGTAGTTTTTAAAAATCTTTTTGTTGACCTTTTATATTCACTTTCTTATACTCTGTATTCTTCTATCTAGAAACTAATAAAAGTATTGGAAAAGGAAAGGTTAGCCAAGATCTTATAGAAAGTTGGTACAGGCATCCGGAACCAAGAGTTCTGTTCCTGGTTTGATTTCTTAAGGATAAAGTATTCTGGAAAAGAAAGAAAGTGGCAATTATAATAAAAGATAATCATATACCATCAGGTAGACATATGTGTTAAAGAATCTATTTTATTAGAACTGAGGAACAGGAAAGGAGATATTACACTGCCAGATGTTGATTACAAGCTAGAAGAGATTGAGAGGAAGATAAAGGAACAAAGTAGCAGAACATTGCAGAGTGATGTAAGATTCAAATAGAGACAATGTGGGAACTTAATTTATTGTAACATGGACTGAAACATAGATCAACTATAAAAGAACAGTTAGCAGCCGGTCATCCGGTTATGTAGTGGCATCAGCACCAGACTTTGAGGCGAACATTCCTGGGTTCGATTCCAGCCAGCTCCTAGCATGCTTGCATTTGAGCTAAGTTGAGCATCAGGTTAGCAACTCAGCCTCGAAAAAAAAAGAGAAATGTTAAGGAAGTGGCAAAAATGCCGCTCGATGTGCCATATGGCGCGAAAAGGGACAACATAAAAGAACCGGCAGTGTGAGGGACAAGTAAAGATAGGAATTCCTCACAAACACACACAAAAAATCATTACCTTTATGCTCCATCTCTTGACCTTGCTATGGCCTTTCACCTTACCCTCAAGCCTGCACTGCACTTTCTCTGTAACCGTAACACCTCACTTTACGTTGTTTTCTCTTCTACCTACTCGATGCATGGCTGTGATGAAGTGAAATGCTTGGGCATGCAAAGTTTTTCACTGCACCTTGGAGCACGCGATTATAAACGGATTTACAAATTTACTTCAATGAGGTATGAAGCAGTGCTGCAACTAATGGGATGGGCGGAACATTGAAGATTTAAGGGAGGTTTGACAGAGCAGATGTTGAGGAGATGATTTCATTGATGGGGAAATTAGAATCAGACAGCATATTTTTAGAATAAGGCAGAAATGAGCTGAATCCCTATTTCCTAAAGGATTATTAATTTTTTAAAATTCCCTATCCCAGAGAGCTGTGGAAAGAGGCCAAGGAGCCCAGTCAAGGGCTAATTAGACAGTTATGCATCACAGGGAATTTAAGAGATACTGGAAACAGGGACAGCAAGATGGACTTGATGTTGAAATTAAATCAGCTGCAATGTTATTAAATGGCAGAGTAGAATGAACGGACAATGTAACCAGTCCTGCTCCTAGTCCTCATGGGTGTGTGGAGGGAGCACCTCAGAGAGAGAGAGAGAGTGTGATAGAGCTCCCTTACACTCATTGTGGACAAGTGGTGTGAGGGGAACTCATGGGTGAAAGCAGATGTTAACATTCTTTTTAATTATTCATGCTGTGGGTAAGGCACTCCTGGCAAGGTCACAGATCTTTGGTGTAATTCCCCTTCAGAAGATGATTGTGAGTAGCCTTCTGGAACCTCTGCACTCCCTGTGAAGGAACTCCCACTGTGATGTTGGGTAGGGCTTTGCAAGATTTAGACTCAGTTATGACGAAGGAATGGTAGTAATTTTTTTACAAGTCAGGATTTGTTCAAAGCTCAAAGTAAATTTATTACCAAAGTACATATATGTTACCATATTCAATGTTGGGGTTCATTTTCTTTCAGACATTCACAAGAGAAAATAGAACTACAATAGAATTTTACAAATAGACAAAGACTAACAAACAACCAGTGTGCAAAATATAAACTGGCACGTAGCCTTTAATTACAGGCTCTTGCCCCATCATTGAACTGTTCCCACAAGCTATGGACTCACTTTCAAGGATGCTTCATCTCATGTTCTCAATTTTTTTTTTGCTTATTTGTTAATTGTAATCATTTTCTCATTTGTATTTGCACAGTTCGTTGACTTCTGCATTCTGGTTGCGCTCCCAAATTAAGTGGTCTTTCACTGATTCCGTTATGGTTTTATTCTATAGACTTATTGAGTATGCCCACAATAAAATGAATCTCAGGGTTACACATGGTGACATGTGTGTACTTTGATAATAAATTTACTTCAATCTTTTAAATGTGTCTCTTAAAAAAATAAAATAAACTACTTTGTCAGCTGGAAGTACCTCCTTGGTAGGGAGGAGGACCCACCACTTACACAGTGCGTAATGGCAGCTAGACCTTGCTGCAGATACCTGGTGGAAGTAGCTGGACCTTGAAGAGTAGGTTGACACGGTATAGCCTCCATATAGTGAAGGTGCCTGCAGATAGTTATATCGGATTGGGTTCAAAATCTCATTTTGAATTTTGGGCTTTATGAACAGAGAACCCAATCCAAATCTCAATGTTGTATATGGTATACATAGAGTACTGTGCAAAAGTCTTGGCACATACATATAGCTAGGGTGCCCAAGACAGTACTGTAATAATTTTATCTATTGCAATGTACCGCTGCTGCACAAACAGCAAACTTTTTGATATCTATATGGGTAATGATAAAACTGATTCTGAATTGAGTCTGTATTGTGGACTGAGAGCGAAAGGGGTCAGGGAGAGAGGAATCATGGTTAGGAAACAGGAAAGGGAGAGGAGAGGGAGCATGAAGCACCAGAGAGACAAAACTGTAATGGTCAGAAAAACAATTGTTTGGAATCAAATGTCTTTGCCTGGTGTCTCAGGGTTGGGTGTGTCGGCCCCCCCGTGCCACCCCCCCCACCCCAGCCCCCGGCACTCCTTCTCTGCCACAAGTCCCCCACGCTTCCCACATTGCTCCATCCTCACCATTCCCAACATCTTTTGCTCCCACTAGATTTACAAACTCGCTGTCCGCTCCATGTTGACAAATACAGTACTGTGCAAAAGTCTTAGACAGCCTAGCTCTCTCAGGCCACCCCTCTCTCTCTCTCTCTCTCTCTCTGTGACTAAGACTTTAGCACAATACTGTATATATAGCTAGGGTGCCTAAGACTTTTGCATTTTGAAAAGAAATGTACTTTGAACTTTGAGCCATCACAGGCCTGGATGGTGGGGCTCTGATGATGGATGCTGCTTTCTCATGGCAGTGCTCCAGGTAAATGTACTCAGTTTATAGATTTGTGCAGAATTTGGAGATGAGCCTGCAGGCATTGGTGTCCCATGTTCATGATGCCCCTGTCCTTGTTGATGGTAGAAGATATGGGCTTGAGAGATGCTGGTGGGTTAGCCTGGACAAGTAGATAGAAGCAGTGTGTGGAGACACGCGCTGTTATCACTGAGTCATCGGTGGATAGAATGAGAATTCAGAGTAATTCACGGATTGCAAGTCAAGACTACAAGGCCACGAGGACATACAGTATGAGCAGAATTAGGCCATTTGGCCCATTGAGTCTGCTGTGCCTTTTGATTATTTTCCCTTTTAAACTCATTCTTTTACCTTGTAGCCCTTACTAAATAAGTACCCATCATCCTCTGTTGTTGCTATGTTGTGGATGGTGTGTTGACGGAGCTGAACTCATCCAGCCAAGTGGAGAGAATTCCGACCCCACTTGTGCCTGTGGATGTGGAAATGCTTTGGAATGTCAGGAGGAAAGTCACTCGCTGCGGGATGCGTGGCCTCTGACCAGTTCGTGAAGCTGTAGTATTTACGCAGCCACAAACAACAGCAGATACTGAGCAACAAACAATCTGCTGGAGGCACTTAGAGGGTTGAGCAGGATCAGAGGGAGGAAAGAATTGTCGATGTTTTAGGTTGAAACCCTGATGCAGTGTTTCAAACCAAGTTTCTGTAGTATTTATATGGGTTGTTCAGGTAAGTTTCAAAGTTCAGAGTAAACTTATTATCAAAGTACATATACATCACCATATACAACCCTGAGATTCAATTTCTTGTGGGCATACTGAATAAGTCCATAATAGAATAATAACTATAATAGCAGCAATGAAAGACCAAACCAACTATGTGTTCAACCAATGTACAAAAGAGCACAAACTGTGCAAACGCAAAAAGAAAGAAATAATAAAGATAAATAATTAATAAATATTGAGAACATGAGCTGAAGAGTCCTTGAAAAAGAATCCATAGCTTGTGGGATCATTTCAGCAATGGGGCAAGTGATGTTGTGTCAGACCCTTTGCTTCAAGAGTCTGATGGTTGAGGGATAATGACTGTTCCTGAACCAGGTGGTGTGAGGCCTCAGTACCTTCTTCCTGATGGTAGAAGTGAGAAGAGAGCACGTCCTGGGTGGTGGAGGCCCTTTATGATGGATGCTACTTTCCTGCCACAATGCTCCGTGTAGATGTGCTCGTGATGTGCTTTTACTCGTGATGGATTGGGCGTCTCCACTACTTCTTGTAGGATTTTTTGTTCAAGGGTTTGGTGTTTCTACATCAGGCAGTGCTGCAGCCAGACAATATACTCCCACTACACATCTATAGAAGGTTGTCAAAATTTTAGATGTCATGCTGAATCTTCATAAATTCCAAAGTAGAGGCACTACCGTGGTTTCTTTGTACAGTAATTGCCCTTACATGCTGGCCCCAGGACAGGTCCTTTGGAAGTATAATATGGTGAAATTTAAAGTTGCCGACCCTCTCCACCTTGATCCTCTGATGAGGACTGGCTCATGGACCTTGACGTTTCTCCGCCTGGTCAATAATCAACTCCTTGGCGTTGCTGACGTTGAGAGAGAGATTGTTTTTGTGGCACCGCAGCCAGATTTTCAAGCTCTCTGCTATATGCTGATTCATCATCACCTTAGAGTCGGCCTGCGACAGTGGTGTAGTCAGCAGACTTGAATATGGCATTGGAGCTGAACTTTGCCACACAGTCATAAGTGTAAAGCGAGTAGAGCGGGAGGCTAAGCACACAGCCTTGTGGTGCTGATGGATTGTGGAGGAGATGTTGCTGATAATCTAAACTACTGGGGTCTGCCAGTGAGGAAATCAAGGATCCAATTGCACAGGAGGTATTAAAGCCAAGGTCTTGAAGCTTATAGATTAGTTTTGAAGGGATGATAGTACTGAATGCCAAGCTGTGATCAATAAAGTGCATCCTGATGTATGATGTATGAATCTTTGCTGTCTTGATGTTCCAGCGTTGAGTAAAGAGCCAATGAGATGGCATCTGCTGTGGACCTGTTGCTCCAGTAGGCAAATCGGAGTGGATCCAAGTCGCTTCTCAGACAGCAGCTGATATGTTTCATCACCAACCTCTCAAAACACCTCATCACAGTGGATGTAGGTGCTACTGGACGATAGTTATTGAGGCAGGTTATCACATTCTTCTTCGGCACCGGTATAACTGAAGACTGCTGAAGCGATAGGTTAAAGAGTTCTGTGAACACTGCTTAATGCTAAAACTAGCAAGTTGGTTTATTATTGACAAATATACAGAGGGACAGTAAAAAACTTTGTTTTGAATGCTCTGCATACCAATCAGATCATTTCAACAGTGTAGTACAAGGGAATCAATAACAGCAAGCAGAATAAAGTGTTATTTATAAGCGTTACACAGAGAAAGTGCCGTACAGGCAGACAATAAGTTTTCGGGTCACAACAAGGTCAATTGTGATGTCATGAGTCCATCTTATCATGGTAGGGAACCAATCAACATTTTTTTAACAGTGGGATGGAATCTACACTTGAGCCTGGTGGTGCATGTTTTTGGGCTTTTGTGTCTTCTGCCCAATGGGGGTGGGGGGTGGGGATGGTGGCACAGGAGAGGACAGAGAATGTTCCAGGTGGTAGGTACCTTTGGTTCAGTTGGTAGCTTTACCAGGGCAGTGAGAAGTGTAGACAGATTCCATGGAAAACAGGCTGATTTCTGCGACCCTTAAAATATGCAGATAGTGGGCTTGGTGAATTGTTGATAGTAATGCCATTGAATGTCAAGAGTGGGTGGTTATTCTGTATAAGGAGGTAGTTGTTAACTGGCAAATTTAAAGTGTAAATGTTACTTGTCTAACATAAACTCATGTCTACCATAGTCTATATCTCAGACTAGGAAAATCTTTAAACAGAAGAGATTCTGCAGATGTAATCCACAGTAATACACACAAAACGATAGAGGAACTTGGCAGGTCAGGAAGCACTAATGGAAAAGAATAAAGTGTCGACTTTTTGGGTTGAGATTCTTCATCAGAAATGGAAAAGAAGGGGGTAGATGCCAGAATGGAAAATCTTTATCTGAACTGGTAGAGTGAAGTTTAGAGTTTTGAAGACAATATTGGTCCTTTTTGTTTTTTTGCGCAGCCTAGAAACAGTTAACCATAAACCTGCTCTTTATGTGCAAGCAGCAATCTATTCAGAAAGAGAAAAAGGTTCCTTTAGCTGGACTATCATTGCTTTTGAACCATTTACTGAGGGACAGCATGAATAGGTCAATGTGTTGGTGGGGAAATTTCAGTGATATCATAAAGTTTTCCACAAGGCTCCTGTGACTAATTAAGATGAGTAAAATAAATATCTATTTTTTATGTAGAAAAATTTTACAAGGTTTGTTTTAATTTTATTTAAATTTTGATTTTGCCAGCTTGCAAGTCAACTGCATTTTTTTTCTTGATTAATTTAGAAGCTTCCTGAAGATAACACTTCAAACAGACTGAGCAGCTGAATTTTGTTGCAGGTTCTAATTTTAGCATGATAGATGATGATTCAAAAAGAAATTTGTGGTATCTTAAATTCTTTTCTTTAAAATGATGTAAAGACAGTCTAGTATGATAGATGGTATTTTATAGCTTCTGGATAAATGAAAATTCAAAAAATTCTGAAGATACAGCAATGAAAACAGAAAATGTAGGAAGCATCACCTGTGGAATGAGAAATGCTGACAACTGTACCTTTGGATCACAAGGCCCCAATATTCCCACTCTACATTCTTCTACCTCTTCAAATTTTCTCCCTCAAGATTTTCCTTTAAATTGTTCCTGGAGGTCAAGATTGGTGATCAGCCTAATATCTCATCCAACTTGAAGCTTAGCTACTAAGCCCGGCGGAGCCTTTCCTACTGACAGGGGAAGAAGCCAAGGCAGGTTACTGGTGCCTTAAAACCAGTTGCTTTGGGCAGATGGGGCTCCTCAGCTATAACTGGCAGCTCATCTAGGAGAAGGAAACTCTGATCTCAAGCCTCCTCTGCCTGACGGCTATATACCTACTCATGGGGAGGACTTTGGGAGTAAACCCCAAGGTAAAATCCAAAGCTGGAGTCCAGATTAGAATCAGAATCGGGTTTAAAATCACCGGCATGTGTGATGAAATTTGTTGTGATGCAGCAGCAGTATGTTGCAATGCACCATAATAAAAACTGTGAATTACAGTAAAACGTATGTATGTATATCATTGTTCAAAGTTCAAAGTAAATTTTATTACCAGGGTACAACCACATACAACCTGAGATTCACTTTCCTTCAGATATACTCAGCAGATCTATAGAGTAGTAACTATGACAGGATCAATGAAAGATCAAGTAGAGTGCAAAAGACAACAAGCTGATCAAATGCAATTATAAATAAATAGTAATAAATAATGAGAACATGAAATAACACAATGAATCCTTAAAGTGAGATCACTTGTTGTGGGAACACCTCAAAGGATGGCCAAGTGAGTGTAGTTAGCCCCTTTTTATTTCTAGAGCCTGATGGTTGTGGGATAGTAACTGTTCTTGAACCTGGTGGTGCGAGTCCTGAAGATTTTGTACCTGCTATCTGATGGCAGCAGTGAGAAAAGAGCAGGCATGGCCTGGGTGGTGAGGATCTCTGATGATGAATGCTGTTTTGCTACAATAGCGTTTCATGTAGATGTGCTCAATGGACATGGCATTAAAGGTTACAGAGAGAGGGCCAGGAACTGGGGTTGAGGAGGAGATAGAAAAAAGGATCAACCATGATTGAATGACAGAGCAGACTCGATGGGCCAGATGGCCTAATTCTGCTCCTATGTCTTATGGTCATGTGGTTTGGAGGTTTTATCCATGATGTACTGGGCCAAATCCATTACTTTTTGTATGATTTTCTGTTCAAAGGCATTGGTGTTTCCGTACCAGGCCATGATGCAGCCAATCAATACACTCCTCACTCCACACTTATATTAGTTTGTCAAAGTTTTGATGTCATGCCAGATCTCTGCAGACTCCTAAGGAAGTAGAGGAGCTGTTGTGCTTTCTTCACAATTGCATTTACATGCTGGGTCCAGGAAAGTCTTCTGAAACAGTAACACCAGGAATTTAAAGTTGTTGAACCTCTCCACCTTTGATCCTCTGTTGAGGACAGTCTAATGGACGTCTGGTTTCCCTCTCCTAATGTCTACAGTCAGGTCCTTGGTCTTGCTTACATTGAGTCAAATTTTCAATCTTCCTCCTGTATGCTGATTTATCACCACCTTTGATACTGCTCACAGTGGTGTCATCAGCAAAGTTGAATATGGTTGTAGCTGTGTTTAGCTACACAGTCATAGGTGTAAAGCAAGTAGGGCAGGGGGCTAAGCACACAGTTTTGTGGTGCACCTCTGTGGATAGAGATCACGGAGGAGATGTTGTTGCCAATCCAAACTGACTGTGGTCTACAAGTGAGGAAATCCAGGATCCAATTGTGCATGGAGTATTGAAGCCCAGGTCTTGGAGCTCATTGATTAGTTTTGAGGGGATGATGGTATTGAATGCCGAGCTATAGTCAATAAGGAGCATTCTGATGTGTGCAGCTTTGCTGTCCAGATGTTTCGGGTTGTGTGAAGAGCTAATGAGATGGTGTCTGTTGTGGACCTATTGCTCTGGTAGGGAAATTGGAGCAGATTCAAGTCGCCTCTCAGTCAGGAGCTGACATGATTCATCACCAGCCTCTCAAAACACCTCATCACAGTGGATGCATGTGAAACTGGACAATAGTCATTGAGGCAGGTCACCACGCTCTTCTTGGGTATTGGAATAATTGAAGCCTGCTTGAGGCAGGTGGGTACCTCACACTGCTGAATGATATAAATAAATAAATGAAAATACACACACACTCACACACACACACACACACACACACACACACACACACACACACACACACACACACACACACACACACACACACACACACACACACACACACACACACACACACACACATTAAATGAATGAAGTAGTGCAAAACAGTACAGGATCCTGATGTTATGAGAACATTTCCTCTGCTGGAAGAAACGTTAGGGCAGAAGATGGTTTCAGAATAAATGACCATCCATTTAAAATTGGAGGTTTTGCTTTAAGGAATTTATGAAAGTTTGTGATTCAAGCCACGAGGATTTTGAATGCTCAGTCAGTTGATATATCCAAAACTAATAAAATATTTTTAGACTTCAGGTAATTTTTTAGATCTTACAAAGATTAGGAAGATAGATTCAAGATTAATATTTTTTGTCACACATACATCGAAACAAACAAAAATGTGTAATTTGTGCTAACAACCAACACACCCAGGGGTGTGCTGGGGTAGCTTTCAGCTATTACCACACAATGGCTAGCAGAGCAACACAGAATGCAGCAAGCAACAAACAACTGTAAAACAAGCCACTTTCCTCCCTCCCACACACCTATATGTTTAAATACACAGTTCTCCAATCCCAGGACAAACCATCTTTGGTAGTCAGCCTCAAGTAGACTTGGACTTTGGTTTAGAGACATCGGGATTAGTCTTTCCCAGTGGAATCACAGAGATTCAGACTCAGCCTTTGGCTCTCCCAGTGAACTCAGATTCACAGCCATTGGGAATCAATTTTCCCACTTGACTCAGATTCACAGCCATTGGGAATCGATTTTCCCTATGGACTCAGAGATTCACAGAGATTGGGAAATCTGTTCACCTCATTACTGGAAGGATGTGGAAACCATAGAAAGGGTGCAGAGGAGATTTACAAAAATGTTGCCTGGATTGGGGAAGCATGCCTTATGAGAATAGGTTGAGTGAACTCAGCCTTTTCTCCTTGGAGTGGCAGAGGGTGAGAGGTGACCTGATAGAAGTGTATAAGATGATGAGAGGCATTTATTGTGTGGATAGTCGGAGGCTTTTTCCCAGAGCTGAAATGGCTAGCATGAGAGGGCACCATTTTAAGGTGCTTGGAAATAGGTACAGAAGAGATGTTAGGGGTAAGTTTTTTACTCAGAGAGTGGTGGGTGTGTGGAATGGGCTGCCGGTGATGGTGCTGGAGGTGGATATGATAGGGTCTTTTAAGAGACTCCTGGATAGGTACATGGAGCTTAGAAAAATAGAGGGTATGGATAACCCAAGGTAATTTCTAAAATAAGTAGATGTTCAGCACAGCATTGTGGCCTGAAGGTCCTGTATTTGTCATAAGGTGGGCATTGGGAATGGACCCAAATGCAAGACACAGACATTGAAGTACTAGGGAGAGGACTAGGTGTATCAAGAAAGCAAGGGAAGTGGGAAAGAAACAACGCTGGACAAGACTAGGAGACAGGGCATGGGCTAGGACTAGAGTAGGAAAGTGGGACTTGGACAAGGAACTATGAACTGGGAACAAGGAACTAGGAACCTGGACGAGGACTCCAAGCCAGAGACTGGACAGGGACCCAGAACCTGGGTCTTTACTTGGGCTCAGACTCCAGATCCAGGCAAGGACAGGATACTGGCAAAACAAACCAACACCTCCACTTGAACCCAGGACCACTTATATTACCGGCCCCCAAGATGAGAATCAGGTGCCTATGAATAAGCTCAAATGAAACAAGGGACAGCTGGAAGACCCGGAGTCTGGTGTCCATGGACCGGACCGTGAACCGGAACACGGACATTAAGGACCGGACCATGACAGTATTGTGTTGTCAGTTTTCTATGTTTCTATGTTTCTAAGTTCTAGCTTAGAGAAAGCAAACAAAATCCTAAATTGTTGATACAAGAAAAGACCATTAAGTTAAAAAAAATCTATAAGCGATTGCTGATTTTTTTTTGCCTTGTTTTCCAACCCAATAACCTCGATGAGGCTGTAGCAGAAGTAGGCATAAACCTGATGGGCCAAATAGTCACCAGGCAGTAACAACTTTACAGTTCTTTCTAAAGACTTCTTATTCTTTCCTGGTGCTCAAGGTGCAGCAATTAGTTGGCCCAGCAGCTTAGGTCATTAATCAAACATCATTTCCTCCTTGAGGACTCATTGAGTCCTGACGAAGGGTCTCGGCCCAAAACGTTGACTGCTCATTTCAACGGATGCTGCCCGACCTGCTGAGTTCATCCAGCTTGTTTGTACATCACTGCCTCCTGACTGGCACCAGCACAAACTGAGGTGACTAATAGATCACCCAGGAGCTCAAAGCTTTCTCACAGTTTTCCGAAAGGATATTTGAAACTTAGGGCTGGTGCCAGATCGAGGAGCAAGTTTTTTTGGGTAGAGCATTTTCAAGTTTATTAGATTTCTTAAAGTAAGAAGGTCAACGTTCAAAGTAAATTTATTATCAAAGTACATAGATGTCACCATATGTAATCCTGAGATTCATTTTCTTGTGGGCAGTTATAGTAAATACAAGAAACACGTTAGAATCAATGAAAGACCACACCCAAAAGGATGAGACAACAACCAATATGCAAAAAAAATTGTGCAAATATAAAAAGAACGAAGAAGAAAAGAAATAATAATAAATAAGTAAGCAAAAAATATTGAGAACATGAGCTGAAGAGTCCTTGAAAGTGAGCTCAGTTCATTGGGAACAGTTCAGTGATGGGCCAGTTAAATTATTCACTCTGGTTCAAGAGTTTGACGGCTGAGGTAATAACGGTTCCTGAACCTGGTGGTATGAGTCCTGAGGCTCCTGTACTTTCATCTCGATGGTAGCACCGAGAAGAGAGCATGGCCTGGATGGTGGGGGTCTCTGATGATGGATGCTGTTTTCCTGTGGCAGCGCTCTGTGCAGATGTGCCCAGTGATGGGAGGGTTTTATCCATGACAGACTGGGCCATATCCACTCTTTTTGTAGGCTTTTCTGTACGAGTGCAGTTTGTGAAGAATCTCTAAAAGAATCAGCGTGAACATGCTGAGCTGTGCAGTGTCAGTAATCTACAGGCTGGGAAATATTTGCTTCCTTTGCATGCAGTGGCAAACATTTACGTTAAATTGTGGGTTGCGAAAGTGACAAATATTCAGATTTCTATGATGTGGGAATATCCCTGATCGTAATTTTTAACACACTCTAATTTCCCCTATCTGGATCGGCATATTAGATACCTGTTTCATGTCTGGGCTTTCTGTATTTTTGGAAAACCCCAAAAATGACTGGTGCACTGATTCAGAGAACACAATCGCGAGCCTACTGTTGCGTGATTAATTACATAACTTTCACTTCCCCCTCTACCTGACTCCATTGCTAATCGCCGAAGTAGTTAAACAGAAAGTGAAAGATCGGGATAAAAGGACTAAGCCATTCAGCCCACTTATGCTGTCTTTTACATCACAGCTTGGATAGTGGATCACGAGGGTAAACTTGCCTGACCTCGCCTTTCACAGTCTCCAATCAGTGGCCTCTTTATTAAGTACACGTGTACACCTGCTCGTTGATTCAAATATCTAATCAGCCGATCATGTGGCAGCAACTCAATGTATAAAACACGTAGACATGGACAAGAGGTTCAGTTGTTGATCAGACCAAACATCATTATAGGGAAGAAATGTGGTCAAAGTGACTTTGACCATGGAATGATTGTTGGTGGCAGACAGGGTGGTTTGACTATGCTGACCTCTTGAAATTTTCTCACATAACAGTGTCTAGAGTTTACAGAGAATGGTACGACAAATGGAAAAAAAGACATCCAGTGAGCGACAGTTATGTGGGTGAAGATGCCTTGTTATTGAGAGAGGTGAGACTGGTTCAAGCTGACAAAAAGGTGACAGTAACTCAAATAATGACTTGCTACAATACCAGTGTGCAGAAGATCTCTGAATGCACAACACATCAAACCTTGAAGTGGATGAGCTACAGCAGCAGAAGACCTCAAAGATACACTCAGATACCATTTTGTTTGGTACAAGAGATACCTAATAAAGAGGTCAAGTGTACTTACTGCAGATGCATCATCTGGCATGCTTGGGGCAATCACAGCACAATCCTTGGGGAGATGAACTCTAATCATCACTTTGGGTTAACAGTGTGATACCACTGTCATACTAAATTGGATAGTTTCAGCACGGGTCTGGCAGCTCAAAGCTAGGTTCTGTGGGCCAACAAATCTGTAACCTGCACATCACCCACTACGTCATGGAGTCAAGAGATCAACTTTAGCTCATTCAGAAGCACAAGAAAATTGGAAAATAGGTGCAGGAGAGACAATGAAAGTACCAAGGGCAGCATAGTAGCATAAAGTTCAAATTTCAAAGTAAATTTTATTATCAAAGTGCATACATATCACTATATACAATCCTCAGTTTCATTTTTCTTGTAGGCATACTCAATAAATCTGCAGAATAACAATCATAACAGAATCAGTAAAACCAACCAGGGCATTCAACCAGCATGCAGAGGACGACAAACTGCAATTACAATAGAGAAGGAAATAAGAAAAATAAATAAATAAGCAACAAATATGGAGAACATGAGATGAGGAGTCTTTGAAAATGAGTCCATTGGTTTTGGGAACATTTCAGTAATGGGGCAAGAGAAATTGAGCCAAGTTATCCCTTTTGGTTCAAGAGCCTGATGGTTGAGAGGTAATTGGTTTTCAACCTTGAGGGGTGGGTCCTGAGGTTCTTGTACCTTCTTGCTGATGGCAACAGTGAGAAGAGAGCTTCTCCTGAGTGGTGGTGGTCCCTGATGATGGATGCTGCTTTCCCGCGACAGTGATTCATGGCTAGCGTAACACTTTACAAGCCAGTGACAAGGGTTTGATCCCCACTGCTGTCTGTAAGCAGTTTGTACATTTATCCTGTGAGCGGATGTGTTTCCACCTGGTGCTCTAGTTTCCCCCAACATTCCAAGATGTACAAGTTAGGGTTAGTAATTTGTGGGCATGCTATATTGGCATCGGAAGAATGCCACCACTTGCGAGCTACCCCCCCAGCCCATCCTTGAACTGAGTTAGTCATTGATGCAAACAGTGCATTTCACTCTATGTTATGATGTACATGTGAAAAATAAACCTAATTTTAAATCTTAGAAACATAGAAAACCTCCAGCACAATACAGGCCCTTCGGCCCACAAAGCTGTGCCGAACGTTACTTTACCTTAGAAATTACCTAGGGTTACCCATAGCCCTCTATTTTTCTGAGCTCCATGTACCTATCCAGGAATCTCTTAAAAGATCCTATCGTATCCGCCTCCACCACCATCGCCACCTTACCCACTTTTCCTTTAGTTACCAAAGGTGTATCAATTTCTAACTTTAAGCTAATAATTAATATAACATCAATTGTCATTATTGATCAATTATCCAGTTCTTTATCACCCTCCACCAGTTTCTAACTTCAATCTGAATGGCATGGTTTTTAATTTCAGTTTCTGTCAGGTAATGCCTAACTTTTCATCGAATGGAAGAGATTTTCCTTGCCATTTAGAAAAGTAATCATGTTACCCTCTGATTTTCAAAATTCCAATAAATACAAGACTGGTTAAAGTAATATCCTTGCAGCTTAACTCTAATGGAGGGTCTCAGAGCTCAAAACATCGACTATTTATTCATTTCTGTAGATGCTGCCTGAACTGTTGAGTTCCTCCATCATCTTGTGTGTGTTGCTCTGAATTTCCAGCATCCTCAGGATCTCTTGTGTTTAACATCCAGACAAATCTCTTCTGCACTTTTGGCGTGGCATGGTGGTGCAGCCAGAAGAACTGCTCCTTACAGGCCAGAGAGCTGAATTCAGTCCTGACCTTGGGTGCTGTCTGGGTGGAGTTTGTACGTTCTTCATGATCTTGTGGGTTTCAGAATTACTCTGGCAATTCAAGGCTGGGTTCTGTGGGCCAACAATCATGTGTCTTTCCTCCCACATCACAAACATATTGGTAGATCAGCAGGCCACTGAAAATTAAGTAAGTGAATGATGTAATCAGAGGGGCCCTGGTGAGAATGTGGGGAGAACAAAAAAATGGACTTAAAATAGGATTACTGGTTGGTGCAGATTAGATGGCCTGAAAGGCTAGTTTCCATACTGAATATTAGGGTCAGAATCAGGTTCATTGTCACTGACAGATGTTGTGAAATTTGCTGATTTGTGGCAGCAGTACAGTTGAAGGGATGGTGAGGTGGAGATGCGCCTCTACCAAAGGAGGTGTAAGGCACTCCTTCTCTCCACGAGCATTCAGGTCACCCTTGGGCAAGGTATAGCAGTTGCTTAGTCGCCCCCACCCTTGATCAGGGTCTCGTGAAGCCATGGGGGCAGGTGGTGGATGGTTGCACGAGCAGCTGGTGCCTAACATAAGTCCTGGCCATGCAACCACGGACACAAGGCAGTCTTTGAAGAGTATTGATAATGGCTGGGTGTCACCTGTCTTGTAAAGACTCTGCCTGGAGGAAGGCAATGGCAAACCACTTCTGTAGAAAAAATTGCCAAGAACAATCATGTTCATGGAAAGACCATGATCTCCCATGTCATATAACATGGACAGTGGAATACATAAAAATTAGAATAAACTGTCAGAATTCTGAATGGACAATGAATCCATAAATTCATTCGCTTTATTTCTCAGACTTTATGGCTCTATGACTTTTCTCAAGGCTAATAAACCCCTGCATCCACTGTTAGTAACATTTCATCATTTGGAAAGTACACATCCTCCCCAGGTTGCAAAAGGCTTCCGTTCCTGTGAATTGTTTGTAGCCCAGACAGTTTACAATTTTGAAATGCAGCCAGAAAATTAATTCCCACGCAACAGTAAATGCCTGGAGCCCTGCAGCAGTCTCGGCCTGAAGCATTAACTGTATATTGCCTCTCCATGGACGCTGCCTGACCTGCTGAGTTCCTCCAGCATTTTGAATGAGTTTCTCTGGATTTCCAGAATCTCAAGTCAAGTCAAATCAAGTTTATTATCATTTCGACCATAAACTGCTGGTACAGTACACAATAAAAACGAAAGAACGTTCCTCCAGGACCCTGGTGCTACATGAAACAACACAAAACTACACTAGACTATGTGAGACAGCACAAGGCTACACTAGACTACGTAAAACAACATAAAAACTGCACTAGACTACAGACCTGCACAGGACTACATAAAGTGCATAAAACAGTGCAGGGCAGTACAATAATTAGTAAACAAGACAACAGGCACTGTAGAGGACAAATTACAATATAATAATAAGTGATGTAGATGTCGGTCTGGACTCTGAGTATTGAGGAGTCTGATGGCTTGGGGGAAGAAACTGTTGCCCAGTCTGGTCGTGAGAGCCTGAATGCTTCGGTACCTTTTGCCAGATGGCAAGAGGGAGAAGAGTTTGTGTGAAGGGTGTGTGGGGTCCTTCACAATGCTGTTTGCTTTGCGGGTGCAGCGTGTAAATATGTCTGTAATAGAGGGAAGTGAGACCCGATGATCTTCTCAGCTGACCTCACTATCCGCTGCAGGGTCTTGTGATCCGAGACGGTGCAATTCCCGAACCAGGCACTGATACAGTTGCTCAGGATGCTCTCGCTACATCCTCTATAGAATATGGTGAGGATGGAGAGGGTGTGGGAGATGGACTTTTCTCAGCCGTTGCAGAAAGTAGAGACATTGCTGGGCTTTCTCAGCTATGGAGCTGGTGTTGAGGGACCAGGTGAGATTCTCCATCAGGTGAACACCAAGAAATCTCTTGTGTCTATGGCAAATTCATCCTATTGATCTCTTACCCACTCATTTCTATGTATAGACCATACTTAAGTCAGATATTTGTAACTTGGGAAGAACCAGTCACCTTCCCTGCTCTTCTTAGCTGCTGCTGAATGACTTCATCGTTGGCTCCAGTGAAATCTATTAGCTGTACTTTTGCCCATTTAGTCAATATGTTGCACAGCCTATCTGAAACATGCAGGCTCAGTGCAGAGGGCTATGTAATGTCGCAGAGAACTGGCCAGGACAGGCAAATTGAAATTATTACATCAATGAAGTGCTTGTCACCACTTCATGACTAAGAAAATCATTCTACCGTTAATGAGGTGTCTTCATGCATTGTTGTCAGGGGAAGAGCAGGTGCTCAAATCTACACAGCAAGATCCCATCAATTGTGAAATGGTGATGACCCCAGAATTATGGAAACACATGGGGCTCCGGTTTCCTCCCACACTCCAAAGACGTAGCGGTTGGTGGGTTAATTGCTCATTGTAAATTGTCCCTTGATTAGGCTAGGATTAAGTCGGGGAATTGCTGGGCAGTGAGACTCGAAGGGCTGGAAGGGCCTATTCCACACTATAGTTCAGTCAATCCATAAACAATATATAAATAAGCAAATAAACAAATAAAATAAAAGGAAGGTGTTTGACATATCCTGTCCATGAATTTTGAGAAAGAACCATTTAAGTTAATCTCACTTTCCTAGAACCATAGAACTATAGAATATTATAGCACAGAAACAGGCTCTTCAGCCCTTTTTGGCTGTGCTTGCCCCACTGACCTGCACCTAGACCATATCCCTCCATACCCCTCTCATCCATGTACCTGTACAAGTTTTTCTTAAATGTTAAAAGTGAGCCTGCATTTACCACTTCATCTGGCAGCTCATTCCACACCCCCACCACTCTCTGTGTGAAGAAGCTCCCCCTAATGTTCCCTTCAAACTTTTCCCTTTTCACCCTTAATCCATGTCCTCTGGTTTTTTTCTCCCCTAGCCTCAGTGGAAAAAGCCTGCTTGCATTCACTCTTATCTATACCCATCATAATTTTATACACCTCTATCAAATCTCCCCTCATTCTTCTACGCTCCAGTTCCTGTTCTTAGCTCACAGCCTCCATGGTTACGGCAGAGTAAAGGGTCAATCCCAGAGTACTTACATACTCTTTCCTTGCTGTTATGTTCACCTCACAGTTTTCTTCAGTCTTTCTTTCAAAGAAAGCACACAAAGCTGACCGATATTTTCTGAAAACCAAATTCCTCCATCTGTGGCATCATCCTGATTCAAGCCTCTCAAGCACTCTGACCTCATCTCCTCTGTTCAGGAAAAGCGTCTTCCCCTCTGCCATCCAATTTCTCAATGGACATTGAAGTCATGAGCACCAGCTCACTACTTTTTATTTTTATTCTTGCACTACTTATTTAATTTAACTATTTAATATATATATATACTTAGAGTAATTCTCATATTTTTTCTATTAATATGTATTTCATTGTACCGCTGCAGCAAAGACAACAAATTCTATGATTATGTAGATGGGTCATATTCTGCATGGAGGTTGATGACCAGTGGTGTGCCTCAGGGATCAGTTCTGGGAACTCTACTCTTTGTGACCTGGATGACGAAGTAGAGCGATGGGTTAGTAAATTTCCTGATGACACATAGGTTGGGGGTATTATGGTTAGTGTAGAGGGCTGTCAGACGTTACAATGGGACATTGATAGGATAGGATGCAAAACTGGGCTGAGAAGTGGCAGATGGAATTCAACCCAAGTGTGAGGTGGTTCATTTTGGTAGGTCAAATATGATGGCAGAATATAGTATTAATGGTAAGACTCTTGGCAGTGTGGAGAATCAGAGGGATCTTGGGGTCCGAGTCCATAGGACACTCAAAGTTGCTGTGCAGGTTGACTCTATGGTTAAGAATGCATACAGTGCATTGGCCTTCATCAACCATGGGATTGAGTTTAAGAGCCGAGAGGTAATGTTACAGCTATATAGGACCCTGGTCAGACCCCACTTGGAGTACTGTGTTCAGTTCTGGTCACCTCACTACAGGAAGGATGTGGAAACTATAGAAAGGGTGCAGAAGAGATTTACAAGGATGTTGCCTGGATTGGGGAGCATGCCTTATGAGAATAGATTGGGTGAACTCGGCCTTTTCTCCTTGGAGTGGTGGAGGATGAGAGGTGACCTGATAGAGGTGTATAAGATGAGGAGAGGCATTGATCGTGTGGATAGTCAGAGGCTCTTTTCCCAGGGCTGAAATGGCTAACACGAGAGAGCACAGTTTTAAGGTGCCTGGATAGGTACAGAGGAGACATGCGGAGTAAATTTTTAACTCAGAGAGTGGTGAGTGTGTGGAATGGACTGCTGGCAGATACGATAGGGTCTTTTAAGCGATTCCTGGATAGGTACATGGAGCTTAGAAAAATAGAGGGCTATGGGTAACCCTAGGTAATTCTAAAGTAAGCACATGTTTGGCACAGCATTGTGGCCTGAAGGACTTGTATTGTGCTGTAGGTTTTCTATGTTTCTATATGCCAGTGATATTAAAACCTGACTCTGATTCAGATCCCTGCAGTCAAGCCCAAAGTCTTACCAGGGAGAAGGCAGGGGATTGGGGTTGAGAGGGAAATCGATCCACCATTATGAAATGGCGGAGCAGACTCCATGGGCCAAATGGCCTAATTCTGCTCCTATGTCATATGGTCTAAAGCTATATATTTCAGTGCAATCACCTCTGCTAAACTGTCTAGACTAAAAGAGGCCCAGTCAGCTTTGCTTTCTTTCAAACGACTATTCGTAGCAATGAATTGTGTGAATCTTCATTGTACCCTGTCTAACCTCTTGTTGTATGTTAGCTGCATGTAGTCCTGCTGAATGTTGTGGGCATGCTATGTTAGTGCTGGAATGTATGGTGACACTTACGGCTGCCCCCAAGCACATATTTTGGTGTGTTGGTTGTTAACACCAACGGCACATTTCACTGTATGTTTTGATGAACATGTAATTAATAAATAAATCCAAACTAGACTATCAGACCATAATACTTAGGAGCAGAATTAGGCCATACAGCCCATCAATTCTGCTCCAACATTCCATCATGGCTGATTTGTTATACCTTTCAACCCAATTCTCCTGCCTTCTTCCCATAACCTTTGATGTCCTGACTTATCAAGAACTTATTGACCTCTGCTTTAAATATACCCAATGACCTGGTCTCCACAGCCACCTGTGGCAAAGAATCCCTCAGATTAACTAACCTCTGGCTGAAGAAATTCCTCCTAATCTTGGTTCTAAATGGACATCTCTTTATTCCAAACGTTCCCAACATTTTTTATGCCACGGATCCCAGGCTGCTCTATTCTGAGGCTGTGTCCTCCAGTCCTAGACTTCCGCAAAATAGGAAACATTCTCTCTGCATCCACTTTATCCAGACATTTTAATATTCAATATGTTTCAATGAGATCCCCTTTCATTCTTCTGAACTGCAGCTAGCACAAGATTCAAGATTCAACATTGTTTAATGCCATTTCCACTACACAAGTGTAAAGGAGAAAGAAATAATTGTTACTCTGGCTTCGATGCAGTCCAAAATAAAACACAATAAGTTAAAAGCACAATAAATATAACTAAACAAGATAGCTTATATGCATGTATTGATTGTATGTCCATAATGTGACGCAAAGCACAGGAGGCTTTGTACACCTGTACAGCAGGTGGACCAACTGGCGCTCTGGTGCAGTCGGAACAATCTGGAGCTGAACACGCTCAAGACAAAGGAGATGTTAGTGGATTTCAGGAGACATCCCCCCGCTATGTCTCCCCTCACAGTCCTCAGCAGCCCTGTGTCCACCGTGGAGAACTTCAGGTTCCTGGGAACCACCATCTCTCAGGATCTGAAGTGGGAGCAGAACATCAGCACCATCCTGAAGAAGGCCCAGCAGCGGATGTATTTCCTGCGGCTCTTGAGGAAATACGGTCTGCCTCAGGAATTGCTGCTGCAGTTCTACACTGCAGTCATTGAGTCTGTCCTGTGCACCTCCATCATTGTGTGGTTTGGAGCCGCCACCAAGCAGGATAGAACCAGACTACAGCGCACAGTGAGGACTGCCGAGCACATCATTGGAGCCTCCCTGCCCTCTATTGTGAACCTGTACTCTTCCAGGTTGAAGAAGAGGGCGGGGAACATCATAAAGGACTCCTCCCATCCTGCGCACGGACTGTTTGATCTGCTTCCGTCTGGTAGGCGCTTTAGATCCCTCCAGACTAAGACTAATAGGCACTGGAGAAGTTTTTTCCCTACTGCGGTCACTTTGCTGAACAGTTAACTGCCGGTTAACTGTCGGCTAACTATTACTTGGATTGCACTACCTGTATGTATAATCTATATTTTCATTTATATTTATCATTATTATTGTTATGAGCAGAGAGACAACATCTGCCGGAAGTAAATTCCTTGTATGTGCACAGGTACTTGGCGATTAAAGTCTGATTCTGATTCTGATTCTGATTCTGATAAGGTGACTGACAGGAAACAATAAAGTAGGGGTAGTTGGGGGTGTGCTGGGGTGGGTTGGTGGGTGAGGGTGTTGATCAGCCTTACTGCTTGGTGAAAGTAAGAGACTGGTTCTGAAACCTCTGTCGATGTGTGGTGGACAGTATAGTGACTGCCTGTATCGCAGGCTGGTATAGGAACACTAATGCCCTAGAATGGAAAATCCTACAGGAAGTAGTGGATATGGCCCAGTCTATCAGAGGTAAAGTCCTCTCCACCGGTGAGCAAGAAAGCAGCTCCATCATTAGGGACCCCCACTAGCCAGGGCATGCTCTCCTCTCACCACAGCCATCAGGAAGAAGGTACTGGAGCCTTGGGACTCACACCACCAGGTTCAGGAACAGTTATTACCCCTCAATCTTTAGGCTCTTGAACCAAAGGGGATAACTTCATTCAACTCCACTTGCCCCATCACTGAAATGTTCCCACAACCTATGGACTCACATTCAAGTACTCAGTATCTTATGTTCTTGATATTGATTGCTTATTTATTATTAATATTATTTCATTTTCTTTTGGTATTTGCACAGTTTGTTGTCTTTTATACACTGATTGTACATCCAGTTGGTCTTTCATTGATTCTGTATGGTTATTGGCTTTATTGTATATGCCCACAAGAAAATACATCTTGGGGTTGTGTATGGTGATTTATATGTACTTCGATGATAAATTCAGTTTGAACTTTGAACTTCAGTTTTTTGTATGCTTTGTAACCTCCTCCCTCATGGCAATGGGACAAGCAGTCCATGAGCAGGGTGAGTTGGAGAAAAAGGGAAGGAAGAGAGGTTGGAGCAGGAAGCACCAGAGAGTGCTATCCCTACCCCTGGCACTCCTCCTCAGCCAACTGTCCCACACCCTCGCCGCCTCCAACATCCTTCGCTCCCACTAGATTTACAAGCTTGCTCTCAGCTCTAGGGCTTCCGCTCCCCTTTGCTGCTTTCCAAGGATCATGAGGTAGGAAGGGTGACATTAAGACATAACAATATGACAAATACAGACTCGGAGTTGGTTCCACCACTCAGGCTGATCTGCCCCAAGCCTCAACTACTCTTGTATGTCAGTTCACTGTAATCCTCAGTTCCCCCGCCTTTCTTTAAACGCTTCCAGTGATCTGGACTCCATAGTCTACTCTGCTAGAGAATTTTAGTGATTCACCGCCCTCTGAGACAAGAAATCCCAAAGCTTAAGTGATCATTCTTTATAGAGTCATAGAGCCATAGGTAAGTAAGGCACAGAAACAGGCACTTCAGCCCATCTAGTTGAAACTCCCTTCATTGGGACCTTAGCCCTCCATAGCTCTACCATCCATCTACCTATCCAAACTTCTCCTAGACGTTGAAATCGTGCATGCACCAGTTGTGCTGGCAGCTTGTTTCACATGCTTACAACCCTCTGAGTTATCTAAGTAAACTCTATCTCATTTTTTCATACCCAACATCTACCCTGGTAGGACTTTAAGGCTTCAATAAGTCATCAAGAGGAAACACTGCTTCAGTGTAGGCAGAGGGAGGCTGCTTTGACAGACCCCAGTAACAGTCATTCACAGAGTGAAGTCTGAGCGAAACAGAACCTGGGAATAAGGTAAATGAAACTCTCTCAGACCTTATTCGTAGGAAGTCCAAAACAAGAGTACACGACTGTGAATTAAGAACATTAGAGTGAGGTCAGATAAGGTTGCATGTTGAACCATACTGAGAAGGTCCTTGGGATTATTTCATCTTTCATTTTGTCAGGAATTCAGTTATCTTCTTCCCACAGAAGCTAATGATTGATTCATTATCTGACCTTTCTCAAAGAATATGACGCATAGAATGTTACACTCCATCAGGGAGGAGGTACAGAAGTCTGTAGACACACACTCACCA
Organism: Hemitrygon akajei; assembly: GCF_048418815.1. Classification (NCBI taxonomy): domain Eukaryota; kingdom Metazoa; phylum Chordata; class Chondrichthyes; order Myliobatiformes; family Dasyatidae; genus Hemitrygon; species Hemitrygon akajei. The sequence goes on along the minus strand of NC_133128.1, from coordinate 16,455,803 downwards.
TTTCAGAAACAAATTCTTCCCCTCCCCCATCAGATTACTGAATGATCTACCTCATTATTTTTTCTCTCTCTTTGCACTACTTTAATTTTTTAATGCACTGTTGTAATTATTGTTGCAACTATAGTTATTTTAATGTATTGCACTTTGGTGCAAAACAACAAATTTCATGACATACGTTTGTGACAGTAAACCTGATTCTGATATTCAGAAAATGAAGGATTCACGGCGCTTCAGAAGAAGTGGCAGAATGAAATTGATTGTCTAGCCTTTTCAAGGGTACGTTTGAGCTTAATGACCTCCTTGAACACAGAACGTACAGCACAGAGCAATAGAGTAGAGCAACATGCCCTTCTTTGGTAGCTTTTACATTTCGTTCTGCATGGTTCTTGTTCTATCTTATTCTAGCTCAATGCACTGTGTGATGATATCAGCAATATGTGAAGTAAGCTTTTCATTGTATCTTGGTACATGTGACAATAATGACCAGTTCAAATGCCAATACCATTACCAAAGTTACAGAAGACAAATAAGAGGTTCAGCAGTGTTTAAAATTTTGAAGGTTTTAGATAAAGGAAATAAGCAAACTGATTCTTGTAGCTAATGTGTTGTCTACAGGAAGTTACAGATTTAAGGTGATTAGCAAATGGGCGTTTGATGTTCACTTTAATTTTGATTGATCAAAAGGTATGGCTCCATGCTGAGCAACACGCACAAAAAGATGGAGGAACTCAGCAGGTCAGACAGCATCTATGAAGTGAAATGTTTCCGGATAATTTCAGGATATTTCAGGGGTTTTTCAAAAAGAGGTTTATTCTCCTCCATTGGCGCATGTTTGCCTTAATTAGTCAGTGCATTGAGTTCAGAAGCCAGGAACTTACGTTTCAGCTTTATAAAACTCTAATTAGGCCACATCTGGAGCATTGCAAACATTTCTGGTCACTGCATTATAGGAAGGGTGTTGAGGCTGTGGAATGAGTGCAGAAGAGGTTTCCCAAGGTGCTACTGGGATTTGAGGGCATGTGCTACAGCGAGAGTTTGGCAAAAGCTTGGGTTATTTTCTCTGGAATGACAAAGGCTGAGGGGGAGATCTGATAGAGGTTTATAGGATTATGTGAGGCATAAATGGCACAGATGGACAGTATCATAAACATGAGAAAATCTGCAATATACGTGAAATGCTGGAGGAACTCTAGGTCAGGCAAACATCTATGGGAATTAATAAACATTTGACGTTTTGGACCAAGACCCTTCATCAGGGTCTTCCATTTTGTGGAGATAGACAGTATCTTTTCCCCAGAGCTGAAACGTCTAACTCCAGAGGGTATGCGAGGGATGTTGAGGGAGAAGTTTCTTTACACAGAAAGTGGTGGGTGTCTGGAATGTTAACATGTTAGCTGTTCATATAAAATAACTTATGGACGTTATTTGAAACATTTTATTTTATTTGGAAATGCAATGTGGAACAGTCTCTTCTGGCCCAATGAGTCACACCACCCAACAACCCATCAATTTAACACTAGCCTAATCACAAGACAACTTACAACGATCAATTAACCTACTAAACAATGTTTTAGGAATGTGAGAGAAAACTGGAGCAGCTGGAGGAAATCCACACAGCTCATGGGGAGAATGTACAAACAAATTACAGACTGCACTGGAATTGAACTCCGAGCTCTGGGATGTGCTGAGCTGTAATAGCGTCACACCAAATGCTACACCACCGTGATGTGCCTTCCATCCTTTTGTTTCAGCTGCCAAGCCACCTTTAAATTCTAGCACTTTCCATTTTTCAGTTTCAGCTCATCAGTCTATTTCTTTTCTGTTACTCCCTAATCTCAACAAACTTTACCTTAAAATTCCTTTGAGGTTTACTTTCAGAAGAAATATGAGTAAATCCTATCCTGAGATATTAGTCTAAAAGCCGTTAAATTTAGACAGCTTCAAGGCGAAGCCTTGGCAGAGTCATTCCAGGTTCTGGGCAATTAGAGATGTGTGACTTTCCTTTCTGCTTTACAGTAATCAAAATGACTTGTAAAGTGATATCAAAACTATTCTTAATCCATGCCAAAGTCAGGTACTCAAAAAAAATGCATATAATCAGGTTGAAGAACAGTTACTTCCCTACAATCTTAAACAAACTGACACAACCCTACTCACAGAAGCATAAGAGTACTTGGGCAACTTTGATTACTAAAAAGGACTTCATTTGTTTTAATTGTGTTGTTTCTTAGCAAAAAGATCCATATAATTTACGTTTAATTTATGCTTTTTCTCGTGGCTGCTCAGTGTTCTACTTTATTATGTACACCTGTACACCTGCTCGTTAATGCAAGCATCCAATCAGCCAATCATGTGGCAGAGACCCAATGTAGAGGGTGGCATAGTGGCGTAGTGGTTAGCATAATGCTTTACAGTACACCTGATCTGAGGTTAATTCCCGCCGCTGCCTTTAAAGAGTTTGTACTTTCGCCCTGTGATCTCGTGGGTTTCCTCCGGGTGCTCCATTTTCCTCCCATAATTCAAAGACACGTTGATCAGTAGGTTAGTTAGTCACTGTAAATTGTCCCGTGATTAATCCAGGGTTGCTGGGTGGCGCAGATTGAGAAACTACAAGAGCCTGTTCCGCGTTGTAACACAATAAATAAATAAACAAACAAATAAATAAAGCATGCAGACATGGCCAAGAGGTTCAGCTGTGGTTCAGAATAATAGGGAAGAAATGTGATATAAATGACTTTGACCTTGGCTTGATTGTTGGTGCTAGATGGGGTGGTTTGAGTACCTCAGAAACTGTTGATCTAGTGGGATTTTCACACATACCAGTCTCTAGAATTTACAGAGAATGGTAAATCCTTTGACTCTGTTCAGCATGGGTGACCCTACCCAGAGTCAAACCACATCCCTGACTCCAGCTAACATAGCTCTCTGGGTCACTGAGGCACGCAAGCCTCCAAACCCTACGACGAGGTTGTGGTCTTCTTGGAGGATCTACTGTGAGTACCCATAAGAAAATTAATCTTAGGGTAGTATATGGAGACATAGATGAACTTTAATAATACATTTAATTTGATATTTGAATTTTGAACAGGTTTCAGCTACCCTCTTGCAATCCTCATGATTCCATGTTTGTGACGGTCTCCTGGTCCAAGTTTTCAGACTTTCACTCCACCATAATCACCAATCACCAATTCTACTTCTCCATTCATTCGTGACCCTGCGCCAGCCTCCCTGGCAGCTACTAATTGGCAATTGGTTTATTCTTGTCACATGTGGCAAATACAATGAAAAACTTTTGTTTGGATGAAATCCTGACAGATTATTCCACACACAGGTAAATCAAAATTGTACACAAGGAAACAAAAATCTGCATGTTCCTCATCAACACTCACCGAGTTTTATAGATGCATCATAGTGTCATTGAGTCATAGAGCACTACTGTACAGAAACAGACCCTTCAGCCCATCTAGTCCATGCTAAACTGTTACTCTGCCCAGTCTCATCTTCTATATTTTCCAAGTTCAGGTAACCCAAACATTCTTTGCATGTTCCTTTGCCACTCCTGCCTGTCCACCCCAGGTCTCTCGTCTGTTCTCACTTTGAATCACTCCCAGCATGTTCCCTTGACGCTTTAGCCTCTCACAGCTTGTTTCAAGTGCCCATCATTCCCCATTGCCCTCTCTTTCATCTGGTTCCACCTTTCATCTATCAACCACCCTTCACTCTCACTTCCGCATACTGGTTGCTGAGGCAGGGTCTCTATCTGAAGTGTTGATCATCTGTTTGCCTCCAAAGATGCTGCCTGACCTGCAGGGTGCTTTTGCTCATTGCTCTAGTCTCCTCATTATAGAGATGTGTGGAGTCCAGAGGAGATCCATCAGGATGCTGCCAGGATGAGGATAGGTTAGGCATCATAGGGAGCTTTCCACCTGGAGGCATCACAGTTTGGTGTATAAGTGCTCTGCCCACCACTGCAAGAAACTGCAGGAAGTCGTGGACATAGCTCATCACATCAGAGAAACCAACCTCCCCCACTCACCCTATGGACTCTACACTTCCCACTGCCTCAGCAAAGCACCCACTACCCCATTCTCTCCCAGACGTTCTCTCTTCACACTTCCACTGAGGACAAGACAAAAAAAGCATGAAAGCACGTACTGCCAACTCAAAGACAGCTTCTATCCCTCTGTTATGATGATTCTCTGGAATGATAAAATGGACTCCTGGCCTCACATTTGTGACCGTTGAGCTCATCATCTACAATGAGCACTGTCTCAGGAAAGCAGCGTCCATCATCCAGGCCATGCTCTCTTCTCACTACTGCCACCAGGAAGGAGGTACAGGATCTCAGGATCCACACATATCAGGTTCAGAAACAGTTATGATGCCAAAACAACTACTGGTGCATCTAATAAAGTGGCCACTGAATGTAGATCATGGTGGAAGCAAGGGTGAAACTTTCAAACGGGAGCCAAGTTTAATAAAAGGAAGTAAGAGGACAGGACAGAAAGAGGAAATGAGAGAACTAAGTAAACTTACAATAATAGATATAGTGTGTAGCATAAAATGAACTCCAAGTTCTTAAATGTAAAAATAATACAAGGCCACCCCATTTGAGAGAGCACATTTTTGTTTCTGGGGCTGGGCAACATCAATGAGTCAAAGCAACGCACACAAAATGCTGGAGGAACTCAGCAGGCCAGGCAGCATCTATGAGTAAACAGTTGATACTTGGGGCCAGCACCCTTCATCAGGACTGTCCTGGCCTGCTGAGTTCCTTCGTCGTTTTGTGCACGTTGGTTGGAGATCCAGCATCTGCAGATTTTCTCTTGTTTATGAACGCCATAAAATAGTAACTTGGGCTCAGCCTCTTGCCAATGACTGAGTAGGTAATAAAGGGTACCACTCCTGCAGAGTAGTTAGCACAACACAATTACAGGGCCAACAATCCAGGTTCAATTCCAATCATTGTCAGTGAGGAGTTTGTACTCTCCACGTGTTACCAAGGAAGCAGGTTCATGGGTCTGGTAAGTGAATTGGAAGGCACTGATTCTGAATAAGCACATTAACCATTTATTTACAGACAAACTGTAAAACATTCAACCAGACATCTAAGCCAGCCTAGGTTACCAAATCTACGACACTGAACATTCAGCCACACTTCAAACTTAACAGGTACTTCTTTAAGTCTCCCTAAGTTACAGAACTACAAAGCTAAGCATTCAACAGACAGATACTTAGCTATGTATGTGTGTTCGCTCTCCTATACTTTCCCAATGATTCTTCAGCACTGGTCCCAATCCCAGTGTGAAGATGAGCCCCTGAAGACATAGGAAAGCGAGTGCGTCTCTTGCATGTGCTTTTCTTAAAGCCCTGAGTCGTCCGGAACTAGACACCAGTGACGTGGCACACAGAATCTATACCTGTGCCATTGCACACAAGGCAATCAATGGGAAAGAGCTACAGTATTTCTCGTAGGGGCCAATCGATGACTGGCACAGCAGAAATGGCATTCAACTGGCAAGTTAACCAACCCTTCACATGACACCACCTGGGTTTCCTCCCATATTCCAAAAGGCATACAGAGGTTGATTGGTCATTGTGCAGCATGGGGCTGTTGAACCAAAGCTCCTGTTACTGTGCTGCATCTTTTCAAAAGAAAATGATGAAGCTTCTCTGTAACTGACTTGGCAGATTTGATAGCAAAAACCAAGGAGTAGTTGTTTGTGACACAAGTTATTTGTAGACTGTGGTGAACTACATATACCTGTCTGGACACGCCCCCCCCCTGCTGACTGCTCCCATGGCTCCTCCCACAGACCGTGGCTCCTCCCACAGACCGTGGCTCCTCCCACAGACCGTGGCTCCTCCCACAGACCCCGGTATAAAGGCGATTGGAGCCACAGACCCTTCCTCAGTCTCCAGGATGTTGTGTGATGGTCACTTGCTGCTTGTGCTTTCTTCCAGCCAATAAAAGCCTACCTTAACCCACGTCTCAGAGTTATTGATGGTGCATCATAGACTGTCCTGTGGGTCACCATGGAAAAGCTCAGAATAAAGTGTGGCCAGAAAAAACAGCATTGACAATACCTTTAGACATTGCAAGGGTTTCTCCTGCCAGGGTACTCCGTACAACTCCTCGGATCCTTTTTGATTGCCAGTAGAGAGGTGAAAATCTTCCCCCTTCTCCCATCAGCACAGTAAAATCTCTCCCTTGAGCACCTCCATCAGGATTTCCAAGTGAGGCATCACTGAAGGCAGCGAACCTCAGTGAGCTATCTTTTCCAAGCTGTTGAAACTCCAAGACTACTTTTTCAGAGTGAATTCTGTGCACTATTTTGTTTGCTACATGTAAAGTTTGCACTGTGGCATCTTTGACCCAAGTTGCTCCGCTTCACCTTCACTGAGGAGTGCACCCTGTTGTGTGGCATCTGAGGATTCCATGTGATTGTCTGAAAATTCCTGATGGAGCTCCCTTGCTATAGTTGTACTGTTCCATTAACAGCAAGGATCTCTATCCCTACAAATGCATCTCTTCCATTTCGCTCTTACCCCATCGTCCCGCCACCCCACCAGGAGTAGGTTTCCTCTTGTCCTCACCAATCACCCCACCAGCCTTCGCATCCAGCACATAATTCTCCAGAACTTCCGCCATCTCCCAGGGGATCCCACCACCAAGTACACCTTTCCCTCCCTCCTACTACCTACACGACTCCCGTGTCCATTCATACCCCTCCACTGAACTCCCTCTTGGCACCTACCCTTGCAAGAAGAACAAGAGCTACAGCTGCCCTTACGCCTCCTCCCTCACTACCATTCAGGGCCCCAAACAGCCCTTCCAGGTGAGGCGACACTTCACCTGTGAGTCTGTTGGGATCATCTATTGTATATGGTGCTCCCCCGGTGTGGCCTCTTGTATAGTGGGAAGACCAGACGTAGATTAGGAGACCGCTTCGCCGAGCACCTATGCTCCGTCTGTCAGAAAAAGTGGGATCTCCCAATGGCCAACCATTTTAATTTCTCTTTCCATTCCCATTCTGATATGTCCATCCATGCCCTCCTCTACTGTCGTGATGAGGCTACACTCAGGTTGGAGGAGCAACACATTATATTCTGTCTGGTTAGCCACCAACCTGATGGCATGAACATTGATTTCACAAACTTCCAGTAATGGCCCTCCCCCTCACTTCTCTATTCCCCATCTTCTTTTCTCTCTCTCACCTTATCTCCTTGCCCGTCTATTGCCTACCTTTGGCGCTCTTCCCCCCCTTTTATTTCTTCCATGGCCATCCATTAGTTCCCCCTTCTCCAGCGCTGTATCTCTTTCACTAATCAACTTTCCAGCTTTTTACTTAACCCCCCAACACCTTGTCTTTCTTCTTCCCCTCCCCCACCTTCTAACTCTGAATACTTATCTTTTTTTCTCCAGTCCTGCTGAAGGGTCTTGGCCCGAAACGTTGACTGTACTCTTTTCCATAGATGCTGCCTTGGCCTGCTGAGTTCCTCCAGCATTTTGTGTGTGCTGCTCAGATTTCCAGCATCTGCAGATTCTCTCTTGTTTGTGATTGGATCCACTTGTGACATTTTCCACCTGTTCCCAACATTATTTCTTTGACCTTTTTCTATCAGTAGAGTGATGCATCTGCTAGACCACACACACACACACACACACACACACACACACACACACACACACACACACACACACACACACACACACACACACACACACACACACACACACACCACCCCCCCCCCCCCCTTCAGGCAGGTGTTAAATGTAAATGTCACGTGACAGCTCCATTCCCTATAAGAATGTGGATTTTATGTCCATGCAATGGGCTTGCCAATGCTTTTGATATATCACTGAGAGAAGTAGTCAGAGACTCTGATGCACATGATGGTGAGTCTTTTCGGAATTCTTCTCTGTTCAATTCCTTGAAACATCTAGTCACCAGGGTGCCTTTGGTATAATTCCTGCTGGGATTTCTTTCAGGGTGCACATCCCTCCTGTAGACACTATCTTTTGACCAATATATCTGGCTTCTTCAAACACTGCATTATTTCTTCAACTTCTGATTTCATCCTGTTTAGCAGATTCAAGTGACACCTTTTTAATTACTAGGACGCCTTCATCTTGACATTTCTCAAATGGTCCAGCTTGCTCTGTAGCTGATTCAATATGACGTCTGTCTACACGGGACATATCGACTGACCAGGTAGTGCCAGAGACCATGGCCGGTTCTAGGTAATTCAAGTTGTACCAACTTTTGTTTCTCTCAGTGTCTTTGCCTGCTCATCCCAAGACATCAGCTTTGTATGAGATACCTCTGCTTTGGTCAACAAATCTCACAGTCTGTCCTGTTTTAAGACTGAAACATCTATGTTGTCTTTACACTTGTGATAATTTCTGTTCAGGCAAGTCTGTTGAATTCTCAACTGCACTCTCTTCAGCACTGTCTGTGCCACTGTTGAGCAACTCTGTTGTGTCCTTAGCTGCCCTCTCCTCATCCCTCTCTGTGCTATGTGACCGTGTGCCAGGTAGGTGCTTTTCATTTTCGTTGTCATTCTCCATGGATTTCTGATGATCTGCAGTTTGTGCTTTACAGTCTGGAATGATACATTCTCACATATATACCTCCATGTCTCACAAATACCACAACTCCGTCCTGACCAATGACAACTCCAGGACCTTTCCATTCTGTACAGTCTGCTCTTTTGTAATGCATTTTGTCCCCGTGACATATTTGTCACATGTAGAATGGACCTGTGCCCTCAGTGCTCTTTGAATTCTCTCTGAACACTGCTTTAGTGAAAGCCTTCTTTGATGCCTGCACTGTTTCCCAACCTGCACACCTTTAGAGCAGGTGGTCTGTCAACCAGTACAGCTGGAAGGCTTGGACTCTGGCTGAACACTAACTGATATGAGCTATAGCCGTGTACATCTTGCATGGTATTCTTTGTCATGTGGCTCCAGTCCAGGGCTGTGCTCCAATCACAACCATTGCTTTCCTTTACCTTCGGCATTACTTCAGTAAGCATTTGATTGTGTCACTCCAGAAGTCCATTACTCCAAGGACTGTATGCTGCTGTTGTCTTTGTTTCAATGTGTTTTTTGCCATATCTCTGAATTCATCATTATTAAATTCACCACCATTATGATTGAATACTTCACAAGGAGGGCCATGCACACCTATCCAGGAATGGGTGAAGATTTTTACTGTCTCTGAGGATCTCTTTGTATTGATGATGCTACCAGTACTGAAACATGTTGCGAACTCATCAACAATGTGGACATTCCACACTCCTTGCTTCTCTTTCACTCTATTCAGATGCAAGTGGCAGACCAACCACAGGTTTGAGTTTGGGCTTTCCAAACTTTTAGCACGTCTCACAGCTGTCAATTATTTGCTTTAGACTGAAAAATGATTTGCATCTTTGTTTCTTGAACTCCTGAGCAGTTTATGAAGTCTATCAGTAGAAGCATGTCCAAACTACTTGGGAAATTTGAGCAACACTTTGCATTTCTCGTCTATGGTCATGTGTGGTGTGAGAGTTAGTACTTCATTCTCACATTGATTCTTGGTAATGTCTTTATCCAGAATGTTCACACGGTAATGTCCAGAGCTGGGGAGCTCAAGAGACACTGGCTGTTGAAATGTCGTTGCTTGGTCATTCTTCATATCCAGTACTGCTTCTGCTTTCTTTAGGGAAGTTTTACTCAAGAGTGAAGGAATCTCCGTTTCAATGTAGCATTGTGTCTGCCCTATTTTTGTGGGAATTTTCACTGTTTTGGTGGAATGTACAATCTTTCCATCTCCAAATTTGATGCCTTTGTTACTGGGTGTATCTGTGTTCACCAGTTTCTGCACTACCTTCTGGTTTAGCTCACTTACATAGCTCTCAAGCCGTCTTGCTCCACACACTGTGCGTGTGTATGCTGTATCAATAACAGTAAATCCAGGGGATTCAATCATCAAAATCTCTGCCTGCATTAGTAAATGATTCCTTCACAAACAATGTGACATGGCCCTCTTCTACACATTCAGATTTGTTATTTTCTTCATGTAGCCTAACTTGTTTTGTTTGGTGCGGACATTTTCTTGCCCAGTGGTAAATAATGCGACATACTGCACAGTTTGATTTCCTACCACACTTGTTTATTGAATTCGTGCCAGGTGATGGCACCCTTGGCTGTTCCCTCTTCCCGCTTGTTGTACTTTTGTTTCTGCTCAGTAAAGTACACCGTTTCCTGACAAACTAATTCCGACTGTTGTCTTAGTGGACTTTTCTGCAAAACTCCTCTTCATAGATGCAAATGTAAGTTCTGTGCATGCAGTTAAAGTTAGCTGTCTGTCCTTTATGTCTAGACACGCAGTACCCAACAATTTGAAAGACAATACAGCAACAGGAAGTTCCATTTTGTATTTGTGTTTAAAATCGATAATATAATCAGCCATATTTTGAGAATTGTCTCTGTAAATTTTGCCGAAGTCTGAATGTGCCTCATGAATCTGATCCTTTTCTTCCTTCAAAAAAAAAACAGAGTCAAGTGTATTTATTAGTGTATTCATACCATCATCTTTGTTCAAATCTTCCACCAAAATTGCCATTGCAGTCTCTCTTGCTCTTCCTGAAAATGACAACCCAACAGCCAAGACTTGCTTCATCTTCTCCAGCTCTGTAACATGAGTCCATATTCGGATTTCATATTTCCAGCTTTCATAAGGCTTGCTCTTGCTAAAGGTTGGCATCATCCTATAATTGGAAACTATCCTCTGCTATCACTGTTAATGCCCAAACAACAGGGACACATGTTTCTTTGTTTAAACAACTTTACTTTCAACGTCTCCCATCAATACCCAAGGGCCGCCATCTTTACATCCCAACATTCCTACTTCTCCTCCCACGTGCATGCGCATAACAGGGAGAGTGCGCATGCATACTAAATACTTACATAGTCCGAACGAACAGAACTCAACAGTTGCAAGAAGTCCAACAGGATTTTGAGCCTACATCTAGAGTAGTGGAGAGAATTGATAAAAGCATTATGGTTGCTTTTGTTTACTTTGATATAGGGTTTGATAAAATTGATTTACCGTTTTCAGAGTTACAGCCTGTGGAATTTAAGTGGAAATCTGGGTTGATAGAAAATTGACAGAGTCAGGATTCAGAGTGGAATGGAGAGTGCATGTTTTTCCACAGTTGGCAGAAGTGTACAGTTGTTCTGCTCCAGGGAGCGCTGCTCTTTTCGAATTTCATTACAGCACTAGATTTGGAGAGAAAGGGTATAATTCTGAAATCTGCCAATATTGCAAAACTCAGGCACGTTGGAGGCAGCTGGGAGAGCAGTCATAGACTTAAGAATTTCAGGAAAAAATAAAGGTGAGCTTTATTTCTTACGTACACATTGAAACGTGCAGTGAAATGCATTGTTTGCGCCAATGATCAGCAAAGTCCGAGGATGCGCTGGGGGTGACCCTGAAGAGGCACCATGACTCTGACCCCAACATAACCTGCTGACAACTTACTAACCTAACCTGTACGTCTTTGGAATGTGGGAGGAAACCAGAGCACTCGGAGGAAACCCACGCCGTCACCGGGAGAACATGCAATCTGCTTCCAGACAGCAGCGGGAATCAAACCTTGATCGGTGATAGCCAGTGCTGTAACCTGTTGCGCTAACTGCTACGCTACCGTGAGGCATATGCTGGAATTCTTGCAGCAAACACAGAAAATGCTGGAAGCTCTCAGCAGGTCTATGGAAAATGAAACAAGATTTAACAATCAGATTGAAGACTTTTCATTTGAGCTGATCAGAAGGACAAGCAGGTGATAGATGAATATTGATACCGTGAGATCAGAAATGATTCACTTTGGTAGTACATTTCAAGGAGGCAGTGTGATCATCATGTCACTGATTTAAGGTGGACTGGTTGCACAGTAATTGATGCATCTGGAGATGACAGGATACCTTAAGAATGCATGCAGTTCATTGACTCTAACACACACAAGAATGCTGGGGGAGCTTGGCATCTGTGGAGAAGGTTATGCAGTTGACATTTTGGGCCAAGACCCTTCGTCAGGACTGGAAAGGTAGGGGGAAGAAGCTCCAGGATAAGAAAGTGGAGGGAGGGGTAGGAGTACAAGCTAGAAGGTGCCTGATGAAGCCAGCTCTGGAAGTAAGGTAGGTGGGTGGGGGAGGGGGATGAAGCTGGGAGGTGATAGGTGGAAAAGGTAGCAGGCTGAAGAAGAAGGAATCTGATACGAGAGGAGAGTGGACCATGGGAGAAAGGGAAGGAGGAAGGGCTCCAGGAGGAGGCGAGAGGTAAATGAGCAGCAGAGAAGAGGCAATGGAGTGGGGAATGGAAAATGGGGGGGGGGGGGAGGAGTATTGGAAGTTAGAGAAATCAATGTTCAAGCCCAAACAAAAGAAAATTTGCAGATGCTGGAAATCCAAACAACACACACACACAAAATACTGGAGGAACTCAGCAGCATCTATGGATAAGAGTACAGTCAATGTTTTGGGAAGGGTCTCGGCCTGAAACGTCTACTGTACTTTTTCCCATAGACGCTGCCTGGCCTGCTGAGTTCCTCCAGCATTTTGTGGGTGTTGTTTCAATATTCAAACCATCAGGTTGAAGGCTACCCAGATGAAATATGAGGCACTGCGCCTCCAGCCTGAGAGTGGCCTCCTCATGGTAGTAGAGGAGGCCATGGACTGACATGTCGGAATGGTAATGGGGAGTGAAATTAAAACGGTTGGTCACTGGGGAATCCTGCTTGTTGTGGACAGAGCAAAGGTGTTTGACCAAGCCTGGGTGAGCTGAGGTGTAAGATATAGGAACAGAATTAGGCCATTCAGGTCTTCGAGTCTGTTCTGCCTTTCAATCATGGCTGTTTTTTTTCTCTCAGTGGCATTCTTCTGCCTTTTCCCTATAACCCTTAACCCCCTTATTAAGAACATATCAATCTCTGCCTTAAGTACATCACAGGCACATCCCTTTCCAGCATCAGTAGGTAACACTCATTCCTCCATTCCCTACATATTCATGTGCCTACTTAAAGTCTCTTGAATGCCATTATCATATCTGAATCCAGCACTCTCTCCTTGGCAGCCCATTCCTGGTGCCCACCACTCCCTGTATAAAAAAACAGTCCTCCACCCCCTTTTTATGATCTCCTCCTCTCAACTTAAAAACACACCCTCTAGTATTCAACATTTCTATCATGGGGAAAAAGATTCTGGCTGTCTATCCTATCTATGTCTCTCATAATTTTATAAACTTCCAACAGGACTCCTCCTCAGCCTCCAATTCTCCACAGAAAACAACCCAAGTTTGTCTTTTCTCTCATGCCCACTGATCCAGACAACATTCTGGTAAATCTTTTCTGCATTATTTAAACCCCCCCCCCATACCTATTCTCTAATGGGGCAACCAAAATTGCCCACAATACTCCAAATGGGGCCTAACCAAAGTTGTATATGTAGTGGCAACATTACTTCATGATTTGAAACAAGGTTTTATAATGCTGTTTACATTGTAAATGCATGTTGGTATTTATGTATTTATACACATTTTATTCCATATTTCTACTTTAACCTCTAACTTTATTTTTCATATAATTCTTTACTCCTTATGATTGTTCAATGTTGTTTTTGTTGCACGTTGTGCCAAGACCAACATACCACAGAAGCTTCCAGATATGTGTAAATGAACACCCAACGAACACTTTATTAGGTAGACCTGTACACCCGCTCGTTAATGCAAATATCTAATCAGCCAATCATGTGGCAGCAACTCAATACATAAAAGCATGCAGACATGGTCAAGAGGTTCAGTTTTTGTTCAGACCAAACATTAGAATGTGAAAGAAATATGATCAAAATGACTTTGACTGTGGAATGGCTGTTGGTGCCAGATGGAGGTTTGAGTACCTCAGAAACTGCTGATCTCCTGGGATTTTCACCCACCACGGTGTCTAGAGCAGGGGTTCGTAACCTAGGATCCACGGACCCCTCGGTTAATGGCAAGGGTCCATAGCATAAAACAGGTTGGGAACCCCAGTCTAGATTTACAGAGAATGGTGCAAAAAAAACCAAAAAAAAAATCCAGAGAGTGGCAGTTCTGTGGGGGGAAAAGCTTGAACCAACCTGACTCTCTCAGGTCAGAGGAGAATGGTTCAAGCTGACAAGAAGGTGCAGTATCTTAAATAGCTATATATATATATCTATATGGTATAAAAAGGTATAAATGACAATGAGGTAAATACAGACAGATATGAGAGAAAATTAAGCGCTTAAACTGTAAGATGCAGAACAAAGTGACTCTGAAATAAATGGGAAAGTTGGAAATATCTAACAGATCAGACAGTATCTGCGGACGAACAAAAACTGAGCTGATATTACAAACTGATTCACCTTTATCAGATCTGACTAGTTCTGATACATTCTGGAGAGGCCAGTTGTCTGAAACTGCAGAATCTACTGTTGAGCCTCAAGGACTGCAAAATGACTAGCTCGTAGATGAGGTTCTGTCCCTTGAGTTTGTGGTAGGATTCACCAGTAGAGT